>NC_031783.1:7309166-7616538 GCF_001522545.3 Parus major
GGTCCCGGCTCATGTTGGCGGGGCGAGGCCACCTCGGGTTTCTCGGGGACGAGGGTTCGTGTGACCATTTTGCCCTCTGAGGCCGGTGCTTTGCGAGGGGGCAGTGTCGGGGACGCAGCTGGAGTGTGGCAGGCACAGGGCAGCTGAGCCGGTGCGGCTCGGGCGCTCCAGCCTTTCCCTGCGGCACTGGCGGCGCGCTCCGCCAAGAGGAGCGATGAGCCGCTGGCCGAGGGAGGATCGCTGGGACGTTTGCTCTCCCCCGTGTTTAGTAGGTGGGATTTAATATAGAGATTTTCATAAATATTGGTAGTCTTTAGTGTGTTTCATATTTGGAAAGCAGTGATGACTGCCACTTTATTGCCTCGTTGTCTCGGGCAGAGGGTGCAGCAGTACAGCACTTATTTCACACCTTCAGTGCTTGCACTGTATTGATGAGCTCAACAAATGTTCTGTGCTAGGAGAGATTTCATGAAATCATAATTTTCCGGGAAGCAGCAATTGACATAACCCGTCCAAAGTGCCGATGGAAAGAGTAGTTAAAAAAGATAGATCACTAGCAATTCACATTATCCGTGGGACCTTGTTGTCTCTAAGATACCAGCTATTATTCTTCAACTGGCAGAACTGTCTTCTTTGCAATCTAATAAGCCTGCAAACCCTTTATAATTTTTCAGGTAACCACTGAGGCAAGGGATCTTGAAAAGCTAGTCATGAAAACTCTACTAGACAGTATCAAGGAAAATATTTCTAAGTTTCATCAAGTGTTTGATTTGGTCAGAGGAACAGAAGCTTTGTGTGCTATCTGTTGTGACACCTTTAACTTGGCTGGTGCTGGGGTTGCTGGTATCCTTGGTTCCTCACCCATCTTTTGGTGTGCATCATGAAGTCTCACCTGGATGTTTTTAAACATGGCATGGCTTTGCAGCACCTTGGTGGCAGGTTTTAGCCAGTGCATCCACTATGTTTACTCTCCAGAGAGTGCTGTGTTCTGGAATGATACTTCACCTCTAGTTTCAGTTTATCATGGCTATGTTATTGTCTACCATATGCTGATGACAGGGTGTAATTCTCCAACTGATGCTTCAGTTGCAGTGTTGGTTTTGTTGCAGTGCCTGGCACAGATTCAGGACTGAGAAACTCCACACTTTCTAAAATGGAATCGAAAACTGAAATCACTGTTGACTGAGTTGGTTGAGTCAGACACATGCAACAGTTTTGCAGGTTCTCTGACACGATACAGACGTGCTTTTTTTGTTCTCATAAGTGTGTCTGGTTTTGTTCCAGCACTCAGGAGCTGAGTGCAGTGCAGCACTTGTAGTAATAATACTAATACTACTAGCAATAACTGGTATCCTGAGATGCCAGGAAAGGTTATGTCTTGCACGCTTTGGACAAAAGGTGATCTGTTTGGCAGAGAGCAATGTGCAGGCTGAGAGGAAGATCTGATCTGCTCAAAATTATGTGTTCAGCATTGAACTGCCACCCAAATCACAGCTTGATACCCAGCACCAGAGTGGGCTGCTGGCAGGACTAGGACCCAATGTCCAGGTGTGCACCCTGGCTCTGCTCTGAGCTGCCCTTCTACACACTCCTTTCTTTTTAATGAGAATATTTCTCTGTGTATAATTATTTAGATAGGAATAGGAATTAATCTAGAGACCATAATCTGTTCTTTGAAAAGCAGAAAATTACTAGATTATATATTTGAGTAATTGATTTCTTTTGTTTGCTGTTAGGCTGCAGCTTTCTTTAAATACTGTGGAAAATGCTATTTATAGCATTATAGCTGGTTTAGATGATTCCTGCCTATCTTTCCTATTTAAATGCTAACACTGACTTCTGGTCACACTTTTGCATTGATTTAAAATAAATAGATCTTACTGTTTACTGTAATGCTTCCTTACAGTCATCCTAAATTGCATGGCATGATGACAGTAGTAGCCAGACTGTCTGTGAAAGAGCTGAAAAACTGTCATCCCTTCTTTTACCAATGTTAACAATTAGCCTTTGGTATTTGCATATTGTTTGCAATATGAAATACTCGCTAAGAGTATTAACAAAAGCAGAAGTTTATTACTGCATATGAATTTGCCCTTTTTACTCTGAGGATTTGTTGTATTAAATCAGGATGTCTTTGGAGGCAGAAGTTGTGTATCTGTACAGCACTGCACAACAGAGTGCTGCTCCCTGTCAGTGCCTGGTGATGTGAGGGCAGTCTTATCACAAGAGAATGGACATCCTGATTATGTCCATTACAGGGAGAACGGACGTCATGAATGTAGGATATTTTCTCTTCAATTTGGAGTGGAAAGGGAGCTCTGTGCCAAGTTCTCTGTCCGTGGTACTGAAAGCATTGCTGGGTTTTGGATATGAACGAAGATGTGTTAATTCACAGCAATGGAATGTACCTCATGCATATTTCTACCCTACGATGGCTTCCTTCAGCCAGGTTATCAGTGGAGTTAAGCTGGTTCAGGGTAGCTGAGGATGTGATGCCCTGACCGTGTCAGGATCTCTCAGGATTAGCTGTGCAAGCTAAATATGAAGGAGATTGTTTAGAGGTGTCTCTTTAACAAGTCCCTGAAGCCTTTCTCTTCACATACAGGGGGGAATTTCCAAGGACTAGAGAACACTAAAAATGGTGGTTTACTATGTACAGGGCAACTCATCTGTTTTCTAGTGCATGTAAAAGACAAGCTTATGAATTGTCAGGCTTGTATAATAGTAACAACATGGTTACAGCCTTTCCAGTAAATGATTTTTACAACACAGTCTTGGGGAGCCTGCTCTGAAGCCAAGCACTCGAGCACTTTGGTCAGTCCTTATTACTGAGTGCACAGCTTCATTTAGAATCATCTGTCTTGCCATTGGCAGAGGCTCATAATGCCCTGATTAAATAACTGCACACACACCAGGCAAAGAGCCACAGAGAAACAAAGCAGTTTTTCACTGTCCTTTTGGATACTGCACTTCTCAGATACATTTCTGCTGAGCTTTTCTGTCCTCTTGCAGTTTGTATGAGGGCTGGAGCTAAATGCAAAATTCACCATGAATCCTCCAGCTTGAGTCAGCGTAAGGAAGCAGAAATGACAGAAAACTGCAAAGGTTATGTTTTGATGCAATTTTGTGCACCATGAAACTTGTTTATTATTTTCATTTGAAAGGTAACTCAGCATTGGAGGTGAGCTGCCACACTCCTGTATTGCAGAGATCCACCTTTTTGGCTGTTCTGGAATATGAAGTGGAGAAAAGAGGAAAGGGGCCCTGTTACAGCTCGGTACTCAAGAAGCTGGAGATTCCCATCATGAGATTCAGTAGTAGCATGAAGCTTTCACAGGTAGCTTTGCTTGCTCTCCCTTCTTGCTGTGAGTGTTATAGCACAGGTTCTGTCCAGGCCAGGACCTGTGAGAGCGCTCCAGAACAGCACCAGTGGGGTGAATCTAGTTCTGAGATCACTCTAATTTGTTCCAACAGCAGAAAGATAGAACAGGTCCCAGGTTCACTGAGATCCTGGGCTGACAAGTGTGAAAACTTATTTCACCATATTCACTTCGACTTCAAAATCTTTCTAAGCTTGTTAGCCAGGAAGACTCTTGTTTGTATTTACAGAAAGACTCTTGTTTGTATTTACATGCTCTGGTGCTGAGCACTGAAATCACGGGCTATTTAATAATTTGTTTCTTGCGTCTGGTAGTTAAATATTCAAACAAATACCTTTGGACCTTCCTTCATAACACCCACACCCCATACTGCACAGACATCCACAAACCCATGTTGGTGCTTTGCATAAAAACTTCCTGTTACTTCAACACCTCCCCAGTGAGTCAGGGATGCAGCATGACCCTGCCTATCATATTCTCCTGTTCTCATAATGCTGTTCCCCAAGCTCATCATGTTTCCACTCTGATTTTAAAAAGAAAAAAACAACAAACAAAACAAAACAAAAAGAAAGAAAAATAAAGTTTCAGAGGCATAAAAATAACTTATATGACCTAACCACAACTGCTGTTCCTTCACAGTCATGCCCTTGTCTTACTGTAAATTCCCCATAATTGGTAATTGTGTCTATTACAGGCAACAAAAGACACAAAACAAATTAGACTTATTCAGACTATCTATTAAATAGGTGGGAAAGAGGCTAACTGAAGGATATACACAGTTATGCTTCTTTTTATAGAAACAGCAAGAATGCTGAAGGTCTGAACATGGGCTTCAAACAGAGAATGTAATTAATATTCTTTCCATGTTTCCATTTAAAAAAAACCCAAACCCAGAACTGTGTAAAATTTTTGAAAGAGAGTGACCAAAAAATTGAAAGTGACAATAAAACATTTATAGTGAACCTTAGACCCTTTTAGAAAATATCAGACAAAATATTGTCATCAACAAAGACAACTGATTCTAAGGATGCTTCCAGTTCTAGATTTTTACCTTGCTCATTATTTTTAATATTAACATATTTGTATGGTATTTCAAGAGGAAAAGCAGCCGAATCTGATCTGTGGAACCAAGACAGAACTCCCACACTGAAAATCAGAAAGGCTTTTCTAGAAAGGATTGAGGTTGTTTTCTATAGAATATTTGCAAAACTCACCTGCTTTGATGGCAAGCAGATGGCTCTAAAATTCCCCTACACAGCTTTGTGTTTTTCTAAGTCAATGGTGATTTTGGCTAGCAGTGTGCACCTAAAATGTACCATATAATAACCTCCACCAGGTCATTGCTGCATCCCCTGTAGCTCATGAAGGAAGGCTGTAACTTGGGTTTTCATTTACTTCACAAAGAGCCCAGGAAATGACTGGCAGAGCGAGACTAATCCAGTTTATACTGTTACACACATTGCCTCATTTTTCTAATTCCCCCTCCCACAGCTGGTTGCTCCAGGCAGCTACTGAGACAAAGGAGGAAAAGGGAGAACTGGAAATACTTTAGTGCCTCAGAGTGCATTCCTACTAAAATATTGGTCAACAGTGGGGGGAACTGTGACTTAAAGCAGCTTTTTCCAGGTGATATTTCATGTGGGTGTCTCAGGGCCGCAGAACAGAAATATACCAGTTAATGGGCCACCCTTGCTCCCATAGTCTCCCTACCACATTTCATGAGTTTTGCCCTTCCTTCACGTTTTTTGTCTGGCTACGTGTGTCCAGGGTTACTCAACAAAAATGTACAGCTTATTTACTGCCTAACTTGTCCCAAGTGTCCAGAAGGACAACCAAAATCCATCCTGATGTAATCAAAGACAAAGGGGCTGAGAGGAGCAAAGAAAGGCTGAGGGAGCTGGGGCTGTTCAGCCTCAAGAAGAGATGGCTGAGAGGGAACCCCACCAATGTCTGTCAGTGTGAGCGGGGAGGGCTCAGAGCAGGGACCGGGCTCTGCTCCCTGGGGCCCAGCAATGGCACAGGAGGTACGGGCAGGAACTGATGCCCAGGAAGCTCCACCTGAAAACGAGGAAGAACTTCTTCCCTGTGAGTGACCGAGCACTGGGACAGATTGTCCAGAGAGGCTGTGGAGTCTCCCTGGCTGGAGATATCCAGAACTGTCTGGACACAGTCCTGTGCTGTGCGCTCTGGGATGACCCTGCCTGAGCAGGGAAGCAGCATCAGATGAGCCCTGTGGTCCCTTCCAACCTGACCCAGTCTGTGTAATTCTGGATAGGGGCTGTTTTGCAAAAACATGTTGGTTATTATGGGTCAAGATCTTCCTGCTGCACATCTACTCACATGTGTCAGCAAAGACTTTTCTCTCACCTGAGACACTCATAAATCTGAGGGTTAATGACTTCCAAATCTCTGTCCCCAACTGTGTGTGCCAAGCAGGAAATGAACACTTAACATATAATGCAGTGTTTATAGGCAAACCAGTGTCAACAATAATTGCTGAAAAAGTCATATATTAACATAAAGTGTCATATTTGGGACTGTTGCTCATGAATTTTCTCATTTTCTTTAAACATATTTTACAGAAAAAATTGCATTAGATTTGGAAAGTAGGACACTTTGAACTACACAAATCATCCTTGCTGTTGGTAGCCTGTGGGATTATGGACTCATTCTGTGTAATTTTTTTACTATGTTTGATAACTGATGTCTTAGTTGCATGGCACGTTTCCATCAGAGAAACCACTTGTGAGAATGTATGTATGTCTGCCTCAAGGGTGTGTTATAAAACAGGAAAAAAAACTTACCTTTGGGATTGGGTGTGCACTGCAAAGTACTCTGTACCATGTGTGAGGTTTCTAGAGTTTTCTGGTAGTTACTGAGTACAAGAAAGTTTAGAACTGAGCACTCTTTAATCCTTATTCCCAGAGGGCTTTTCTTCTGTAGCCAAATACATTCCATTTTCATAGAAATCTTACTTAGTAAAATGGATCCAGGGACAATAAATAATACTAATTTATTTCCCTGAAACATGTTCTGCTGTCTGCCTACTTAATTGCACAGTATAAATGGATTCAAAATTCAGAGATGAAAAATGAATGCTTGGAGTGCAAACTATGAGAAATCAGAAGGAGCACCCTTGGATAAATTATGTTAGTTGCCCTTCAGGATCAGCAATGAAACATGAATTATCAACATTTTGTCAGCTCATAAAAGGCAAAATATCTGAGAAAATAACTTTAAGAGAGTTTGTCACTGAATGAGGATGAGTGATTTCCAGTGACACAAGCTGTTCATTGCAAAAGCCTAATGATTGCAAACACTACCAAAAGAGGTAATTTGTTATTGTAAGAGTATCAGCAGTGCTTACAGATCTTTTTATTGCCCTGAATCCTTCCACCACCCAGACCTTCATTGGTTAGGGTTTTTAGTAGATTTTTTACACACACATTTGGGTTTTCTCATATGCTGGTAAAATTAGAACAGAAGAGTTCACTATAAAGTGATTTGATGGTTTTGTTCATCTTTTGGAGAAAACAACTCAAACCAAGAAAGGAATCAACAGTCAGTTCTACCACTTATATCCTTTCAGCCCAGGAGGCCAGAGTGAATTTTAGAATAATGGTGCTGAAGCCAAAAGAGCAAGACAGTGACCTGACCTCCCTGGGCAAGGATGGAGGAGCCTGATTGACAACTTGGTTGCAAACACAGAACACAGTCCTGACTCCTTTGACATGAATGGAAATTTCCTCACTGATTTCAGTAAAAGCAAAACTGGACCAGACTCTGTGCCTTCATCTCCTGGAGCCCTGTTCACCTCGATTCTCCTCAGAAAACTCTGGGGAGGGAATCTGGGGGCTGTGTCACTCCCATGAGGACTCGCCTGGGAATCTGTGTCAGGCTGCCCCATGGCTTTGGTCTCTGCCCTCACTTGTCCCTGGGCCTGCCCTGTGGCAAGCAGGGATGAGCATCTGCTCCCTGGAGAGCCATTTGCAGGGTAATGGCACTTCAATCTCCCTGTCTCTGAGCAGTGAATCATTAGGAAACGCATTGCAGCTCCTACTGGCATTGCAGCTCCTACTGCGAGCGGCTCCTCAAGTTATCCTTTTTCACACAAGAGAAAGTCACAGAAATTCAGTTATGCATTTGTGTCCCCACCTTCCTTATCCAATCTGTAGTTTCTCTCCTCTCATCCTCTCCCATGGACTCCCAAAGAGCTTCCTCTGGGCGCTGTGCCTGGGAGGGGATTGAAGTTCCTGCAGTTTGGCAGGTTCTGAGGCACACATTTTCCTTCAGGCTGATAGTTGTCTGTGGCATAGACAGTGTGTGGGACGTGATAGTGAAGGGCAAGCCATGGTGTTTTGAAAGCCAGTAAAATCAAGATCCATTTGTCTCTGCCTTGGCAAGGGGTGAAACGTTCTGAGATTATGAAATTTCTTTCTTTCTCATATGCAAAGAGAAGGTGACAGCCAGCCATCGATTTGTCTCAGATATAGATAAGACTCTGCTTGAATTGCCTGCATTTCTTCACCTCTGAGACCTCAGTCAGCTCAAACTCGTAGCTGCCCAGTGCCATTTGTGAGGAAGAAAATATTAGTGTGTTTAAAGAAAAGTGAATCAAAAGTCAGTATGCAAAAGCAATTTACTTGGTAAAAACAGGGCTTGCTAGAGAATGACTCCACATCCACTGATGAAAGGCAAGTACAAAACATTTTTTTGCCAGCTGTCATCATTTGTGTGAGTTGAAGAGCCCTGTGCTGTTTCACCTCTGAATTCACTGAGAAAGAACCAGGTGGTTTTGACTCTTTTGGCTCTGGCTGTTTGATCTTTAAGAAAGGACACAGCTTTTGCCTGTTTCTCCCTGCAGATATTGTGTGCCTCATACACTGGAGAACAAGATCCCAGTATGATTCTCTGCTGCCTGACCTCTCACTCTGCTGTCAGACTGTACACATTGTATGCCCATGGCCTTAAGAATAGCAACATTCATCCCCCTGGGAAATTACTTGTCCCATCAAATGAGAAACACCTTTTGTTTCTTGGCTTCTGAGGAGCATTTTCTCAATATTTATTTACTTGCTGGAGTGGGAATCTGTTACATGAACCAGTTTCTTTACTGTCTGAAGCAGTTCTCTATACCAGAATCAGTTTTGGTCTTTACTGGATTGGACTCGTATGTCTATAATAATTACCCAGTGGTTTTAAAGTTACCTAAAATTACCTAGCAGCTGCTGGTAAGATGTTTAGATCCCTGTTAGAAAACTTTGTTATTAGAGAATCACATTGCAGAGAGGGGAGAGACAGAGAAACAAGCTTTCTGGAATGCAGTCAGATAATTTCATAGGAGAGTGGCCTGAAAAGATGAAATCTTGAAATGTCAGTGGTCATTTTACTATTATTTCACTTGCACATATGCTGCTCTTTATCAACTGATGCACATATATTTATTCCTAAAGAGGTTTTACAAGACTCTTGGAGAATAAACGTTTTGTTAGTTTTGTGTTTTGGAATTTAAAAAAAAACCAACTGAAGATAGAAAGTCTTTAAAAAATACCAAACTAAATAAGTTTTCAATCCCTGAACATTAGCTGTAGCTGGCAGTGTTACAGCATTTGAACCATAAATACTGGAGCTTTTTGTTAGTATTACAGGATCAGAATCTGACTCTGGTGAGGAATAAAATGGAAATCCACAGGCTGTTTCCTTTGACCACTGAGCAAAATGACAGAAGTAAATGAACAAGTAATGTGTTACTTAATACTGCTTTTTAAATCTCCATGACATAAAATGAAGCGATGTAGCATGAACTGATTTCCTTGGAGCGTGGTTTAAACTCGGTCTTGCTGCAGATGGGAATGTGCAATGATTTCAGTGGGAGCTCCACACAAGGGAAGGTGCCTACCACAGCCAGGAGCTGTTCCAGTTCCTATTTACAGCCTCCTGCTAGTGCTCAGCCTCATGCAGGGCTGAGCTGGGCACAGAAACCCCTTCCAGAGCCTTCCCGACTCCTGGCGGCTTTCCTGAGCCAGACTGAAATAGCTCCTTACAGATAAAGCTCTAACCCAGTGCCACTGAATAAAACTGACAATGAGGGCTTCTGGGTTGACCTTCAAATGCAATTTTCCCTCATTTTTTGTGTCCTGCTTTGGATCCATTTTTTCATAGAAAGAGCTGTCAGATCACATCCACTGTGCAAACTTCCCCACCAGGCTGCACACAGCTGTATGTTCTCGTTCTTTGAAGGACAAACTTCTGTTTAAAGTGCACAAGGCTGTATTTTCAATTCACAGCATCATGGGAAAAGGTGAAAGGAGTATGGAAATCCAATAGCAACTGCATTTGTCAACGTCATGGCTTATTTAAATGTCAAGCAAGTTTTCGTCTCATGCAGGTTTACTGTTGAAAAATAAAATATTATTATGAGTACTTGGTCTGTTCCTCTGTCCCACACACCCCCCATCTGTGTGAAAGCATTAATGAGCAGATACCAAGAGCTGGATACTTTGGGACTTGCAACTCCTGACTCTCTTGCATTCTCTTTAAATAATTGGAGAGCTACTAGGAAGGCTAGTGCCTGTTCTCACAGATCAGACCTCTAGAAAGAGGTAACTAATGCAGTTTGATTTTTGGATGTTTTTTTCTCTGCCTCTGAGGAGGTCACTGGAGCGAGGACAAATGACTGCTGCTTGTGGTGTGAGAAGCACTGAGGTACCTGGAGGCAGCCAGTGACCACTGTGGTCCTTTATTTCTTTGTTGATGAAGTGAAAAAAGTGTTCAAGAGGGATGTAACAGTGGTACTAGGACAATGATTTGGGGAGGAGGGGAATATTAAGGCCCACCTCAAGGTTTACATGTTATGAAACTATTTCCATATACTCCCTGATCAGGATGGGTGCCAGCTCTTGTACTGGCTCCAGCAGCATTTTCCAATGTGTTCAATCTTGTCTGATACACAGGCACAGTGTGCTAGAATGAATGACTGAGCTTAATTCATCCCTCCCCTTGATTCCTCCTGTCTTTATTGCAGCTTTCTGCCTCATCTCCTATGTTCATTCAAAGAAAAAAATACATCTATGACTCAAACCACAGCTCTCCCGCTCCAGGGTTTGTGCATGCAAAGCTGCAGGGATCTGAGGGCTGGACAGACCACACCTAATGCATAAAAAGCACTCTCGGCTTGTGTGGTCCAAGCTGTGTCTGTTCAGCAGAGATATCCTGCAAGGGAGCTGAAATTTCAGGATAATTCCCTACCAGAAAAAAAAGAGCATGTACGAGAGCTCTTCCAACATCAATCTTAGCCAGGCAAAGCATTTTGTCAAGCATCTTCCTAGTTTTATTTTGTTGCAGTCATTTCATGGATGTGAGTTTTTTCCTCAGTAGTTGTGGAGAAATTTTGTGGAATTTGTCTTTTATGTTGATTTGTCTGGATATAAAATATCTTTGTAGAAATATTCTTGTAGTGGAGAAAATTATAGCACTTAATTTTATTGTTTTGAAATTATGTGGTTAGCCACAACAGAGTAAATCTGATGTAACTATTTTCATGCTGGGAAGGTGTTACATCATTGTGTTGCAAGCAAGAAAAAACTGTCTCTTGTGAGTCCTCCACATATATAGGTATTTACAGCAAAGAAAATATTGTCCTTGTGGCACATTTGCATTCACACTGTATGAGGGAGAAGAGACATTTCTTAGAAGTCAATAATCTGTGTGTTTATAAGGAGGTCACCCACTGCCCTTTGCAGTGGAGTCAAACATACAAGGAGCAGGAAACAGGATCCGATCTCATGGAATATCCTTTTAATAATTTTCCCAGCTTTCCTCTTTCTGGAGTGGTAGAAAGACAAAATATCCAAGCTAGAAGCCATTTTCTGCCTGCTAGAAAAAATGATCAAGATTCTCATCAGTTTCTAGGTCCTGTGGAATGTCCTCCCCTAATGACAGTGGGGAGTTTTTTGTGTGCTGTCCAAGAAGGCTGGAGAACAGTGACATTTTTGTGGGTTAACCCAGGACATTGGCAGATGCTGGTTAGTATAAATGGGTGTTTGCTGGTGAGTCAAACAAAGAAACAGGCAGCATGGGAGATGGCTGTTTTGAGATGTGTATCTTTCCTAATGAATCAATATTGCAAATGAACTGAAAAATGTGCAAACAGATGCAAATAAAATAGTATGAACTGTTTATAGCAGTACTTGAGCATTGCTTTATACCCCAGTCTGCACCAATACAAATTAGGCCAAAGATAATCAATTCAGATAAAGGTTTGTAAAAACGAGATTCATCACTAAAGGCTTACTTAATCCAGAAGGTCATTAAATCTGCATAATGAGTTCTGAGGAAATAATTAAATGGAGCTTATATTTTCCTTTTTACAAATATTTTCCCATTAAACATAAGAATTAGTACACAGAGCTTAAAACTGAAAACAAAAGGTAAATTCATTATTTAATCCCATAGAATTTACTGTATGAACAGTGGTCTGAGACAGGTTATAGTGAGTGTGTTTTGTCTATTCATTCTATCTGATAATACTTCCTGAACAGAGCCAATATTATTTTCTTTGCTGGTTGCAAGTTTTCATATAGCAACAAGGGAGATAAACACCTAATGAAATAGGAAAATCTCATTGTAAAGCTAGAGAATCAAATAGGAAAGATTACCTAAGGGGGAAAGAGGAAGGAAAAGGAAGTAATTTAGCTTAATTCGTTTTAAAAAACCAACAGATTTCATGCTGGTGGCATCCCAATATTTCACAGAAAGACAAATTTGTTTCTAGGCTCTCTTCTTAGGCTTATATTTAATTCATAAATAGGGAATTTCAACTTAAGAAACACAGGATTCTGAATTGTTGGATTTGTGTTAGCTAATTCTTGGTGAAGTGTATGTTCAGCATATGTCAGAAATCTTGATCTCATGCTTTGTAATGTGGAGGTGCACTGAGATGAAATTCTTGGCTCAGATGAAAATAATTTCCTTTTTCTAACACCTGCCTCATTAGAAAGGTGACTTGCTATAGAGAAGACCTCCAAGTTTGCACCAGTATTTGTATTGATTTTTGCAAAACAGAGTGAGTTCATATATGAGGTATGAGGTCACATATTGCCTTGGTACTGAGAATTTCTCTGGGAAGCATTTTAAATGGAACACATTCCAGACTGGTTATGTGATTAAGAAAATGTTCTCTGTGATACATGATATATGAAATAGCATCGTGAGAAATCAGCTGATTTGTCTCACATGCAAGGATTTATTTGTTCTTTTGTCAGTGTATAGGGACAGAGAGAAGAGTGAAAAAGCAGAACAGAACATCAGGGGAAGTTTCTGGTTTTAGTCCTGCTGCAATAATGAGGGCACCCTTCCATCTGGTTAGGTCAGTAGGAGGAGAATCCCTGGTGAAGTACACAGTGGTACACCTCCTAGAAAGAGGTGAAAAAATGCCGCTCTTATTTCTCTTACAGCAAGACAAATTAGGTTGCCTAGCTTCAGACTGACCTGTAATGTGGTCTGGGGGAAATTGTTTTCACGCCTCACCTAAAGTCACCAGCCAAATGTGTGAAAAATCCTGTTGTCAGAGCATCTGGCAACAAGGAATGTGGTACTGGAACCCAAACTAGAGTTTATTTAAAATTGGAAATAACAGTAGGAAGTCTGGAAAATGTTCTTGCACAATTCAATTATAGTACTTTGTGAAGTCTGTCATAATTCTCTGCAGACTGAATTATGTGGACAGCTTTTCTCTAAATCCCACTCAAACCCACTTAATCCTTCTTTATGCACAACAGAAATGGCTGGATGAGACACCACAGGCTATTTTGCAAATGGACTGCAGTTGTCCTGAGGAGAGTTTGTGGCTCAGTTCAGGCACTGAAAGCTGGGCTCTGAAATGGTGGCACCAATTGTGACAATGCCCTTCCAGCGTGCTGGAATTGCTCTGAGTCATTTCTGTATGCGAGCAAATCCTTTTTGCACTCTGTCAGGATTTCTGAGGCACCAGTAAAGACACATGGTGCTGCTCCATGTTTATGTCTAATGTGTGATAGAAACTATACTGAGATGATTCTGAGCTGGCTACTGAGCAGTCACTTGCAAGCCAGCTTGCATCTCAAGGCATCAGCTGTTGTGACCTTATCACAGCCACATAAGGGAAAAAAAGTTAAATCTGCCAAATTTAGAATCTGGATATTTGAAAGCTGCCTCAACTCAGAGATGAAGCTGATATTAAACCAGAGGATTTGGTTTCAGCTGAGTGGAGAACTGTGTGTGAATCCATGAATAATGTGTCTGGGGATTTTTAATTCAATAGGACTTGAGTTTAAAAAGGTTTTTATAGAGATATTAATTCCAGCTCCCTTTGCTGTTTTCATGGTTATGTTTTCCTCGTTTTTATGCATTTGCCCTCTAACCAGCTGAAGAGACGTGTGCAACCTTGTTATCACCGAATGAATGGAAATTGGCTGGGGCATGCAAATTGCCCAGACAGAGTCTTGGAATTGACTTCAAAGTAGCAAGGTTGAGCCCAGTAATTGAAGTGTCAAAGACCCCAAGGGTTTTCAAAATCCAACCTGTGTCATTAGGTAATTTATCTCAGTGGACATCCTTCTACATATCCTGAATTTATTTACATCAAGAGCACTTCCTACAAATTTCTATCACAGTAATAAAATCTGTATTTATGACAATATTATGGCATAATCAAATCAGGCCTTGGGCTTTTATTCATTGTTTATGCAAAAAATTTAATAGGAAGCTGCTTTTATCTTTTCAAAGAAACTTTAGTTCAATATTGAGTTCTGACTTGGTTATTTATTGCTGTGAGTACTGAAATACTGTTTCCTGGTCTGTAAATGTGGTTTTGTATTAGCTCTTAAACTACTGCAAGAGTGGGAACTACTGAGGAAAAGTCCTCCCAGAGTATCCAGAGTATTGTGAGTCACAAATCAAAGATATAAAAATAGAGAAAACTAGGAGAACTCCCACTAATAGAAAACACCACCATGGAAATCATACTGATGATATTGCTACAAACCAGCACCAAATCAAACACAGCTTTACAGCTAGAACTGATTCTAGGTACAGATTATTAAGTAGCAAACTGTCCCACTGTAGTGATTCAGTTCCTTGCACACACAAGCACCTTAGATCCAGAGGGAAGAACAAAAAAGCAGAGATGGAGCACTCTGCTGAAGGGATAGTTTAATTTGACAGGATGGATCTCTATGACTTCCTGCATGGAGAAAGAGTCTGCAATCTTTGTAAGGGCAGTGTCTGACTGCAGAGGACACTGGACCTCAAACAGCTAAATCCTACCTTAATGAGTAAAGCCCAAGATAATGGTCAAATTAATCTTCTCTGCTTCCTGGGTCCACCCTGCTGTGCCTGCAGATACACAAATACCTGAGCTAGCTCACAGGACCTGTCTCCACCACCACAAGCAGATGAGTACCACAGGGCTGACAGCATCAGAAGTCAGGAGAGTGCTGAAATCTGAAAGCTTAAGCTCAAGGTAGAACAAATGGAATTTATAATCCAAATATTGGATAGCAGTATAGATTTTGAGGTTCATTAAGTCTGAATATCACATTAAGACCAATGCATGACGTTAAATTTCTGCAAGAACTCCAGCCTGGTGGTGATTCACAGGATTCTTATTGTCAAGGCAGGATGAACAACTATTGCCAGATGAACTGTTTTTTTTTCAGGATATCATTACAACCAACATGAAGCTTTCTATGCACAGAGCAGTTTCTTCAGACTAGAAACATCTAGTCTAGAGACATCTTTTTCCTGGGGGAAGTGTAAGATTAAAGGGTTGCATAATTATCCACTTAGGAAACTGAAACTGTCATAAACTGACAAAAAACAAAGCCAAGAATAATTACTCCTTATAAATTTTACAGGATAACAAACAAGACTTTAATTGATGCTTTTTTTTAAGAGGCAAGATCTTTATAGATCTTATCATTATGGATTTGTGCCTTTATATATATTTAAATAGGGAGCAAGGGCAGAAAACTGTCCCTAAATTAGAAAGCTGGAACCATCATTTAAGTATAAAACTGCTAGTTAGCAAAGTACTGAAGACCATCATTAATTAGCAATCACTTTTACCACTGACTGTCTATTTCTGCTTGGGGATATGTAGTTCAGTGGGAAAACTCAAAGCAGGATCTCTTTCAGGTTCAGTTTTTAACCAGCTGTATTCAGTGCAATGCAACTTGTTCTACAGAACTACAGCATGAAAGATGAAAAGCAACTGAGAATCTTATTTGGGCAGTGAGCAACTGCAGGCACTTCCATCAGGTGTGACAGGAATCATTGTGTGCAGTTCTTTGAACAGAATACCACAGGAACCAAAAGGACTTTCAGAGTTAGAGGAAGGAGTTAACATTCAACACTGTGAACCTGGCGTTTGTATTTCAAGAGAAATCTCAGTGAGACCAAGTGTACAAAAGGCTGAAATGGGAAGAATAGACTGCTGCCAACAGGCTTTCTTGCAAAGGTAAATAATAAAATATAAAAGGTCAAAGCTTGGAGATAAGAACAAGAACATACTGGATAAGCAACTAAAAGAATCTTTTTATAACCAGAGGCTCTTAGATATGGAACAGACAGGGCAGTGATGATGGAAGTGCAGTGGGCAATTGCACACAGAGCTTTTTATATTCTCTGCTCACCTAATTTTAAAATGGGGTCATATGGTAAAGTGTGAGTGAAATATTTTTGAAGTAGAAACTTATGTTTGAAGATGTGTAGGCTGTAAATCTATGATAGTTAAAAAATAAAGAAGTATTTGTGACCTGGACAAAATAAATCCCAATGTTAAAATTGTGCTTTTATACCCAGACCACAGCTGACTGATGGACAAAGCCATCACCAGTCACAGCAGATGAATTAATAGTTCTTGGGGAGGAAATGATATGGCAATCAGAATGATCTGTGGTGGGTTTTGAATGAGCAGAGAAAAAAATTAATCATATGTGTCTCTCTACAGACATGAAATTCTGATCTCTTGCTTGAGAAGCTGCAGAATGGACAAGATACAAGGGACTGCATAAGTTCCAGAGTTTGTCCCAGAACTTAAATGGTCTTTACACAGCACAGAGCTGAAGTGGCCAGTGCTTTGTACCTCAGGTTTGCTGGAAGCACAGATGTGCCACAATTCCCCACCAATCAGATAAATCTCCTGCTTCTTTTTCTCCTTCTCCAAATGACAGTTGAGAAGCAGGGATATTTGATGACCATGACACTCCCAGAGATCCTGGTGTTTAATCAGCTTTCAGGAGGCATCTCTGGATCCTTCCTGCCAAAGAGGATCCCTAGAGCTGCCAGCTTTCACAGCTGCCTGTTGCAAAGCCAAGCTGTAAGGGGATTCCGCCAGCCCAGAGATTTATGCTGAGACATGGAGCATGTGAAAAAAACACCTTTGGGATTTCTGGGTGCCCTGCTGTCTGGCAAAGATATTTGAAGCTTTGATGCCTGGTTTAAGCCAATATCTCAGGGCTCTAAAGTTAACCCTTGAACATCTGGGAGCTGCATTGCAGTTGAAACCTCTGATTATTTTTGGAATTGAACATTTCCAGAAGTGCAAGGCTGTTCTGGATCCACACGCACTTAAAATGAAACAAGGGTCTTTGCACAGAGGGATTCTTTTTGACTTTATAGTAAATGTATTGAGTCCAATGTGTTATCCCCAAATACTCTGAATGCCACTTCTCTGGCATTTTCCAGCAGACATTTTTGTTGGAAAGTTTTGGCTGCTACTGCTTGCAGGGACAAAGCACATCTGCCATTTGTGAAGGAGATGTGCTCCTTGTGTCAGCCCAAAGTGCAGTTCATGGCTCTACATGCTAGAGATCTCAAAATTTAAATGTGTTTCTCCATTCATGGAGAAGTAGCAATAAGGATTCAAAAATTACAACAGGCACATTAAGAAGAAAAAAAAAATCAGCTTCCTGCTATAACCAAAATTCAGCTGTGTTATTGACAGCAGTGGAAGCAAAGTGATTCTGAGAGCTTTTGCACATCTGACTGTGACTGGAGTAGCACATTAGTTTTTTGATCCTCCAGTAATAGCCTCTGCACACTCCTATTCTTAATCCCTAATCTTTAGAGATTAATTTTCCACAGTGTTAAACCCACCAGGTATCTGTGCTGCTGCTGCCTCAGTGCAGCCTATTAGCTGGTCACTGAGGCCTGATGCAACCAGCAGCACCTTCCCAACTTTTACTGAATTTGGTGCCATCACCAGCCTGTTCTTGGTGCAAGAGATGAAACAGGAGAAAAAATTGACAAGCAGAGAGGAGAGATTGCCTCGAGGGAAAAGAGATGACAGCATTTCTGAAAGAACCCCTGAAATGGACTGTGAACTGTACTCTGCAGCAGGATGAGGACATTCCTGGGATGTTTCCCAAAGCCAGACTGTTGCCTGTGTCCAAACCAAGTGAGCCAGGCAGTGAAAGCAGCAGGAGTGTGGGATTGGCTCACTGCCTCAACAATCAGCTCACTGCCACACTGCTACTGACCCTTTTTCCCCTTTCCCCCAGTCTACCCTTTTAAAGACTGCAGCCTCTCAGGCAGTCCAGGAACAAAACACATTGCAGCTGTTTGTATTGTATTTATATGGTAATTCTATCATAAAGCTTTGAATAATACCGTGCCACACACATGCCAAATTTAGTAATTGCTAGGATTCACAGTAATAGAATGCTGCAGCAGGCTAGATTAGAAATAAGCAATTAAATGTAGTTTTTCCTACACAGGTTAGTTATTGGCCACTGCATCCTGCACCAGAAGGATTAAATCAAACAGAAAAAAAATCAACTCTGAGGCAACAACAAAAAGGTATAGTAAAATGCCTGGCTGCAAGGCTAGCCATTCATGCCTCTGGGTGACATGCTAGTGACAAACTACAGGAATAATCTGATTCTTTTCACATGAACATATTTTTATATGGAATAGTTTGAACTATAACCAAATAATTTTTCTGCATTATGCTACTATTTCAATTCCCACCAAGCCTGCTGGTTTTAAGTGGAACTAGCTGGTTCTCTCTTCATCTATTTCTGACCTGTGCCTCCTGCTTACTTCTGCTTTGTCTCATCAACTAATAGTGGCCTTGAGAATCTTGGTTTTGATATGTGAAGTAGCATTATGAGTTTTTTTGCAGCACTTTGCTCTATTAGCACTTAATATACTTCAGCGAAAAAGGATTAGCTCAAAAATTTCACTGAATTCTTTGAAAAAATCCCAAAAGTGCTGACCCAGATTTGTAACAAAACTTATCCATTAACATTTCCTTAACAAGGATTATATTATTATTAGACAATTTAAGGGAGTGGAAGTAGGTCTCAGATTGCTCAGTCTAAGTCCAGTCTAGAACAATGGCTTAAAATAATTTTTAACTGGAGCACCACAACGTGCTGAGTGTGCTGAAGAGCAGCTGAGTGGTGTCCACATCAGAGAAGCCATGCAGCTGCTCTGTGCCACCAGCCTTTAAAGAGCTCTCAGCAGTTGTGGACTGAACAAACAGAGTCTCATTTAGGATGGCTCACCCATGTTAAAGATGAAAAAGAGAAGTGGGAGAGAGCTGGGCCATTGCCCTTACCCTGTGCTGGAGCTCACCTCTTGCTGAATGACTGAGATGGCTCTTGAAGGCTGAGTGGGTTTCCAACAGCAACACAGCCATGAATGAAGACAGGATGAATTATCCTGGAAGGCCCCTGGCTCAGCAGAACCTATACTTGCTGTGTATCCCTGTGCTGTTCTGCCTCCAGGCTGCACCTCTGCCAGTGCCTGAGGGTTCCTGGTTCTCACAGAGCTCAGCCTGCTGCTGTTGGCCTTCCTGCAGCGTAGGTTTGGGCCCCTTTGGGCACTGGTACCCCTCACCTTCTCCATGCCTCTGGTGTTTACAATGCTAACAGCAACCCCAAAGGACAATGAAATGGCTGCAGAGCACGGGGAGCCCGTCCTATCTGTGTGACCCCAGTGACAGCAATAGGAACTTTGCTGAGAATTGATTCCAGTATCCCTTACCAATCGGTCTGAAGCTATTGGCACCAGGTGTAAGGCATTCTCCCATTTCTCATTGTGTCAATTCAGGCTTCTTTTAACGTTTTCTCTGGGCTTATTGACTTAATAGGCAATTTGGTGGGCTTTTTTGCTTTTAAACACAGCTGACTACTGTTCTATTTCTGGCTGGCACACTGAGGATGAAGCGTGATCATTAAGTTAATACCCAGTTTACCTATACCAGTCTGCATTTAAATTGAAGCAAAATTATGCACAAATAACTTCAGGTTTACCTCTTCAGTCCCTCTCAGTATATGTAATAGCTTGATAATTTTATTTCCCTATAGTAATTATTTTCATGCTAATATCTTTTTGTGCATACAGTAATATCATTTTACTTGTTTCTTTGCCACTGAAAATTATCCTGGAGATTGCAGAACAGACAAAATAGTTTCACCCTGTCACTGGCTGTGACTAATCTCAGCGTTGTCTCCACTTCTGCTTTATGAATGTTGTCTCATTAACAGAAAAAAAAAAGCTCAATATGTGCTAAAAATATAGTTGCATACCTGCTTTAAACAGAATGAAATGTTCATTATTTTTTTTTTGAAAATATAAGAGACTTCTGCGTGAAGCTGCTCTGAATCATGTCTGAAAACACTGGAGGTGTCACTGCTCACTAGGACAGAGCTTTACTTAAAGGCTCAATAATGTTAACATAAACTTCCCCAGTGGTTCACATCCTAGGAGCTCAAACCATATTTTGAAAAATAATTAATTATCCTTCAACACAGCTGCTGCCAGGTAGGCCAGTTATCCACAATGCTTGAAGAGAAGCTGAGACCCAGAGATGCTGGTGATTTGTGAGGATCTCTTTGTGAGGTGGGAATCCTGACCTGAACTCACACCTGTGCTCTGTTCCATTGCTCCAGCCACACTTCTGAGCTTACAAACAGGCTGTGAGCTAATATCTAATGCTTTCTGTATTTATTTCTCTCTATTTTCAAACTTCTGCTTCCCTGCTTGTGGTTTTGATTCTTTTGGAAACACTGCATGATTTTGGATCGCTTTCAAAAATATTTTCTCTGGTTCAATCACACGTTGAGTGGGATGTGAAGGAGAATCTCTGACTGTTCTGCAAGGGGTCAGAGTAGATTTCTGCCTGTCACACTAATTCCTGTGCAGGTTTAAGTACATCACTGGGCCATAAGGCTTGTTTGTTCTTGAATTGTTGAAATCCCAGGGTGGAGGCTGACCCCGCACCAGGGGTGACACCAGGGCACTTACAGCTGGAGCTGCAGAGTGCAAGTATATTTTTTTTTTTCTTTTCTGTTTTCTGAGCTCTTGAGAACTAATTCTATAATATGTATGTATGTATGTGTAATTTATTTATGGCTTATATCCCTATTTTCCAGTATTATTTGCTTTAATTCCTGTTATCATCAGAATAACTTCCCATCTCCTGCTTATATTTCTGGCAAGCAGTGAAAATGAGAGGTGGGCCTGTGAGAACCTCATGATATTTTGGCTACACATCAACTAAATATACTCCAACAAGCATGATGATTTCTAATAGGGAAATCCATCTTGTCCAGGCAGCATTTGTGTGTTCAGACACACAACACAGTCCTACTTTACAGACCAGTTTTGCAATTTGAGTTTAAAAAGAACTACTGAAACATGGCTGCTCACTCATGACAGACATTTCAAAATCTGTCTCATTTTTTTTTTCCTCAAGATTCTGTTATCTTGAAAAAAAATGTGATTTTTTAATATTTGTTCCCCCACTTTCTTCATTAAGAAATTAAGTCAAAACTAGCAGGTAATAGTAGCAAGATAACTTTAAAAAAATATTTTATCTATTTTTAAATACAAGGGAAATCTATTTTATTTATATAGTACAGAATGTTTTTACTTTGCTTCCATTTTGGGAGAACTGTGAACTGAGCTCATACAGGGCTGTATGTTGAGATTTTGTAGTTTCATTCCTACTCTAAGTTTTTGTCAGAAATTCTTCTCAGCTGTGCTTAGTCTGTCATGAGGGACTTCAGAATTTGTCTCCTCTTAATTAATTGAACAGCTTATTTTCTGCTTTTTGTCTGCTGTTTTCTACCTAATTATGCTGAGTACATTTTGACCTCTCTATTTTCCCCTTTTCAAATCAATAGAGCTGAAACAAGCCTTCTTGCAAGAATATGTCTCTGTTTGGGTACAAAAATATGCAGCCAACCTATTTTTTAGTGTCTAAATTCTTGTTTAGCATGGAGGCCAGGTATGATGAACCCTTGGAATGGGGTTTTCCAAAGGCCAAGCAGCTCCTTTTCCAAACCCATCTTATATAAATTGGTTGCTTTACGTTCAGGGAACACAGTCCATAGTCCTGTTTCTCTCTGGGTTACAGAGGTAATCCATCAATTATGGAGAAATAATCACAGAAGCACCCTGGCCTTACCAGCTGCCAGGTTATTACTGCAAAGTGCTTTTTGAATCCTCAACCAATTTCAATGCCCTTGTGAGAGACACTCAGCCCCTTGCAGGATGAGGTCCTGAATCATTTCTGATCACATCCTTGGCTGCTCTTGGTGGGGCTGGGCTTTAGCTCTGAGGGTGGAGCAGCATGGAGAGTTAGAAGGGTTAAAGGTGGGAAACATTCATGGGTTTATGTTGCCTGCACCAAGGTAGGGCTCTTCAGAGCTGTGAGTAATTGCCCTGAGAGGGTTTTGTAGCAGTCAGTTTGTGGTGATATCAGTTAAGGAATGGTGGCTGTAGCTGTGGACAGGGTTGGGATTCCTCAGAGGAATGATGGAGCCTGACTAACGAAATGCTTGTCACTTTGGCTTAGGGAGTATTTCACTTCTAAACGGTTACATTGCAAGTAATAAGCAAAACAATAGAGAAACCAGTCAGCACAGCATTCAAGTAGAATATGTTTTACTGCTTGAATTAATTACTCCATAGTTAGGTAGCTCTGTGATTTAATTTACATTCCTGAAAAACACCATTAAGGCAGTCTGACTGGCTTAATTCATTTGCTTTGCTTCCACACAGATCAACTTGACATCATTTCAATGGCTGAAACAACAATGATGCCTGAGGAAATTGAGCTGGAGATGGCAAAGATCCAGAGACTTCGGGAAGTCTTAGTCAGAAGAGAATCAGAACTCAGGTTTATGTAAGTATCAATCCTTCTGGGAAAACACTATGCAAAATTAATCAAAATAGGAAAGAATGGTATTTAGAAGACTTTTATCTGCTTGACATTTTAAAAGGGAGAAAGATAAAGAGCATCCCAGTTAGGTGAGCACTTACAAAATGCCTTTGGGAAATGATTTTTGTAGTTGCAAAGGAAATTACCTTTTTTTTATTCAGGACCTTTTTTTTTATTCAGCACGATTTGCAGAATGCATAAAACAGATCTCTTACTTACAAAAGGAAACTTTAGCAAAGTATGTGTCTATGGAGCATCTTTTCATACCTGTTTTCAGTCCTTAGTGGCAAGGATATTTGTCTGAACAAAATATCAACAGGTAAGGGATTTGAAGCTTCCACAGTCTAACCTAAATCAGATTTTATTCCTACTTCATTAGCGGTCTTAGACAGTTCATGTCACAAGAGAGCACATTGTGTTCTGCACTAATAGCAGCCAAGATTTGACATTTGTTAAATGGAAGCCATTAAGTTATGAACACAAAACATTTTCTGATATATCAAATTAAATAGCAATACTCCAAGAGGGATTTTTAAAATTGCCACAAAGGTCAGGCATAGGAGCCTCACTGAAGGTTCATGAATATTAATCCAATTCTGATGGTGAAGGAAATTTTTATTTCTAAAATAGAAAATTTAATATTCCTAAATCATCAAATTTAGAAGATCAGAACTTATTAATAAGAAGTGTATTATTTTGAAGTGTCCTCAGTCTGTGAGTATCTGAGGTCAGGAACAAACGCCTTTACTGACAGGCCAAGAACTTCAGTAGGTCTAAAACCTGCTGAACTCAAACCCATGGCATTAATGAAGCTTCAGTAGCCTGAAAAAACCCACTGGCTTTCTGCTCATGTTCAAGTAAAGGGGACTGGTACTTTGACCCTTACACTAGAGGTTAATTTTAGTGCCCTGACATGCACTGCCAGCAGCTGGGAGCCTGTCCTCACCCCTCTGCAAACAGCACAGACATCTCTCTTTGAGTATTATCCCAGAAGACTTCTGCCCAGAATCTCTGCTTAGACACCTTTGGAATAAGGACTGGTAACAGTGGCACTGACCTTTAGTAATGCCATAGTGGTACAAGCAAAGTGAACAGGAAAGGTTTTGTCACTCCTGCTCCTGGTAGTCAAGTGACTACTTGGTTATTGGTTTGTACATAAATTTAATCTGGCAGAAGCCTCGTCATTGAACCCTGCACTTCTCTTGACATTTTCTATATCAAACAAAGCACTGAAATAAACTGCTCCTGTGAATGAGAGCAATTGTTCTGTTTGTTCTGGTATCCAGTCTGTTCTTTTCATTTCCCCATGCTCACACTCTTTACTCTGTATTGCCTGGCAGGTGTTTGAGTAAGGGATTTAACACAGGAGAGCTTGCTGATTGAAAAGGGAATAGAACTGACGTTCACACTGTGCAACTGCTCTCCTCCTGGGTTAGATCTCATCCTCACACACTGCCTAGAGCTGCCCAGGAGCACTCCCAGCCTCTCCCTGGCACAGGCAGGAGAGCTGTGCCGAGCATCAGTCTCTGTGAGGCTTGGCCCAGGGGCTGGCAGAGCAGGCAGTGACAGGAGCCACTGCAGAGGTGGCCCCAGTTCCTGTCTTTTCTGTCATGGAGAGCCACAGTCACAGATCCTCTCATTCTTTCAGCTGCAGCAGAGCAAGGTGACCACTTTTCTAGGGGTATTCACACAGCTTTCTAGCCCAGCTGCTCCCTGCCGTGTGGCAGAATATTCTGACTCTGCTCATTAATCCTTGAGGCAGTTAAATTCAGTTTGTTAACACCACTGAACAAAATGGCCAGGGAAAAGCATGTTGCTGGTGAAAGCCTGGTAATACAGCAGCACCTCTTCTTTACTGCCTCTCATGCTGGATAGTTTACACTGGCAGAAGGGCTTGGCTACATTTGTCTTCAATGAAAAACATCTTTTAGTGACAAATGTATTTTAACGACCTGTTGCTGAGATTAACAGCACAAGTCATGGTTACCTCAGTGGTCCAAGTTTTGTATCTGTTTCACTAAGCAAACTACATAAACTCTAATTCATAGACATATTGTGGAAGACTCTATATGGAGCCATATATATATATATTTTAATTTGATTTCTGAAGTAATGAATTTTCAACATCCAAAGATGAGAAGTCTGTATGTAGGTCATGAATTTTAGTAACTGATTTCTTCTGACAGGACTAGATTCCCCTGGGAATGACCTATGCAGCCAACCACATGAAGCTGAGGCTCCTCAGACAGGTTTAAGGCAGACTCAGCTTTGAACAGTGCTAACAAGCAGCCCTGCACCTACACTCAGACCACAGAGTGCCAAAGCAGCTTTAATGAGAGCCACATCCCTTTAGTTCTTGCATCTGCTTTAGCTTTGCCTTTAATTATAACAAAAAGATAAAACATACACATAGTATTAGAGGAACTGTGTGGTATGTTTGTATTCTCTTCTTTGCCTTTCATGCTGTTAGTAACAGAATAGAAATTCTCTTCGGTTAAATTGGGTTTTTTTATAGTTCTTATGAAAGCATGAACATGATGAAATGATTCTGTATCCCTTGCACATCCAGCCACAGCTCACATTTCCAGCTACATTTTTTAAAGTAATGGTTCATTCTTCTTGCTGTCTGTCTGACTGATCTTTTTATTCACATGTAGCCAGATCCTAAAGCAGGAGAAGTTCACTGTAGCTGTGCTTGGAGAAAGCCATGCTCTGGGGCTGTGCTCAGAGTGTGCCCCAGCCCTCAGGGTGCCCGTGGCTCCCTCCTACCATGGGCACACACGGCCTGTCAGCTCTGCTTGCACATTCAGCAGGTGCCACAGCTCTTCCCTGTGTTTAAAAAAATGCTCAAGAATAAGAAAACAAAACACTGCAAGCTAGACCTGCTGCTGATGGAAACAGCAGCAAGCTCTTCCTCTGTCAGGTTTAATCCATGGAAGGAATATGCTCTAAAGCTGCTTATTGAATTTACTGTTTTCCTTGAAGAAGATGCTAATGTGGTTGCCATGAAATAAGGACATTAGGCAGAGAAATGCTCTAGCTTAGCATATCAGCCAGTTAAAAAACCCCCAACAAACCCACCTGGAAAAGAGCCCTAGCAAGGTCTAGGTGTTCAGTGGACATGCAGTTAGTTTGCATTTTTCCCACTTGTGTCTGTGACCAAGGAAAAGCTGTTCCTGCTGCTACATGAGGTGATCAATAAGGCAGTGCTGTGTCTGGCAGTTCCTCAGCTGTGGTTTGTAAAGCACAAACTCTGCATGAGGCAGTCCTTGGCATAGCAGAATCACAGAACAGTTGGAGCTGGAAGGGACCCACTGACTGCTGGACATGTACTACTACCCATCAAAATTATTTTAAAATTCAGAAGATATCTTTTAAGAATGTGCTGCAATTTCACTGCCTCTCTACACCAGGCCCACAAATGATGTGCCCTCCCCAGTCCCACACAGCAGCACATACTGGTTTTTAGTGACAGATCAAGGATTCACTCTCAGACAAGCACAGATATTTCTGTAGTCTGCCTATCACTGTATTAAAAAAAACTTCCCCAAAATAGAGAAAAAACCATCTGTGAGAACAGTGGAAACAGGTTTTACCCTGTTTAAAAATGAAACATCAACATTTTTTAAGTGAAGACCATAAATATCTGTACAGTTTCAAAACATATGATTTTTCATTCTTTTGTACTACTTTTCAGTCCTTTGTACACTGTTTTTCCTCTGCCTCACAGAGAGAAGTGGAAATCCCTTACTAGTACACTAAACATAATGTAAGACCTCATTTTAGTAATTAAAAGCTAAAGCACTTAAAGATGAAGTGTTGTCACACAAAGATACATTTAAACAGTGTGACTTTCTGGAACTCTGAAGTGAAGCAGAAATATACACTATAGAAACTCCAACTGACATCTCTGATTTTCAAATTTGTAATAATTCTTATTGCAAAACACAGCTTTTTAAGTTCTGCTGTATGAAACTCAATAAAAATAGATGTGTGACATCTTATTCTTGGCCTGCCCCCTGAATTTTTTTGATTTGAAAAGCAAGGAAAGCAGATGAACTCTTTTATCCATTTGCTATATACTACAGTGAAATAATTCATCCTATAGTGTATACTTTATAAGAGGCCATTTTCCTGATAATTTTTCTTTTTCTTTTTATCAATACAAAGAAACAAAGAAAGCAAAATGAGCTGAAGCAATGCACTAACAGGTCATGATGTTCCCCAAGCCATTGTGCCTTGCAATTCAGGTATTAGCCTTTGTAAATGTGTCCTTTGCTTTGCTCCTCATTTTTGTTTCCTCCTTAAAAATAAAGAGGGCAGCTGAAATCAGCTGTACTCTTCTTAACCAGGAAATCCACATCACTTCTAGCTGAATATCTGCTTTCTATGAAGAATCACCTGAAGTTTATAAGGAGACAGTTTTCAGATTATAAAATCAAGACTTCCTCAATTAGGTAATGCCACAATTTATATTGCACAATCATATTTTATCTCAGGCAAAGTCACAGCAGGGCAGACACACTGTGATTTAGTCTGTAATTCTATTATTGAATCCTATTTTTGTCTCAAGACCCTGCCTTGCTTAGTGCCCAGGATGGACCTCCTCAGGATCTGTCCAGGTTATGCAGAAATTGTTTGTTTGTAGCATCTCTCTTTCAATGATACTGATACTATGAAATTTCATAAAATGATGCCAGGAGTTGTTGTGACCATCTCCAGTCAGCCCAGGAAATGAAAATATAGCTTGGAGCCATCATATGCTATCTCCAGCTCTTGGTTTGTTTTTAGAATAGCTGGGAACTCAGCATATATTGATATGAAGGAGACAATATGTACAGAAAAGCATCAGTTTATAGCCTGCCAGCATTCCCCCTCCTTCGCTTCTCAAGCTTCTCTCAGCTCCTTTCTTAAAATGTTCTGCATAAAGAGTTTTGGGTCAAAGTGTAAATGTTCAATCTGTCTGTGCTGTTGAGGAAAGCAAACACACCACTTCAGAACATGCACACTCTCTCTTCCTTTCTGATTCTCCTGTTCCACTTCCTTTTTTTTTCTTTCCTGGTGAGATAACAGACCCAGAGGCTGAGGGAGCTGCTCGGGCAGCATCCTCTTTGTCACACATTTAATGTGTTGCTGCTGTGGATGTGTTTGGCTTCAGAGGCAGTTTAGGATAGCTGGGGGCATGGAAATCCACTGTGCTGAAAGACATGGTTGTAAAAATGGACGATGTGTCAGGGAGAGGCAGCAAACCCTCAGACCTCTATGTGATACAGAGCAGATCAAAACTGAACTTCAAAATCATTTGTAGTGCAAAATTAATGCATTTTAGAATGAATTAGCATGTTGGGACTCAGTAAATATTATTAGTAAAGGTGAGATCATCTCACCAACGGTTACTGCCTGTTCCTGTGGAAAGGCATGGAATTCTTATAAAACAGCATCCACTGTCATCACGAAACACAGACTGTGGGAACTCTGCCAGTGCCTGATACTGCTGGCTTTCCAGATGGAAAGCAAAGTTTGAAGCCAGCTTTATTGGATGACCTTGAGCTAAAACTGTGGAAGTTGCTTCCACCTGTGATTGCTGTCTTGAGATGGTTATTTCTGCCATGTGGGTGATATTGAATGGCAGGTTTTTAATGTGTAGGGAATAAAAGATATTAAACATAAAGCCCTATTAGGTTGCTTTAGGCAATTACTGAAAACATTTTACTCATTAAACATTTTTTTAATATGTAAAAATGCTGTAAATACAATGGTGTATTTGCTTAATATCTGTGTGGTTATTGCATCACTAAACTAATTCTGTGAAGAGGCCAAATTCACCTCCACACTGTCTCTGAATTAAAATTAGTTGTTGTCTTTGTACACTCTCACTACACATTAGTAGATGACTCCCTCTTCTCCTGAGTGCTCATAACATCTACATCATCCAAATTCTCCACAGTTCTATTCAGGATTTTAGACCACTTTACACCATTATGTTTGCTTACTTGAAATCCCAGTCCTTTTATGTAGAAAAGTTTGCTGCAACTTGACTTTGCATTCCCATAGCTTCACTAGCTGTCCAGAGTACATAATTCATCCCTAGTTAGGTGGTTCTTTTCTTGCTTCAAATCAGGCTTAATTTTTCTTTACTTGCCTTTTTAACCTTTATCCTTCTCCCAGTTTGCAAAACCCATAAATCTCTGTTGTCCTGCTGTGATATTGATGTATCCACTGCTGGGAGTAGTTAGAGATGGGATAGTCAGTAATGATCATTCTGGAGGGTGTTGGGAATAATGGTAGAATCTCAAATTTAGGGCAAATTCGTGGAGAAAAATGTGAAGTCCATATTCCTTCTAAGGACAGCAGGACATCCACAGAGGTCAGATAGGAGTCTCACCTTTGTGTCATTTGCAGTATGGTAATAAATACCAGCACACTGATATTTACACTTTCTGCATTTAAAATATCAGTACACATTTTTATATGAATTTTAATACAGATTAAATTAAACTAAATTAAATGCAGGAAGGAATCTCTGCTGATTGCCTGCCTTAATGCAACTGCTGCAAAGGGAAGCAACAACGAAGTTCACAAGAACTTCTGAAGTGAGGGGTTACTTCCCTTGGTGATGACAGCCTTAAATAAACCAACTTAGAAATCCCATGTTTTAATTAAAAATGGGTTCAGTAAATCTACTAGACACAAAGTGGGAATATGAAACCAGATGTCTTGTAATTGGCTGAACTCAGAAAGTAATGCTGCAAAGTACTACAAAAATGAGTACTTGGAGTGTTCCATTCTCAGGTGAGAAAAGGCAGCAGTAATTGCTCTTTGTATGAACGAAGTTCATTTCAAATTTTAGTTCTTTTTTGAACCAAATACTTTAACACTCTTACACGTGTCTCACTAATGTGACATCAACTCTGATTTCTCAGTGGTGTCGTGCCTTGTGTGGCAACAGAGCCCCACAGTGAGCATCACCCTGGTGCAGGGTGAAGGGGAGGGAGAGTGGAAGGAGATCCAACAGGCAGAGGTGTGAATAGCAGTGCTAACTTACTGGGTATATTACTGCTAAGCAGGTGTTCTGACTTTTGCTTTCTTGGGTGCTTTTCATTCTTTTGCTGCTCCTTTTTATCCTTTGTACTGCACATTCCCTGTTTTCTGTCATCTAAAGTTAAGCAGGAATTCCCTTAGGACTGTTTACTTATGTGTTCAGTATCTGGTACTTTTCACTGAGTTTGGCACCTTGCTGTTACTGTGGTGTAAATAACTAAGACCAGCAAAACCATGTTTTTCTTCATGAATAGAGCTGTTGTTGTCAGTGTTTTCTGATAAGATCTGTCTTTTCATGGAAAGGAGCAATAAATCTTTTCTCCTTCACAGTTCTGGAATCTTAACAATACAGTATCACTTATTATGATTTCCTTCCTTTTTTTTTTTTCCTGATTGTATCTTGCTTTAGGAACATAGGATGGACTTGGGGAGGGTGTAGAGAAGGAGAGTTGTGTGATGATACATATTATTCAATAAATATAAATGTCAGGCTGTCAGGTTCATAAGATAAGGAAAAACACCAAGCCCAGCTGTAAGAGGGGCACTGTGGCTGTCCCACTGATACAGCCTGGCATGGCACAGACTCTTCTGCAAGGCAGGGTGAAGTTGTGCCTGTGACTGTGTGTCCCCTTTGCCTCCCAAGCACACTGCAAATAACCAGAATCCTTGAGGAAATAACCAGGAAACTGCAGGCTGTGAAATGGCACAACCTGGCTTGCTAATGCAAATTGTTGGGCAGCCAAAGCTCGAGGTCTCTGAGATTAGGAACAGCATTTCTAGGGGATTGCCAAGGATCAAGGATGTCAATGTAGAGCTGGAACCCCTGTAAGTCTCCCAGCTCCTCACATGGAAGGCTGGAAGCCTCAAAAACATGAGTTCAGGACAGAATTGCAAAGTTCTGGATTGAAGCTGAAGTGCAGAGATCAGCTCTCCAAGAGGAAGGAAAATCAGTTCCTTCCTTAGTTCAGGTCTCCTTTGTCCCGTTTGACAGCAAACCATCAACCCCAGAGGAAAACAACATTGTACTTTCAGATGTGTGGTTGTGAAATGGTCTGTTAAAATACTCTGAAAGGAAAAGCAATTTTTTAGTGGTGTATAATGATAAACATATCATTCAGAAAGTATTTAATTAATTGTAAACTTGGTAGTTGAGATGTTTTTTGTCTCAGAAAAAAATTTTCATTATTGTCTCTGTTGGACTGCTAGGAAAATAGTTCTTTAATAGAGAATTTTCTTTAAACAGCATTTTCTGCATTGAATATGTGTTATGGTTGACAGAAAATGCTGTTAACAGAAGAGGGAGCTGCTTTGATCTTTGACATTTTTAATGCAGAAATTTAGCACTGTATTTCCAGATGTAACCTTTTATTCCAGCCTGTTTTTCACTTCCCAGTTCTTGGCTACCTGTGCTCTGGTTTGCAGGAGTGGAAGGTACAACAGGCTGTCCCCTGAGATCACCCAGCACATCAGGCACACGTGGCACTCACAGATCCTGAGCCCCACTTTTGGACAGCTCAGCTTCCTCTAGGCAAGGATGTTTTTAATAACGTGTCTCCCTTGTCCTGTGGTATTTCACTGGTCCTGCTCAGTTGTCTTCTGCTATAAATAGGAGAGTAACCAGTGAATGGAAAAGCCTTGGAAGGGACTATCAGTGTTTAATTTTATACCAGAATCCTTCCTATTCCTTTCAGCTGTTATAACAAATAGTTGCTTTTCTGGTTTTAAAAATAAGAGAAGGTCAAACAAGAAGGTAAATGAAGAAGGAAGTGTGTCATTGATTCTGCAGGAGGCAATGCACAGCCAGACCTAGAGTTTCCTCTTTCCAGTGCCTAACATCCAAAACCAGAACTACCAGAGTAGTTTAAATGAACCAGGTCTGCTTTTGGATAGAATCTTCTGTGTGCTGCTGCAAAGGGCATACTTGTGAATTTAAATCTGACTTCTCTATTGTCTCTACATTTTTAGACAAATTAATTTAGTTGATTTTTGTCACGTGGAGAAATATTCGCCTCCACAGTGGGGCAATTTCAGGAAAACTCTTGTTACTATTGATTCATAGGAAAACTTTGTAACTGGCAGAGGAGATGGCCAAACTCTAGAGAATTTAGCAATGTCAGTGAAAATGAAAAACAGACAGCCTCTCTAGACACTGCTCTGAATTTATGTGAAATATACCTTAAATATGAGCCTTCTGGGACTGAGAATTTCAAACACCATTTCAATTCTCTGAAACAATAGCTGAATTATGTTACTGTGCACATTGTGCTTCAATAGCTTCTGTGCACTGTTCCTCCAGCAGAGAGCACTTTCAACAAGAAAAGTTAGACCCACTTACATTAATAGTGCAAGTTAATCACAGGACCTGTGATTTGTGAGCTGCCCTGCCCAGCAGGCTGGCCAGCAATCTGTTACCTTAATTGCCAGCTCTGTGTCCTCCAGCCCCAGCAGCACCAGGTGCTGAGCTAAATAACAATGTGATAAACACACACCATAATGACTCAAACAACGAGTTCTGTATTCATTAAATGTTGCCTGTGATCTCACAGATTTATAATTAGAAGATTTAAGTAACTAAGCCAAGCTGACAGGGATAAAAAGGCGTTGAATATAGAAGAGGAGCATCAGGTGGAGGTCGGTCTCTTCTCCCACATAACAAGAAACAAGGCAAGAGGAAACGGGCTCAAATTGCACAGGGAAGGATTAGATTGGATATAAGGAAAATTGTTTTGACTGAAAGGATGATCAGGCTTTGGAATAGGCTGCCCAGGGCAGTGGTGGAGTCACCATCCCTGGAAGTGTTCAAAAGGCATGTGCACGTGGCACCTGGGGATGTGGTGAACATGGCAGTGCTGAGGTAACTGTTGAACTCTGTAATCTTAGAGGCATTTTCCAACCTTAACAGTTCAGAGATTCTATAAATTTATTGGACTCTTGTAGTCCCAAGAACACTTGCACCACTGCAGAATCCCCACAGCTTTGGCAAAGCCATAAACACCTGCAGGACCCAAAGGCAGCCTCCACTGAGGTCCCTCAAATCTGCAGCTTGACATCATCTCCATCTCTGCAGCAATTCTCTTTATTTCTACACATATCTTTACTTCAATCCCCCAAATTTCTCCATCACTTTGGCTGGTTGCAGCATGCTCACTGGAGACACCACCAAGGAGATGATCTTTTTATCCTTACAGTGAGACCTTCAGTTACATGGTCATGTCAGCTTGTGACTTAGCATGACACCTGATTCTCAGGCCAGCTCCTAGACTGGCACTATCAAAGTCTTCAGAAACTCCAACAATTACAAGTGTTTTACTCCTGGGGCAGGAATGTATTAAAACAGAACTAAAAATAATTTAGAGTGCCAGCAAACCCTCCTGGAAGAGAGGGAAGGAAACCAGCAAACCGGGTCTACATTCCTTTTTTAACTTCAAGCACTTTAATCCAATAACAGAAAACAAAGGAATCTCAGACCTCCTCTTACAGACATGCTAGAGGGAGCACAGATCTATTTCTAGCTTTGAAAGTCATTTAGCAAAGGCAGAAGCCCTCTAGACACACTGAACTGCTTTGCTCATCCTGAAATCAATGAAAATGATATTTGATGCTTATGTAGCTGTTACTAATAGTTCTTACACTCAAATATGAAGTATTTGTCAGTCTTGTTGGCCATCTCTGTTTTGGCTGGCTATTAAGGGAGGTGTTTAGTGATTTTTCTATGGGCTTTCACTATAATTTTTCTGCTTTTTCCTATGCATGTCTCTAGATGGCACCTAGGTCTTACCTGGGGGAATTTGGTTTTCTTCCTTGGCTGAAAAGAAAGAAAAATTCAGCTGTTGAGGAATAATTTCTACTGAAACCAAAACAATTCTTTTGTGTCTGGTACAGAATGTTTCTTTTTTAAGTCCTGCCTCCCATGATCTTGCACAGCCTTTGGGGCTTGCAGGGCACAGCTGAATGGGAGGGCTGTGCTCTGTTTGCCTGCCCTGCTCCCCCTCAGTGCAGATGGTGACAGCAGAGGTGACTCATGCTGTCACCTCACTGCTGGATGGGGTGGCAGTGACGATGCTCAGGGCACTCTCCCCTGGTAGCTGGACCACAGAAACATGTAATGGGGCTGAGTCACTGTGCCAGAGCACTGCAGGCTCCCCGACCCACTTATTTCCCTGTCATTTTGTGACATGTTTAGAAAATCTTCTGCTCATGCTGTTTATTCATTATGAGGTTTGGCTTTTTGTTGTTTCTTTCTGGCAAACAGAGAGTCTGTTTGTGATGATATAGCTTAAATACCAAGATAGAATAGAATAATACGTGCTTGTGTGATATCTCCAAGCATACAGAGGGGGTTCTGCAATAAGCCATCAAGAAAGAAAAGCAGAAGTCAGACTGTGTGTCAGGGATACATGAAAGCACACTGAGAATTCATCCCTAGTTCAATACTATTGCAATTACTCCAAGAATAGATTTGGGCTCCTAACCAGAGAAATATTTTATCATACTCGTAACTCATGTGTTTAGGATTCCTGGGCAGACATTTAAAGCTCAGCTCTGGAGGAAAAACTGCCTTCTTGTAACTGCTGTTTGCTTCACTGATGTTTTTTCTGCAATCTGAGAAGTATTTTCACAGGGACTGGAAAGAATGTACCATCTCTTCCAGAGAAGAGAGACAACCTCTGTAGGTTAGGGGACGCAAAGGAATTTTTACTCCTCTACTCTGCAGATTGCTGTTCTCCTTAAGATTTCCAAAAGCTCTTTTTACTTTCTAAAGAGGTCTGATAATAATACCAAGATGCTCTCAGTCAAACCCTGTTGACCATCCAGGTTCCAAATGAGAAATACACTGGGATTTACATATTTGGTTTTTTTTGTTTTTTTCCCCAGAAGCAGCATTTACTTCTTCTGGGACTCCTGTAACTACTCACATCCAACATGCAGAGCATAAGGGGGAAAAGAAAGGAAGGATCATAGTACCAGTACAGATTGAATGGCCTTCCAAGAGATTTCCTTTCCAGGAGTTCCTCTTCTTCCCTTTTCTTCATGGGCAACTCTTGCCCAGGGCAGCATCTGTTGCCCTGCATTCAGTATTATTTGCCAGCAGATGTGGGATGTGCTTTATAGTTACAAGCAGACATAGATCCTGCTTTCATTAAGTCAGATAGCTTTGGCATGGTCCCATATGTCCTTCAGCCCTCCCTTTTGCCAGTTAACCTTTTTTTTTTATTACTTTTTTCCTAATCAGCACTGTGGAGTGGATGAAACACAAAGGCTGTTTGACACAGATGGGAGGAAAGATGTTCCATGTGCTTAAGGGGATTGGTACAGATGGCAGGTTCAGTTTTTGTCCAACAGCACAATGCATCCCCCTGCAGAACTGGGACTCTGGAGAGGTCATCTGATCTTTGGAATTCGTGTGGTCATAGAGCTGTTACAGACCTAAAGTGCTTTGGCCATGGATTTACTTCTCTGCTGTGTTACAAGGCAGGAACAAAGTTTATGGCTCAGGAAAAAGAGATGCTAAGAATATATGTGGAGTACCAGCTATATGCTCTGCAGTCAGATTAAAAAGCACCCAAAATAATGGGGAGAAAGTGCAACAAAAGTTGCAACATGTACAACAGGCCAGTACCTTTGTCATAAAAGAGGCACAGGGACTGTAGGGACTACTGAACATGAATGATCTTGTTCAGTTGGAATATACTGCTGATGATATTTTAAATTCCTGAAAATCCTCAGAGAATAGCAGTGCCATTTTTGGAGTTCCTTAGTGAGGGCAGGGAGCCAAACTGATATAGTAAAGTATTTTAATTAGTGTATTTCAGAGCTTCTCAGAATGAAGCCAAATCTTCTGAATAAGGAAAAAAAAATCCTCTCCATCTATCGAGAGATCCCTTTTGTAGAAACTCACTGTTCTCTTCACTAGTTGAGAGTGTGGCCTGATATAATTTGAATACAGCAGCTCAATATTGAACATTTCTTGCCAAGAAACTGTCATCTTTGTTAGCCATGGTCATCTTACTCAAATGTGTGAAGATGACACCCAAAGTGGATGAGCACTGAATAGATAAGGAGTTGTGAGGCTTGCTCATATCCCAGCACATTTTGAATACCAGCTCTCCTGGGAGGACAACGTTTAAGATTAATTGATAAAAGTAATTCCAGTACCATTTAGTGTGATGGATCTCAAGAGTAAAGCAGGCTTTGCTTGTGATGAGCCTGAATCATACAGGGAGCCTAAGTAAGAATATTCATCAGTAAAAGCATGTCTGCCTCCAAGCATCCTAAGCATGTAGAGCAGAGGACCATGCACTGGTCCTGAGGCAAACATGCTGCTCTTCCCAATAAAACCAAGTCTTACAAGACAGATGGGCAGTGAAAGAGCAGATCCCAGTGGAAGTGACAGGGGTACACAAGGAAGGAAGAGGTCAGCAATAAGGATTATTAGGAGTGGTATTTCACGGTCGTATTTTGGGAGGAGAGGTGTAAAAAGACAGCAGGAATAGCTGTCATAGCACAGTAAAAGTAGCAGAACAGGCAAGATGGAGTTAACTCAAGCAGCAAATAATAGAAGGATCAACATGTTTTCCTAACAAGAGCAAAACAGCTGAAGGACAGCTCCCTGCAGAGACCTGCACTCCTTGCAGAGGCGGCAAGGAGAATAAAAGCTCTCGGTTGTGATTAAAGTCTTGTTTGTGCCAGAAACACCTACTTTTTCCACTCCTCTCTTAATTCAATAATTTGGCTGCATTGTCCTCTGGGGGCTCACTCTCACATACACACACACGAATCCCTCAGCCCTCCTCTCCTGAAACACCACGGTGACAGCCCCTGCTCTGATGGCACTTCAGCTGCCTTTGGGTGCTCAGGCAACAGCCAGCCCAGCCCTCACACACAGAGCTCAGAGATCCTTGGGCAAGGAGAGTGTTGGTGAGATCCAAGCTGAGAATGTACAATTAATCACACAGGCTGGGTTTTGTGCTCTTCAGGGGATGATTTCTAAACAGAAGCCCCAGATGCTGCCCTTGGAGCCAACACCTGAGCCTTGGCTGCCACTGTGGCTGAGACACTGAAATGAAACCTGTGCCAGGAAGCTAATGCTGAAGGCTGCTACCTTCCAGGGGAATGATTCAGCATGGCAGCTCTCAGGAGAAGCAGCAGTTTCAATGAGAACTGAAGGTGCAGTTTCTACTAATGTTATTTTATTTCTTTTTAAGCGGTCTTCTGTGTCTTAACATTAATGGACTTTCTGCACGTATCGAGGATTTGAAGCATTCAACATTAACCATGGAGGACATTCACCCAAGGCAAAAAACCTCAAAAATAGATAAATACCAAATTATGACAGTTTCCAGATCTCTGGGGTTAGAGCTGAATTATTAGTAAGGTCACAAACAAAGCTGGTAATAGAATATAAACCTTGCCCTGGCTGTACCAAATAAAGAACCACCCTCTGCTGCCCTCTCTCAGGCTCTCTGCTATTCTTGCTCTTTCCCTAGTGAAAACTCTTGCTGCAGTAAGTGCAATATGGCACACCTGTCTTTGCCCAGGACTGTCATGGATACAGGTGCCCATTCTGGAATGTTCTCTGATGTTCAAGAAAGTAAAAGGCATCTGAAATTATCCACAGTGGCAGGTATGAACCTACACACAAATTAGAGCCAGGAAGACAAGTAATCTAGGGCTCAATGGGCATTTAGTATTAAAGACCTTTTGCTTTCTGTTAAGCTAGGTGAGCCAAGGGTGCCAGGGTCATGTGTTCAGATGAGATCTGGCCAATCCCATCAACACAGAGTGGAGTTTGCATGTCTGACCATGCTTTTTCTGTTTCTGCAGGATGGATGACATCCAGCTGTGCAAAGACATTATGAACCTTAAGCAAGAGCTGCAGAGTTTGGTAGCAATCCCAGGTAATGGTTGTTTCCATCCAGTGTTAGGATAATGCCTGTGTTCCTGACACCATCCCCACCTGTGCATCACCCACCCATGCCCCAACAATCAGAATCTCCTCCCCACAAGGTGGTGTTTCATACATATCTCTTTCCCCTAGTCCTTATTTTTAATTCCCATTTTCCTGCCCATCTCTAATCTCTGTGTGTCTAAATTTCTTTTCATGCTGTATTTCACTGCTCCCATGGCAGCAACCCTGTAAATATCACTCAAACAAGGAGCACATTCCTCATTTCTTGCACTGCCTTGGCAATCTCAAGGGAACCAAGTGGCACAGAGATTGTCAGGTAGAAAAGACAAGTGCTGAGATACCAGAGATAAAAGAGGGAGAGGAGAAGGATTTATAATCATCACTGTGAACGTGATTGATTTTTTTTCCTTGCTACATCAATCCATTATCACACATGTAGTTAAATCTACCTTCTAGGATCAAGAAGAACAGGTTTCTACAAAAAGCAAGGCCCAAAATTCTGGTTTGTGTTTTGCCATTCATTGTTTGAAGGAGGGACAGAGCTGTGGGAAATTCTGCAGTCCCCAGCTCCAAACTCCAGCTCCCTACAGTGAGGAATTTCACTTCACTACAGCTTTGCCATTTTAGATGATCCACAACAGCCCTACTCTGTTCAAGAAAAAAAATAGACATATCTTGCAAAACACTCAGCAACTGCAGCAAATCATTTACAGCACACATTACTGCACAGCCTCCAGCACCCTGCAGAAATAATTTGCTCCTGTTAAGTCCAAGTTTTGACTGTACTTTTATCCTCATTTTTCTTACTCACATTTTATTGTGCAACTTTGAAGGACAATTTTCAGGCTTAGAAAGGAGAGAGAAGGTTATTTGTGACGTAGGAAAAAGGTCTACTCTGAAACCACCCGTTCTTGGCTGTGTAAGAACTTGGCCATATTATGCACCTAACAGAAATAGATTAATAATATTTCTTACTTTTTCTTTTCTTATACTTCTTAGTAGAGGTCACATTTTAAATTTTTAGTAAGAACACTGTTGGTTCATTATTTGTTTAAATGGAAAGGATTACAAATGATTACAAATCCTAGAAAGTATCTGTGAAAGATGCCCCTTGCCTCACTTTTCTCATCTGCAAGCTTTCCTGTTGAAACTTTTAGCTAACAGATAGGGTTAATTAGCTTTCATTCTTTTGGTGCTTCTGCTGTTTGGGGTTTTTTTATCTTTTAGAAATGATTTTCCAGTCTCAAGGCCTTGAGCAGAGACCCACAGACAGCAGCTTCTCCTTAGCGCTTCCCAAATCTCAGCAAACTCAAGAATCCAGTAGGTGAAATTCCAGCAGCAGCATCTCCAGGCAGGATCACAAGAGTTTGGTCTTAACAAAGACAAAGCAGCTGCTGGCACTAAGTGCTGACACAGCATGTGCCTAACCTAGAAAAACATTTTCCAGAAATGGATTCATTCACAGGATCTCTACTATAATTTTCCTGTAAGAATACAGATTTGTACAGAGAAGTGCTCTTTGGTTTCAGTAGACACAGTTTAGCCAATTTCAGTAGATATGGAATCAGTCTTTTAGTACACAGAATATGCAGTATTTTGCCACGTATATTAATACTTTACTACACAGTTTCCTGAAGGATATTGAGAGGATTGGGAGAGCACATCTCAGTTTAGGAAAAGAATACATTGAAAGGAAGTAGAAATAGCTTCTACCTCCAGAAGGGAGGAGAGTCCTTGCTCCTTAGCCATAAGAGACAAACTTCTAAACTTCTAAACTTAGCAACTCCTAAGCATTCTTCTTTTTTTATTAATCTGTACTAAAAGCAATTGTTTTCAAGTGTCTGATTAATTTAGGTACTTAAAGTGTCTTATAACTTAAATCAGCATTTTAAATCAGCATTAAATGCAGCTCAGATGCATCAGACTGCAGGCAGCTCACTCTTCCTCCCCCAGCTCTCATTGTACTGAATTGTGCAGTTCTCTGAACACAGTTCTACTGCCCAAACCCCAAAAATCTCGATTTAATACAAAGTGTCTTCATAGCTGATCAAAATTTTTCAGTTTCTTGGAGAAATACTTGAGCTTGGGTTTGCCTCTGCCTTTCTCATCTGTGCTGCACTTGCTAGGTTTGAAGAGTTGTGTCTTAAATACATTTGCTTTATAGCCTGAAACGACAGCCCTTTAATCCCTAACATTTATTTACAAACACTTTTAGTTTGTGACAGGCACATCTTTCATACCACACAAATTGTTGTTTATAGACAGCCTGGCCATTCCAGACTGGCCAATTAACAAGAACATATATTAATTACTCAGATTTTTGAAGTACAGGAAAAATAATCTTGCATTTATTTTTCCACATTTTACAATTTATGCTATTTGTGGGGATTTGCAGCTCACCTGCCTTGTCAGTGTAGAAAAAAAGTGTTCTTTTTAACAGCCACAACTGTCTTGAAACACAGAGAAATAGTTCTTCTTGGCGTGATCCCCTTTCCTCTGAGGTCAAATGAACTTTGGATTTTAACAAAGCATCTTGAACTATTTTCTTGCCAAAGCTCTTAAAAAAATCCCAAGCAATGTCTTGCAGAGTAATTGAGTATTAAAAGCAGGCTTAGCAAACCCCACAGAGCCTTCAGACCATTAAGCTGATCAGAGTCAACAGCAGCAAGTGAAGAGAGGAGGCAGTGACCCGGCTTGCTGGGGTTTTGGTGACTCAGGTCTGGAAAACCATTGGCTTCAATCAGCAGTTGATTCTCAGACATCTGCAACGTCCTACACCACCCCCTCACACTCCCCAGAGCCCAAAGTCATACACTCTTTTCTCTGTTTTTGACCAGAAAAAGAAAAAACAAAGATGGAGAAGCAAAGAGAGGATGAACTGATTCAGAAGATTCATCGACTGGTACAAAAAAGAGATTTTCTTGTGGATGATGCAGAGGTGGAGAGATTACGGTAAGAGCCAAGAGCAACTGAACTTACTTAGTGACATTCCACAAGCCTAATAATAAAATAGATTAAGTGACAAAATTTAAATCAACATTAATGGGAGAGAATTGGTCCTTCAAAACAACTTACCAAGTTAAAAGCCTCATCCCTATTCCATAGGAAAAACATTAAAATTAGATTACTCTAATTCTGTGGCTCTTTATCCCATTAATGATTCAGTCATCTCATGAGTAACAGTGAGCTTTGGTCTCATTTTCCTACCAGAAACAGTCTGAGCATTGCCCATTTAGAAGAAAAGAATTTATGCTGCTACCAGGGAATTCTCTTGGCATAAGTAGACACGAAATGGAATTCTACAAGGGCCATGTTTGTAGATATCTAAAATCCTCCTTTTTTAATTATTCATGTTGTCAGGTAGATTACTACTATTCCCATTTTGTCATAGCAAAACAGCCCAAACAAGAAGAAAACCCCCAAACCAACTGAAAAGCACTCAGCAGTACAGCCCTACCTAAGACATAAGCAGGTGCTGAAGGGTTTCATCTCTGTAGCTTAGCCCAAAGTTGCCAAGAACGTTGTGGTCTTCCTCAAAAGTTCACTTCCAGCACCCAAATCCAATCTTTTGTTTGAGATCCACACTCAACAAAGTCAGTTCTGCTCTTACTCTCCCCTCTTTCAGCAGTAAAGACTCAATCCATTTATCCAAAATCACAGTATCTCCTCCAACACATTTAAATTCTGAGCAAGCGAGGAGAGGATAAAGCAAAGCTTTTGCCAGAGTCCTGCAGCTGATCAAAGAGAGCTGGCCAAAGGCAGCAGCCTGAGCTAGAGCTGAGCCCAGAGCTCTCACTGAGCCCTGGGTGCAAATTGCAGAAGCCTCGGTGGCAGCTTTCATTTAGGCAAATATTTTGCTTTTTAATAAGCGGCAAAATTAAATGTTTCTAAAAATAGCAAAAAAAATTAGTTGTTTACTAGTGGCTTAATCCTGTCTGCTCTAGCTTTTACTGTCCCATTTACAGAGAAAACTGTCATTCCTCTAACATTTATTTTCCTTCTTTCCACCAGGGAAAAAGAAGAAGACAGAGAGATGGCTGAGTTCCTTCGCACCAAGTTAAAACCCATAGACAAAGCAACACAGTCTCCTACCAGTGAGTTCCTAACCATTAAGAAAACGACAGGAACAAAAGGAAAAACTCCAAAGAGAACTGATTAAAAGAGCATTTTTACAGGGCAGCCTCTGGCAAAAGCTGTGTGAAGCTACACAGGGTGTCAGCAACTGCTAGCAACTTAGACATCAGATACCAAATTACCCCTTAAAACTGAATTTTAGTCACCTGTGGCCACTTCAAAATTGCTCTGTACATTTTAAATATGCACAGTATATTTGTATATACTGTGCCACAAGTGTGCCACTGCTTTTCTAAGCAGTTAGATTTTTATTAATAATTTTCCCTATCTGTTTCTACAAAAATAACTGAAAAAACCTCTTCAGATCCATGCTTGAATATCTGAAACAAAGTTCACCTGTTTTACTGCAGTCAAGGTGGAAACTAGAGAAAAGACTGCAAACTTCCAGTGGTGACCCAAATTTCTTACATACTACTATCAGAAGTAGGCTTTGAATCACCCCAACCCAAATCACTTGTAGACAGAATGGCACACTTTTTGTGTGGATTGCATGGCCCCTTGGAAGCTTTTAGCCACAGCTTTCAGACAGAACAGTCACAGCCACAGCAGGAGCTCTAGAAGTTCACAGATTGATTTTGCCTTGTCTCAAGAGGAGCTTTCAGGCAGAGAATCAAGTGAGAGCAGTGCCCTTCTTAGAAAGGGACTTTGGCCCATGAGCTGGAAGCTTGTGTCAAACATTTTGCTATTTTGCACAGACCAAGATCTTGCTCAAGAGTTGCCAGAGGGACTGGATGACTGTGGAGTTCAAGTACAAGGTTGAGAAGAGACATTTTAAGATGCAACACTAATTATTTATACCCCCTTAGGCAGAGGGAGCATGACTCATCTCCCTTGTTGGTTTACTTTGTCATTGCTTTCAAATGCAGTTTGAGTGATAAAAAGATTTTTTTCACCCTGAAAAATGAAAACCTACCTTTATCTTGTTCTCTTAATTACAACATCCAAGCTGATGAGAAAATAAATTCTAGCAATACATTTGTTCTTCAGCTCCTTTCATTGTTGGGAGTTAAACTGAAATGACTTTGTGAAAGGATCCATTATCTGACCCCATGGCTGTGAAAAGGGACACCTGCCTTAAACCAAATGCAAGTTTACCCTCCCTTTGAGATGTATGGATTTTTTTTAGCTTCTCTTAACACCATTCCCTGAAGAGATAAGACTTTCTGGAGAAGTTTCAAACCACATATCAGCTCAGTCACCACCCAAGTGTATTGTTCAAACCCGAGTTGAAAAATTCAGGGTGGGTGGAGAGAGGGTGGGAAAGGTTTGCACCCTTTAAAGCAGAAGTAGGAAGAAACAGTTGGAGCAGCTCTTGGTTCTAATGGCACCCTGTTTTGAACATTGCAGGCAGCCCAGCAGAAAAGAAGGCAGAACCTCCTCCAAGCAAGCCCACCATTGCCAAGGCAGGGTTGGCAATTATTAAAGATTGTTGTGGGGCCACGCAGTGCAACATCATGTAGAGCCCTGGGCTTCCTGCCCTGCTTGTCTTTGCAATGTTTCCATTGAGTGGAACTGGATGGTGAGGGGAACCAACAGCATCCTGCTGAGGGAGGTGAGAGCAGCTGGCACAAGTGCAAGCTATGGACTGGACAATGGCAGGTTCTTCACTGTTGCATGGATCACTCTACACGCATGCCTAAAACAAAAGAAATCTATATAGTGGCTGTCCAGGGACCAGAAGAGATCAGCAGTAGAGTCATCAAAAACCACCCCCGTGACACAGGTGAATCAAAAGGGGCTCTATTTTATCCAGTATGGTGTAAAACAGCAATTTTAATAGGCTATACCTTTGTAAGAATATATTGTATGCTTTTCCCCCCTGTGACAAACTGCACTACAGAATTGCCAAATTATCCTATTTTGGCTACTTTTCAGAACAAAATCACAAGTAACAATGCTATATATAGCACAACTGATAGAGGAAGCAACTGTAGGGTAACAGATGTTGCATACAAAACACCAAGCTGGTGTGATGTTCAGCTACTTTGCTGTGGAGTTTCATTTCATATTCTTCCTAAAGAATGAGATCAGTGACAAGGATGCTGCAAGTAGCTACAGATCTTTATAGCCCACGTGATATCCGATTTACTCAAGTCAAATTAATAGTGCTTGCACCAGGGGAAATAAATCCCTGGCAAAGCTTTAGCAAAGCACAGCTAGAGTAATCTGCAAATTGATGAAGCAGTCCAAGGTTGTGTCACTTCTGTTTTAGATCTCCACCTCCCATAAAGTAAGAGAAACATTCACCCAGGGTTTTGTTATTTTTCCAAGCTACGTGCAGTAGGAGATTACACATCACTGAGAGATTGCTGGGAGAAGAACAGAAGACAAAATTTAACTAATATTGATATCATGCTTAAAACAAGTATTAATTGTATATTTTGTGACCACAAGAAATAGAAACTATCCATAAAAAAGCATAGGAAGACACAAGACACCCAAGACAAATTGGCCACAAGACAAATATACAAATACAGATGTAGGTATTTGTGGCAGGAAGATCACATTTTATATAAAATGGGTTTAAAATTAAGGGAAATACAGAAATACCTGTCTGTGTTTCACCATTGTGTTTCTGGTCTCTATGCAGATTAAGCCTTGTGGAATCTAATATCTTTACATTAGCTGTCAGTAGCTGGTTTGTCTGTGTGATGGTATTCCATATAAATGTACTGTGATAGGTGTAAATAGTAAAATAAACGTACATGGATCTAGTGTGACAATCTCAGGCTTAGAAATAACAAGAGATAGTAAAAAGTTCTTAAAATAACGTTTTGCAAAAGGAACTTCCATTTTGTGAAGCCAGCTAAGTGAAGTGTGTGCTTATATACCAAGGAACCACAGTATAGGAAAGGAGAAAAAATTAACAGCAGTTACTCCAAAAGGATAAACAGTTATTTTTTTAGAGAGGAAAACTATCTTATTAAAGTTGATGGCAATAGACACCATCTAAAGTAACTCAGACTGTTCTTATACAAATAAAACATAATCCCTAGCACTGACTGATTTGATGAAAACCACTTGCATTTCCAGAACAATTTCAGTATTGCAGACTTACTGAGACAAAGAACCAACACCACTAAGTACCTTAAATTTTAAGGATCAAAGAGGAAAGAACACAAAAGGTTTCCACTAAGACATGAAGCACTTTAATTACTATGACCAAAGATGTAGGAAAGAGAACAAAGACTGACTCTCATGTACATGTTATTGCATCCTTGCTGAGACCTACACCACCACATAAAGCTCTGTAGCTGTTAAAATCTGTACCTGGCGTGGGCAGGACTCTGCATGGCACCTGTGCACATTAACACAGTTATGGGGAAAACTGCTTTTTGGTGAGAGGATACACACTGGAGTGAAAGAAACACCCACTGGCTTCTGTAAAATTCTACAGCCTTGCTGGTACCCAGTTAAGACATCAGGAATTGTCAGTATCTGAAGAGGTTCAGTGTCATTAATAAAGGCAAATGGAAATCAAAGTAAAAGCTGTAGTGAAGCACCAAACTTTAAAGCTTATGAGGATCAGCTGTGAATGCCACTAATAAAGGGTCCAGAAGGACTTCACACATGGTTTTTAAGGCCTGAGGTGACTTCTGCAGATCAGTGTTTTACCCAGGCTGTGCTGATGATTGGGGTGATCCCTACAGGCTGCACGAGTCACTTGGGAATAAAGCAAAGTGAGTACAATGTAGGTTTCCATGAAAAAATTTCAGTATCAAGAAACAGGGTTAGACATTCCTGGGAAGCAACACTCATGCCCAGGCTACAGAGCCATCTCCTTTAATTAAAACCAAGAAGAAACACAGCAAGTAGGAATGTGCAATATTCTTACAGCTAAGCACTGGCAGCCTGTGCCCCCAAGGGACTTGAACTCCAGCAGTGTTAATGAGAGTGAACTTCATTTTCAGAAGTTCTAGCCTGGCTCAGCTGGAAGGTTTTCTGTATGACAGTTTTTGTTTTTAATTAGCAAATGCTTAATTTCTGTGTTTATTTGGGTGGGTTTGAACAGCTTGCCTGCAGTGCACAAGTGGTTCCTTCAGAAGTGGGTCAGTGATGCTGCTTAGCAATAAAGTCCTGGATTTTTTAGACTGTAAGGTCAGATTCTTAACTGTGTTCAACACTGGTTTAGTGTTGCCTATCTAGAACACAGCACAGCCCTTATGGCTGGTGTCAAAGCTAATGGCTGCAATTAAACAAATTAAATTTAATTCCTTCCGAAGTGTAAAAATCTTGACCCTTCTTTTTAAAAACCAGACTAAATCACTAAATATCCTAAGAACCACCAGGGGCTTTGTAACTTCCATGATCCTGTGAACATCACATACATAAATATAATAAATATAAAATCAGCAGAGTACCAGACAAGTATCTTTAGGTGATTATATGGAGTAACCGGTGTCATTTCAGAGCTGATTTTCAGGTATCAGTCACTGTCAGCAGAGAGGGTCATTGATTGAAGCACCCAATATCTCTTCTGGAAATCCTGGCTATTTATCACTTCAGAAAGAAGGCAAGGCATTGGGAAAGGAAGATTGTGTGGAAGAATGGGTAAGGTGGATTTGACACACTGGGGTAAACATGACTGTGTTCAGGAAAGGATCTTGGTCTACTGAGAAAAACAAAAGTGCTGAAGTGCTATTTGTACAAATCACCAATTCCACCAGCAAATGGTTCTCTTGTACCTTCCCCTAGGCCTACTGAATCTCTTCCAAGTTAACCATATTTCCAAATAAACTAAGCTGCTGTGTTATACTGAGCCTTTGTTTCTTCCTGTTACTGAACAGGAAAAATTGGTTGTGGAGTGGAATGGGATGCACTTCCTGTGCTGCTACACTTCTCAAAAAGAGTAAGGTTACTATTGTGCATGAAAGGAGTAATGCTTAGGGGTAAGTTAGAGATGCTACTGAAATAAAGGATTTTCCTCACTGAACAAAGAAAACCCACCAAAAAAGCCAGTCTCATTATGCCCCTAGATGACTTTGGAACCTCACTACAGCCCAGAGCCTGCCCAGATTAGAGACAGTTCCCAGCCCTACACGGAGAATATAAGGGTCCCAAACACATCTGAATATCAAAAGAATTGCCAAGCCAAAAGGGCTGTGGTATTTTTGAAATGAGCAAAACATCCTCCTCCACCTCAGCATAAACAATGTTACCATTGTTATCAAAGTGCATCTTGTTTCGCCTGATCCCACCCATCCTATCAACAGCCAAGCAAGCAGGCTGCTTTCAAACAGGATCATATCAAAAATTTACCACAGTCCAAAACTTCCTCTCCCTTCCATGTGCACACAACACTTCACATGGGATGCTGAGAATACCTCAGTAGCTGAGCCTGGATCCTGACAGCCTCAGCAGCAACTTGGTCTCAGAGATGAGTAGGGAGGTGTCTCCCAGGAGACCTCCCCTCACATTTGTTTGCCTTCTTTACAGCCTTTCTTAATGAGAGACACTTCCCTGCAACAACGCTTCATGGGAGACTGAAAGAATTGTGGTAAGACAGCAAGAGACATTTAAACTGATGCCTAAAAAGTAAATCTCATCAGTTACAGAGACCAGTGGATTTTAACAGGCTTGGTCACAAAACCAGAGGAGATGACTACAGCTAGTATCACATTTCGTGCAGCCAATTACCTCATCCCATCCACACCAACAGAAGAGTTTGTTGTTTTTCTCCTTCATGACACAGATCAGCTCCTCTGGCAGGATGCAATTCTTCACTTTTGAATTCAATAACTGAAAGACTGACTGATACTTGAGCCATGGCATGACATATAATAGTGCTTTGACAGCAGTGTCAAAAAATGCTCAAATAACATCCTGAAGTGGCATTTCAGAAATTTCTTGTAAAATAGCATTCTCTATTTAGTTCAATCTGCTCTCTCTAGCATACATATAGCACTGCAAGCCATTTTAATAATCACTTCAATCAGGATTTTTTGTCTTTACCCACCTAAGTAATACTAAACAAAAATAGTCACACAGGAATACAGCATTAAAAGTAACACTTGCTAGAAAAATGCTATTAATAAGAATTAAACCACAGCTTACCCTGCAACTAGTCAGTCTGTCCTGTTACATTATGGCAAGCAAAAAAAGCCATATTAAAATTTTAGAAAAAAGTGAAAGCTATTTCCATCACAACTTTTTTACTAACTTAAAACAGATGGTTTAACATAAAATGAGAATGAAAGAAGTGGGAATGTTTGCAGCATAAAATTAAAGCAATATTTAAAATCAAACTCATCTTTTGAAAGTAATCACCTACCAGGTGCTATGAGGGATTTTACTCATTCATTTACTTAAAAATATTCACAACAGTGGTGATTAGAGGGTTTGTGGTGCTGCCGTAGGAAGCTTTTATAAAGCACCTGTTCCTCCTTTCAAAGAGGAATATTCATTATTTTCAAGAGGGATATTCATTACACTGTTTATGAAGTTTCCTGCTAAGTTTTTTAGGTAGTTCAAAATTGTTTTACTGAACAAGTACTTTGTAAGGTCAAGTGATTGCTTATCTGCAGCAGGCCTGACATTTACTCCAGCAGACACCACTTAACAGTTGAGTGAGAGTATGTCACAAAACAAAACCAAAACCCAAACAAACTTCCCCCCAGAAAAAGAGGAAGTCAGGAGCAGCTCATCCAGGTCTTGGCTTTTGTCCATGAAGCTGCAAGATGACAAAACAGTTTTTTTTATTTTGTTAAGATTCTGAATTTCAAAACACTCCAGTGAAAGAAATCTGCCATATCTGTAGTTCCTGAATAATTACCATCTTCAAATGGAAAAAGCTATTTAACCCAAGAGTGACTTGTTAACTTGATTACTGTTCACATGACCTTATTTGCAAGGATTTTAACATCTCAAAGGGAGACAGACTGAGGAGGAATACCTGACATCTACCTGCTGAATTTACAGCCCCTTCTCCATGTTTTCTCTTTAGGCTGGTAAATAGCACAGCTTTTCAAAACAAATCCTACACATGATGTTGCATGAAGAGCAGTAAGAGACACTGACTGCCTCTGCCATCAGCTCAATTGCAAAAATTGTGAAAAGCCTCACTCTCCAGAATTTATGATGTTTCCTTAGGCTTCACTAAGTCCCTGCTCTCTGTTCTGTCTCAGTAATTGAATTTAACATGACACAGCAACTTAAGCATTCTAGGGCAGGTTGGTTTGTTTGGGTTTTTATCCCCACAGGTCTTGAAACAAGGACAAGAGTTATGCTTGCTTGAAAATTTTATTGACAACTGTTTGGTCCCAACACACAAAACAGCACTTGAGCCACAAAAGAAAGTGTCCAAACAAAGTAGACAGCTAAGAAAAGAAGTCTTTCTTGTCTCTCCCATTCCAAGGAAAAAAAATAGTGCATAAATTGAGGGCTTCAGTGACATTTTTTTCTTTTAACAAACATGAATCTGAAGTAGTACATTTATTTGCTAAATTAAACAATTTCATGGTTGCAATGCTTTTAAATCTGTAAGTCACATCATTCATTTAACCCTTTGGATAAAAAAATATATTGCAATTCAATTAGCTATTTTGTTACACTATGAACACAACTTCTCAAAAGTATTATTCTATTACTTTCAAACAGCAATTTCAGCAGAATCACACATGAATCCAGATAAGATATGCTGACCTCCACATATGTGGTACAACCACCACATTATTTGGATAAACACCGTATTTTCCTTCTGAAGCAAAAACCTGGTTTTCTTTAGTACTCCAAATGACTTGTAGCTGCATCTCATGAAAATACAATTTCAGGCTGGTCTCTTCTCCAATGCATGCTCTTCTGAAACAAAGATCTAGACTGATCACTGTAATTCCCTATCCAAAAAAGTTAAATGCAAGAAAATCTGCTTTCACCTTAACTCGCTAAAAACATTCCAAGAAAACTTACTTCTAAATTTCCTCTTCCATAGCAGTATGTCTGTAGAGGTTTACTGTGGACTCAAAATACTGTGCCATAATGCTCAGAAGAACATCCCAGTGTTTCTCTGCACTTACAATGGCTATAAACTCACTACTGGTAATACTTGCCTAAATATAAAAGATTTTATAACAAAATCTGACTAGTAAAATTCTGTCCATAGCCATTGTTCAGTGGCATTTCCTGCTGCTGGCTGAAAAATTAGAGCCTGTGTTCCATCTCTTGCATATTACAATATAACCCACCTAAAAAAATACTCAGTTGGCCAGTGGAAAACTTCTAGTATAGGTTCTTTCAATACTACAAGCATTTATTTGCTGCCTGGCAAATACAACCCATTGTAAATGCCATGGTTACCCAGAATGGGTAGAAAGTCTCACACACTGGACAGTTCTGCTAACTAGAGTTAAGGTCATCCACTGACTTAGCCTCTCTCCCAAAGCTGGCCCTTGCAAAAGCCAACACAAGATACCACAAATTCAAAAAGCTGCCAACACTAGGAGTAAGTCTTAGAATAAAAACAGACACAGCTAAAAAGACAGCACATCAAAGAACAAGCTTCCCTTTACTGAACATGCTTAAAAATAGAAAACAAGGTTAAGCAGAACAACCTTAGCATTTCCACATGTAGCTAGAACTTTCCTTACAGGTGGAAATAGCATCAATACCTTCCATCACCAACCACTTTAATAAGACCCACTCCATATCTGTAATTTATGCATTAGATGCATATTTCAGAAATATCAGAATCTTCCTAACTTCATTTCTAGACACAATGAAAATGTGTGTGTCTGTATCTTACACTCATGACATCAAGACAGTCTTTTCCTTAACCAAACCCATGCCAGACAAACTAAATATGAGGGAAGCTTAAAGCATCAGTGTCCTAGAAAGCTCCTAAATGGAACTGAAAGCTACTGCAAAAAAAACATTTAAAACAAGTTTTACACAAGACCCACGTAAACCTTCTACAGACATCTCAAGACAAGAATTTCCAATGCAGTTACAAGTCATCTGAAAGGTCAGAGAACAAGTTTCCCCTCTGGAGGACAATCAGCTCCCCTCACTTTTGTCACCCCAGGTCAGCGAGTTAAAATTTCTCAACAGGCTTTTGAAAGACAAATCATGCATTTCATTAATACTGTCTGAAACAATACCAGTAAGCAACAGCCTATAGAATACAATATGCTACATGTATGATTACATCACCAACAAGGCTTAAAGAAAATAAAATCTGTTCCATGTTTGTTGAAGTAATATTTTGCTTTTACTGAACACATTTATGAAAAACTGTAAAATTCAAGAATAATTTAACAAAAGCCAGATTTTTTTTCAAAATAATAGAAAAAAATCTGCTCTGCTAACAGCTGTGTTCAGTGTAAAAGGAACAAAATCTTCACAGAATACATTAAATACAAATTAATTCCTCTAGGTTTTCCATTAAAATACACATGGGCTAGCAAACAGCTTTAATTTGTGCACAGTCCATAGGTATTTGTCTTTCACACTAAAAAGAAAGAGTTAAAGCTTGGTTACAGGTGCAAGTGAGAAGTTTGCTGCCAATTTGACCTTGTTTTTGAGTTGCTTTTTGGCTGGGCTGTCTGTTGCTTCTTTGTTTACTTGGGTTTCAGAGGACTGACAGGGAGGCACTGAAGCATTCTCCGTGGTGTCAGACACCACAGAACCAGAGATCAGCTTTTCTTCAGCTGTGGTTACAATTCTCTGTTTTTCTTCTTCTGTTAAAATCATTATCTCTAAAATAAATAAGACAACTCAATTTACTGATGCTCTGTTTTTATAAAAAAAAGAGTATTTCTCTGCTGTTAGGCAACAGAATACTTAAATAGAACTCATCAGCCTGATGTGAAGCAACAAGGGGAGGCAAGCTCTTACCTGGGAGGGGTGCAGGGCGTTCCTCAAACTGAATGAGGTCTGCAGACTCAAGAACCACAGGATCAGGTCTCAGCTGAGGGGATGGCAGGCAAGAAGGTACTGGCTCACACAGGAGATCAACAGGAGATGTGTTTGTGAGGCAAAGAAGTTCTTGTTCTGTTTGATTAGAAACTACAAAAATAAGGGAACATCTTTCAGAGCATCTGTAAGCTGTGAAGGTTCCACTACTGTCACAGATAAATATAAAATCTCCAGATGCAAATCTGAGGATTTAAGAACTATTTGAAATACTAACACCAAACTAATTTAATTAATGCTAATCCATCCTGAGATTCATTTACCGCATCAGGAGCATCTAAGTAAATTCTCATCAGAGTACAGGAGACACTGCTAGCAGAAGCTGACCCCCTTCTCTCATTAGCTTCATGTCTGTAGACAAATTTCCACCAAATCCCAGGGAAGGAGTACCCAGAAGCTCTCTCCCTCTATTACACATATATACACACACAGATTGATAGACAAGCAGCTCAGGACACAAGCCTAACCACAAACTCGGAGAAGTTCAACAAGCTTTCGAGCCAAAATGCATATTTACACAAGTTCAGATTTACTAACTCACCTTTGTCCATGCTGCTTCAATTACTCTGCTTATTTCCCCTAAGAGAATAAGTTTCTTATATAAACCAATTTTGCATTACCATTGCTAGGCCTTCCTAGATTTAGTTCCATTGATGAAGTGGATCCTTGGGTCTCCATAATATGTCCATTATTGTCAGCAAGTTGATTTCCATGATCATCTACATGATCAGCAGGGGGAAAACTAGGTGAGCTAAAACGAGCTACAAAAAGGCAAGTTAATTTGGTTAGTTAACTCAAGCTGCCTCTTAAAAAATATAAAAGAAAAGATACTGCTCAAAATTGAATCAGCTTACTTTTCATATCATTCTTCAGGACTACAATTCTCTTATGGCCATGTCCTTTAATCCAGACCACCTATTAAGACAGAAGCAGAATTGAACATCAGCACATGCTAAGCTCAAAGCATTTGCTCATTGCCTTTCATCCAGCTTTGCACTGACATGATTTCCAACAGTAAATTAAATCACATTGCTAATTTGTACCACACTACCCATGGAAGGGCTCAAAGTAATTGATAGCAAAGGCAAACCATACTGCCAGAAAGTATACTAAATACACATTAATGAAACTAAAATGTTTAAACGTGAGTTGAAAAATTCCTTTTTGTCACTCTTCAGAAAGATTGGCTGAAAGGAAATATGACAGCCACAAACTAGGTCACAAAATTATCCCACAGCACCTAGGATATGTGGATGACAAGAATACAGCACTTCTGACAAGGTCCCAGAATTCTTCACTCCCAAACCCAATAATGCACTCTGATCAAAATGAGGATTCAGTACTGTACAACCATTCATTCACACAGACAGAAAATCAATTCTCTCATTCAGAGATGCCAGGGGTGTTCACAGCCTTACTAGGAACAGTTCTTAAGCAAAATTTCACCAAAGCATGTGTGCTGGCTTATTCTCTTTTTCTTTTCCATATTTCTCAGAAGTGTATTAAAAATACAACTAGCATAAGCTTCCCTGAAGAAGGTAATTATTCCAGTATTTCACACCAACTAAGAGCAACTGTGGTTGTTTAAGTACTTGAATCCACGCAGAAATCTGAATGTAATTGTGCACAATTGAGTTCTTCACACCTGTGGAATTGCTCCCAAGAGCTCTTCTAAATTATTGCATCCATATGCTTTAGGCTGCAGCACTTCTCCTGTGTATTTGCTGTATGCTACTGGGAACTCATGAAGAAAAATTTGCTGGTAATGGTAGGTGTGAAGTAAGGACCTCACATTCTTTGCAAAAACATACAGATTTGTAAGCTTGACATATTCTTCTGTTGCACCATTGGTAAAAACCTAGCAGAAAAAGAGAAAAGAAGAATTAGAGCACACACTTCCACAGTCTCTAGATACAAAGGCTTTTCAAACACATCAGAAAGGCAAGAGCTTACACACCTCAACCAAGTAAGGCAGACTCTTCAGGAGTTCAGTTAAGGTCATAAATCCATATTCACATGGATTAAGTGAAGTACTGTGGACTGTTTCATAATGTTGCTTAAGCTGCTCAACTGAGAGCAAGGATGTTCCATCCCAGGACATCAGCAAGACCAGCAACTGCGCAGTCAGAGTCCGCAGAGATTTTCTGTTTATCAGCTGAATTTGCTTGCCAGATTCTGTGTCAACCACCTAGAAAAATTAATTAGGAAAGAAGTTAGGGACACAGAAGAGATTGATTTATAAATAAGATGTATATCTGGGGTTTATTTGAGCATAGCTGTATCCGATATTCCCCTAGCCAAAAACCACATAAAATCAAGTACCTTATTACATGGAAATATTTATTTTAAATATACAAGACCTGTACAGCTGTTTCTGTCCACTGGTAGGTATGATCTCATTCTTTGTTACAAGCCAGTTGGTCCTGACTGAACTCCAGTCTAACACCAGCTGCTAGGTCAGGAAAACTGAAGTAACTAAACCAATGTGCCCACATCCATGTAAACTGCAACTTCTTTCCCCCTGGCATAGAAGACACCCTATATATTTATATTCAAAGTCTCAAACCACAGCTAGAAAAGACAAAAGTAAAGGAATTGAGAGTATTAGAAAACTTGAAACTACTACAAACAGTTATCAAAAAACTTTTTCACAGTTAGAAGAGGCAAGGGAAAAAAAATCAATTTGTACCGTTGAAAAAAGTACTAGAATAGAATCTTTTACTTATTATTTGCTAAATAAATATTAGTATTCCCAGAGGATGCTGCAAGGTTACAGAATAACAGAGAACACCATAGGAATACAGAAACTGCATTTAATACCCTTTTGGAATTTCCCCTTCCCAACTTAACATGGTAGTCCAGAAACTACATCTCGTTACCCATACTAAGCCATGTCCTGTGAAACAAAGCCCCTTAACACAACCCACTGCACACCCCAGAGGGATAACTGCCAGGGCCAAAAGGTTACCTTCACAACGTGGCAGAGTTTCTGCATGAGGGCTGGCACAGAGCTGACATCGAAGTCGTGCAGGCGCAGGGCGTAGCCGAAGGTTTTGCTGTACTCGGGCAGCAGATCCGCCAGCAGCAGGGAATTGTCCTTCTGTGCCCGCAGCAGCTTCACCAACTGGGCAGCCACTGCCTTCACCTGCTCCACTTCTGTCAGGGTGAGAATCTTCTCCTCCCCACACTCCAGTACCTACAGAACACAAGTGACACTTTGCTCAGTGGTTGATGAGTCTGGATGAGCAGTGTGAGCTGCCACTCAAACTCAGGGCCTGCAGATGGGCATTTGCCTTGTACCAGGACACAGCCACCTCAAAAGCTGCTTGTGCAGCAAGCAAAACCATGTAACTTCTGAAATACAACAAAAGCAGCAAAATAAGTTAACTTTTTAAAAGCAAATTCAGCATAACTATAACAACCTCCAATTTTGAGACACTGAATTTTGAGTTTGTTAACAAACAGCCTCCTGAATGTGCTCAAAATCACAGACCATTTTACCAAAATAGCATTAAGATTTCCTTAAATACATCTGTCTAAAAACATTACAGGTGCTGAGTTTGTAACTCATACCAAACTTTGAGAAATACAACCCCTTCTGAAACAGTTGTATACATTCCAGAAAAATGCTTTGGTCCAGCTGTTGATTTTGGAACTTACAAGTAAGACATCTGGTATGGCTTCAAAGAGTTCAAGTAGTTTTGTAAACCCATAGTAAGCGAGTTTGCACTGGCGCCCAAAGTGGTGGTGGTAGCAAGGAATAAATTTATTGAAGGGCATTCGAAAATGGGGCTGGTGCCGCAGCAGATCCACCACCTCCTTGGAAAACTGCTTGGTTCTTTCAATTTCCTCCTGGGTACGTTCTAAAATTAAAAATAACAAAGCAAGAGCTACATCCCAACACACTTATGAAATGCAACAGAATACAATAAGCAAACACAAGTGGCTGGCTTTCAGCAGTCATGTAAGTGACCAAGTCACTCTTTTCTTCTACCACTGAAGCCTTTACCAGGCTTACATGTTTAAAAGTCCAAAATAGTCCAAAGAAGTCCAAACTTACCAGACCTTTAGCAGGATTTTTAAATAGCCAAATACGTGGGTATTTTTTCCTGTACGGAAACAGCCCACTGTCTAATGATTCCACAGAAAGCACGACTACAGAAGTAGTAACATCATTTTATGTTTCCTGCCACCTGTTTTCCTGTCTGTTCTATTATAAGTGTTCAGAGAATGACATTCTTGATTTGCTAGAACTTAGCAACTTAGTTATAAAGGTAGAAACACAATTATGAAAAAACCAAAGTCACTGCAACATATTTGAATTACTAAGCTATAAAATAGTCAATCTGTTTAGAAACAGCACAAGAAAGTTTCATGGACATACCTCTTTTAGGAATACAAATCACCATCTCATTATCTTGCTGTGACAAACAGATGGTTGTATCTGGAATTTCTGATATAATATCAGCCAGTTCACACACTCCATACTCAGTAACATCCCAATCCTTAGAGAAACACCTGAAAATTTAAAAAATTGTTAAAGCATTAATGTTAAAGCGTTAATGCATACTCTGTAGGCAAAAAAAATTCTGGAGAGTTGAGAAAGTAAGCCTCAAATACTAATAAACATAAGGACAACTTCCACCTTGGTGATAATACTGTCCTGGAAAACAAAGGGAAACTAGAAATCCATTCTAGCCAGAGAAGTAAGATTTACTATCATGTGAACAATCAGTTTAACAAAGAGCTGTATATATCAAACAGTGGTTTTAAGTGCTTTAGGAAAAATGTAATTGTCCTGTGTATACAGCTCCAGCTGGCTACACTTCTAATAGTCTGTATTTGCTTAATAGTTACAGCCATATGCTCTTTTAAACAAGAGCAGGTTTCAAGGCAGAGATCATCTCCTGGAAAGCATCATATTAAGCTTCCAAATACTGTGCAATATATGAAAATGTATTTTCTCACTTCTCCAACCAAAACCTCTCAGAAGCAAGAACACTTCACAAACACTCTTATTCAACAAGTGGCCAGCACTGACTCTACATTAAGTAGATTTACAAGTAAGCAATAATGTATTTTTGCCAAGAGTGGAAATAGGAAAGTGCACTCCCAAGGAGCTGTTGGCACATGATTTACAACAGCACACATGCAAAAATAGATTCACAGGTAGCTCTAAGATGCAATGGTTTGTTTAAAGCACATAACTTACTTTTTATCTTCCCATTTAAGAAAGCATTAACCTTGGTTCTTAAAAAAAACCCAAATAAAACCCTTCTTTTTAGAATGGAACAGTATGTTCCAGACAGGTATTACTCATTTTTGCCAGTGCTAGATCCAGTTAAAGTAGTAAAAGTAACTCCTGGCACTTAATCTATTCATTTTGTACTTCATTCTGAAGAAAGTGTAACAATAAGTTTTCCCTTTACTGTTCTTCAAAGAGAACTAATGAAATACAATAATCCATTTCCAACCTCAATGAAGTTAAACAAACCTAAAGTACTAAAGGAAGGAATAAACTACAGCAGAGAGCTTTTAATTTTTGTTTTCATTAGAAGTGTGACCTTCCAAATTGCAATGAAAAGGCAATGTAGTGGCCACAGTTATGTACTGAGATTTTAAGTGCTGACTCCTCTTGCACTGTGATTAAAATCACATTAATAGACATGTCCTGCACATTTGTTCTTGTTTCATTAGGGTAACTTACCAGTGATAAGCCTGCAGGAATTCCCTCACAATAACTTGCTTACTGGCCTGGGACTTGAGCAGCTTCAGTAAATCTTGAGTGAAGCGCTTCACCTGAGCTCTGTGTGTTAGTGTTAACAAGCGTTTGGAACCCATGCCAAGAATCTGAAAGAAAACTGGATTTGGTCACTCACATCCAGCACCCTCAGTAAAATGTATTTAAAAGCCAATATTAATATAGGCTAGAGAAGGAATGTAATAGAGACAGCATCAGAAATGGCAGCCTCATGAGGCCACCCACTTCCCATACTAAGAAGTATACCCTTGAGAAGTTCAGTACTTCACCCATGAGTGCTATTGCAATATCTGCACATTTGTATTGGTTATTTAAAAATCCCACAACCAACTGCTGTTCAAAGCTGTAAGTGAATGTGACCACAGGGGTTTTGTAATAAGGTCACATGACTTATTTCTCACAGAAGTCCCTTCAAGCCACAGTCTATGCATCTCCACCCATCTCATGAGCATTCAGCAGTTGCAGTGTTCTTATGCTGCACACAGCACAACTAAAAACTTTTACCCAAGCACCAATCATAGGTTAAGAGCAGCTTCAAACCTTATTCCTGAGGTTTCCCCAGGAGCTGTTTTAAAAGGGTCAGCATGGAAACAGCAGGCCAAAAAAAGAACATGCCCACCAAGGTTCAGTCAACCAGCTCTTTCAAAGGGCACTAGGTAAGTGCCCAGCATCTATTCTACAATAGCAAACAGGAATCCAGATGGCTGCAGCTACAATTCCCCAGCTCAGAGTGGCCAGTACCACATCACTTACCTGCAGTACATGAGGCACTGCTTCCAGCAGCTCCATTAATTTGGAATAGCCGTAGTCAGACACTCGGCATTGCTTTGCAAAGTGGTGATGGTAGGTTGGGATGAATTTGCTGACAGGGATGACACAGGATGGCTGGCTTTTGAGCAGATCTATCACTTCTCGACTGAACTGAATGAGCTGGGGATTACCTACAGGGCTCTTGGAACGCAGAAGCCAAGGATCTACAAACAGAAGTCGTATTACTGTAACATTTCACAAGTGTTCTTCCACTAAACATTGAACTTTACTTATGGATTGAAGCTACAGCATGGAAGAAAGTAAGTATGAACATTCAAGGTGAAAGTTTCTCCTTATAAAAAGTTTAACAAGTATACATGTTTATTTTATTTGCAGAAATTATTAGCTTAATTGTTTGGCATTAAAAAAGAGAAAAAGTTTTAAATCTTTACCTGCAGTAGGAGGTGGTGGTTTGTTATGTATCCATTTGATAACTTTAATGCCATTTTGGGCAGTGGCAATGTTAACTCCAGGAACACAGGTAATCAGATGTTCTAAGGGAACACCACCTTGGCCTTCTGGCACCATTTCAAGATCATTGAACTCTGACATGTAACAATCAGGAAAACTATGGAGGAAAAAAAAAGCTTCCATTATACACTAAAATATCACTATAATAATTGTCCTAAAAACATTAAGACAATTCATAAGTAAGGGATTTCAACAACTTCCTGACAACACAGAAATCTTCACAAAACGCATATTTTAAATAAGTGTGCTGTTTTTCCTAAACAAGAATTTTAAAAGTGATCACTTCATAGTGTATTCATTTGCTATAAAGGATATAATTTTATCTAAGAACTAAGTTTGTATACAACAGGTAATTCCCAAAAAGTTTTTAAGTCTTCAACCTATCAGACCTTACTAAAAACAGAAATTAAAATACTTTACCTTAGTAAAGGCACAGTACCCTCATGTGTCTGTAGAAGACTGTGAACTTGGGGAGCAAATGTCTTCAGAGACAAAACCACAAAAGGAATTCTATAAGAATCTGGATCAAACTCATGTTCACTGCAAAAATAAGAGGTTCAGGTTTTCATGCTTACTCTGTACACAGCTTTAACATAGTATCTGTGCTCACACAGATAGTAAATATTACACCATATATATAATATACTGCTATTAGTGACAATAGCACTTGTATTACACTACAAGCAACTTCTTGTTGTTTTTTCCCCAGAAGTAATACAGCTACAGCAAATTTCCAGAAGTAACATTTAGAAGACCATGTTTTTATTACCTATTAAAACATTCAAATTAAATTTTAGCAGCACATAGCAGTCAGTTAACAATGAACACCTAATGACTGCTCTACTAGCATAACCTGGCAGCTGTTGAATTAAACAAAAAACTAAATACATGGCTTCAAGAAACCTGCAGCTCACTATGAATCACTTACTAAATATAGCTGGAGGACAAAGAATGATCAGCCACAATTACGTAATGAAATTCAGGTAATAGAAGTCTCTAGCATATATAACCCTCCTACATAACCAGAGGAACACAGGGAACCTTCCAGCTTCCATTCAATCCTGGCAGCTGTGCTAGAACAAAATCATCTTCTCTGGACACACCAGACCATGAAAACTGCCTAGAAAATCCACTGGCTCACCACAATATTCTCTGCCTTATAGACTACTAAACATATGAGGAGTTACTAGAGCACATTATGAGAACACACACCTCGACTTTATACTGGTACACTAAATGCTGTTCCAATATTTATAAGATTTATAGTATTTTATACACAGCTTACATAAAGTCTTTATTCAGGCAATGCTGCTTACAAACAGGCTCGTGATATTCCAGCTCTTCAAATATTATTGGACTACAGTTTGCTGAGGAGCCATCGTGTGACTGTGAAGAGCCCAAGGGGCTCTGCCTGGCCTGGCTGCTGGGCAGGAGACACACGAGCCTCGCGCTCCCCTGGTCACGGATGGCCACGGTGTCCGTGAGTTTGTACAGGTCTGAGACAATTAACTTACGGCCAAACCTGAAAGGGAGAGATTGACATAAAGGCACTTCATCAGGACAGATTACAGCATTGCCTTACCTATCTTTGTTTAGTAAACAAGAATATCCTAGAAACTACTCAATGTAAAACATTAATGTAATTAACACTTTTAACCAATGCAGAAAAATTGAGTATAATACTGAAAGTAGAACCCTCTAAAACAGGCCAGTTTTGCTATCATTGCCTCTGTGTACAAAACATGCTGCAGCACCTAAGGACAAAAGGTCATAATTCACCACTCTGCTACTCTAAGTCACTGCAAAAAAATCATACATGATCAGGTATTTTTTAGAAGCACTGGAGAGGTAGCCACCAGGAACTTACTTTTTTTCATAGATTTCTGTGAATTTGAACACAGGCAAGCAACAAGCAGGTGCATCCTGCAGAATAGACATTGCTTCTGAGCTGTAAGAGAAGTTTTGCAGCATTAGCACAAAATTAATCTGTTGTTAGTAGACTCCAGCCTAAATTAGCGGGATATTTACAGATGCAATTTATGAACTATAAATAATAAAGGACAAAGTGCATTCCCTTCCATTCCAGCACTACAAAAATTGTCATTTTAGATCAGGGACTGCAAGTAGGAACATTCCTGCTAATTCATCAGGTCATGTCTCTGAAGGAGTTGCATCTTTCATAGGTGGTGCTAAAATCTGAGCATCTATAAAATGCAACATTAAAGCTGCAGCATTAGAAGTTACCAGCCTGGTCACTACATTGCAAACTTTGAACAGGCAAGAATGAAATAAAGCTGTAAATTATACAACAGCAAGTAGTACGTAATTGTAGAATACAGTCCAAGCACAAGTTTCATTCTGTGAATAAGTGATGACAACTTTTTCCCCAGTGCTTTCAGTCAGAAAAAAAATTGTGCTCTCATTAGCATCAGCACTCTAAGTTGTATCATATTACATGTAGCAAATGAGATGCTGTTGTTGTTTCCAACTGTGTACCCACCCTCAAAAACTAAATTCATACACACTTTCTTGGAAGAACAAAGAAATAAATATGCCCAGTGTAACCTAAACTCAGATGCACAGATTAAGACAAAGGTATATCAGTATTATGCAAGAATAGTAGCACAGCTATTAAACCCTCTTAAACCAGAGACCTAGAGTCTCCAGATGGAACTTAGAATACAAGCAGTGCAGAAATGCTGAACAAAACACCAGCCTAGTTATATTTAACACATTCATCAGATCATACAGCAGATTTTACTTTACTTTCCTATTATCCCTTTAAGCAGTATTTTAAATCTTCTCTCAGCTACTAATACATGCTAGGACAATTAAGAAGATACCAAAGTGCTTATTACCTAAGTAGAGAAAGTGATTTACTAGCAGCTCCTGTTGCTAATGAGACCTGAATCCTCTTACTGCCAATTTTGTATCTGTGCAGACTGTTGACAGCACTGATGGCTTCCTGCAGATTTTCCATCTGAACCACAGCCTTCAGCTGGTAGTCTGTGTGGGGACTGAGCTCCACACTTTTTACCTGAGAGGAAGAAAACACCTCAGACATTTACACCAAAACCTTAATCCCAAGGCAAGTCACCAGTAAAGCAGTCTTGCTTTGGCCAAGAACCAAAAACCAACAAAAGGGAAGGGAGTGTGATGAACCACAGCCATCAGGGCAATGCAAACATTGATCCTGGTCCAGTGATCCCGGACTAAGACAAGCCTATGGTATTTCATTAACCCAAGCATCTTCTTCCTATATAAAGATTATGCCAGAAAAATGTCATCCACAGATCAGACAGAAATAGGATCACTGACCTCACCTTCCATAATTGCTTTTCACCAATTCACACTTCTCCTGCTTTTGATCACTTCTGACTCAAAATAGTTTTTACTGTTATTTTTAAGCTGACATTAGGAATTCAGCGTTACAGCTTAAAAAGGTTACGCTGTTAAATCTTGAGTCTCATCCATACATACTAATGAGCCACTTAGTAGAGAATTTTATATACAACTTCAGAATACCAGATCTATGATGACCACACACAAATTAAAAACCTAGTACAAGTTGTTATCTGGTCTTTTAAAGGGAAAAAAAAGACCCACAACCCATCCTTTTAACATGGTTTTCAAGTCCTGCTCTTTCTGCTCATCTGAACCTAAACTGTAAACACCCCTAAATACATAAACAGGAACTAATTAAAAAACAGATGAAAGAATTCGAGCCTTTACCTTGCCATGTCTTGAGAAGACTTCTTGTAAATTTTGCTGCAACTCTTTTCTGGACAATCTGTAATCTATGTTGCTTATCTGAATGTCTGCACCATTTGCAAAGGGATCAGGGCAGTCTGTACCACTGGTATGATTCACTATATTGAATGTGAGTGGAGATGATCTATTTGAAAGGTTGGGAGACATACTCCTGGGTAAAATAAAAACTTGAATGTGAGTGGAGATGATCTATTTGAAAGGTTGGGAGACATACTCCTGGGTAAAATAAAAACATTTATGAGCTGAAGCAACTGCACAATTCTGATATATACATCCCAAAATCAGATAATAGGTACAGGTCAAGTGCATAAATACAGCATTTAGAAGGGATTTTATCAATACATGCATGCAGGCAAAACAAATTCCAGCACTAGCAAATCAGCTGTGAATAATCAATGTATGTACTGGTGAAATCTCACTTCCAAGACAGACACTTACCGAGATGACCAGCAACTCTGAGACATGAGCAAAGGACTGAGCTGTCTTGAGGCAGTCAGCTTACTGAAAGCAGAGGGATAGCTGACCTGAAACACAGTTTCATCTTTATCTTTTTTATCTACAGGGGAATTGGTAATGCTCCTGGAAGCAGAGGTCTCTTTTCTATTTTCAAATATATATAAGAAAAAGAAAAAACATTATGTTGCAGAATTTACATTAAAAAAATGTAACTAACATCAACATCTTTTTCTAAAATTTTAAGCATACTTCTGACTATTTTTGGAGGATGATTCTCCTGCTCCCATTTTTTTGGTTGCCAGAGACACAGAAACCGTTGCATTGGAGTTACTCTGAGGAGAAGGAATTTGTTCTCTTAAACGTTCTTGCTGGTTTTCAGTATTTCTATTGATGTTCTTTGATTCAAGGCGGCACAGCTCCTGTAGGAAACAGATAAAGGTCAGCATAAAAGCACCAGACATCCCTTGCCAGAGGCCTTCTTTCTGATGGAAGGCTCAATGACTGACCATTTTTTCTTTGATAGTGTATTTCATATCAAAGAATTTTTGATTTTCTATGGCAAAAGACAGTAGACTGTTAATTACCTGAAACATTTTGCTACACTGTAGGTCTAACCCTACTTCTCCTCAAAACAAGCAAAATGGATCACCCTAGATATTACTCATCACTAGTGCAAAAGTCAAAAGTAGCTAGAATTTGAGAGCAAGTACCAGCAGTATTTCCAAATTGACAAAATATGGCAGGTAGGGGGAAAAAACAAATCACCCTCACACTAATTGTCTGCTTCCCAAGCAGATAAACACATCTCTCATTCAGGAATGTCACCACACATTACAGTTACTCATTTATTAGGACTGACAAGTTAAAGCAGTAACAAAAGCAATCTTCAGAACACAAGTTAAAAACAAGAATATGGAACAAGGTAGAACAACAATACCTGTAAACTTTTGACATTTGTGGGTTTGATGACAGATCCATGAATCTGGAATCCTCTCCCAGCAGAGCCTTTGGTACCAGCAGACTGATCATTTGAGTCCTTGTTGAGGAGGCACAGCTTCGTGTTCTTGCTAATTTTTTTGGGAGACTTGACCTTGTCAGTTCCCACAAAGCTGGAGCTTTTTGTTTCATTGAGTTCTTTGTTTTTGGGAGTGAAAGACACTACAATCCTGTTACCAAAAACATCTTCATTTTCCATTCGCTTCCGAGCCCGTTCTGCACTTTCCTGGTTTAAGAAGCGGAGAATTGCACTGCTTCCAGAAATGCTCAGCACCTTCCCTCCACAGTTGTCTGACAAACGCCTCAGGCGATTGCTGACACTTTTGCTGTCTCTGTTTGTTGGCAGATTATAGACATATAACAGTGTATGACAAGCCTGTTAAAAGGGAGGAAGATTTTAATTTGATTATTAGAACACTCTCTGGTTCAAAACCAGTAGTTCTAACACTGGTTCTGGTGACCATGCCACCCTCCCACCGACCCCAGCCCATCACCAAGTCATTCCTTTTGCAGCACTCAGTTTGTTTGAAAAACTCTCATACCAAGGTAGAGCCTCAAACTTCTATCTCCAATATAATTTAAAGTTATAATAGACTATGGAGTCCCTGACCAATGGATCAATAGCTGATCAGTTCTCCAGATGAGAAAGCACCATTGTTAACTATCCAATAACCTATCAATTCCATACATGTCTGTGAAAGCATAGGTCAGGAAGTTATTTCAAGAAAGAAAAAGTCACGAGTGCTGTACAAAGACACCACAACATAGCCAGAGGGCATCACCAAGGAAGGTAAAAAACCAAGAAGAGGCATAATCACTCAAAACTTAAGAATGCATCACTAAGATGTCTTAATGCACGACTCAGTTCTTACCCAAACCTTCTGCAAGGGAAAGATTAAGATACATTGTCTGATAAAATATTTATTGGCAAAAATCTGCCTTTACTATTTCACTTTTTACTTAACTACTTTCTCATTTAGTATTTCATTCTTCCTGTCTGAAAGCAGAAAGCAAACATTCACATGGTAGTAACTGAAACAGAGACAGTGGCCAAATAGACAGCAGGCATCATTCACCATCATAATTAACACACACAATTTCAGCCTGCTCTCCTCCTAAATTACAAGAAAACCCGCAATTTGACACTTGGAAGTGTCTTTTGCATCAAGAATTAAAAAATCTTTACCGGCATTTTCAGTGGTAACCTTGGTGGCAAGTCTGAAATAAATTCTTCAAAACAAATAAGTTCATGGGCATGATGTAAGAGTGCTTCTGAAGCTTGGTTTTTATGTACCAAAATGATTCGGAAACCATGTCGATGTCTCAGGTCACTCAGTTCCAAAGCAAAGTTCACATCCGCTGGAGGGAAAAAAAATTAAATAGGCAAGGAAACACTTGAAAAAAATCTAAAATATATGATTGAAGGAAAAATCCCACAAATCTCACTCAAGTTCTATTTCTCATTGTAAATTTCCAAGGAAAAGGCACCAACAGCTACAAGGCTTCTCAGACATTATTTAAATCAACAGTTCACATTCAGTCTCAAGACAAGGGCTTCCTTTTAACAGGAGCTTTTATCAATTCATCAGCAGGGCATTGGACTGGTACTGGGTAATTCTATAACAAACATTAGTTTAGCTTTAGGGAGAAACCCAAGGCCAACACATGGCAATTCAATAGCTGAATGGATTGCAGATTTAACTGTATAATATAGAATATGCTGCTATGAGAATTAAAAACTTCCAGACCATAAATACAACTCCATGAGTTTTAATTTATGAGCTTCCTGCTGAAGCTAACTTTAGACAGTAGTCACACACATACCTACCAACACTCAAAAAGGCATCAAATCACAACAGTGACTGAACTGAGCCAAGTTCTCATCTTACTGTCCCTGCTTTTTCTTTGCTGCCACTGACATTAAGAATTCTTCAGCAGTTCAGTTAAAGCTGGTTCTAAACACCACTTTTGGAAATCAATAGCACCATATGTAAGAATACTATGGAAGAGAGGAACTGAAGGCAGCACTATAGCTGAGTACCACAAACAACACTTACTTGACACAAGAACCACAGTGGCAGGTGCAGTGTGTGTATCAGCAAATCTCCTCAGACTCTGTCTGAGTTTGTCATCAGCAGCATTCTTGGCTGTAGCGTTTATGTGTGCAACAGTCACCTGTGGAAATACATAGATACACTCTAAAGAAAAGCTTCAATGTGAACTGTGCTTACTTCAATGGATAAAATACAAGCTCTCACATGCACTTTTAATTTAGGTAAATTAATGCACACATGCATGGAATAGAGCACATAGGTATCAAAATCTGTTCTGTGAGCACTAAACTTCAACCCTAGTTGTTCAGCAATGTCTTTGGGGTGACTTTTGCTGTTCTGTGTTAAGGATCACAATTCATACACCTCAAAAACATTCCAAGAAACTGTCAAGCTGTTATCATATCTGCAAATTAAAGAGTGGAAATTTCTGATATAAAAACCAGACAAAGAGCTAGAAAAAAATACCAAGAAACAGAAGGTATAGATGAAAAATATATGTAGTGTTAAAGGTGCTCCAATACCACTAATTTACAGGTGTCCTTAGCAATCAGCACAGTATTCACTAACAAGGTAGAAAAGTTAACTTCACAGAATCATAGTTCTTTTAGGTTAATAATTTGGTCACAGATTTGAAGAGTAACAGACTCCACCACTACATTTTACTGGATGGGATTAAGACACTCTTGTGAACATTAGAACTGAAGCTAAACCAGTTATCTACAGATAACAGAATGCAGATTCACTTTTAAAAACTATCACAGCGGCAAAAATAAAAGAAATTAGCATTAGAGACCCCACCCATAAACTAAAGACGCACTAAACCCACAGAAGCAAACAAAGCTTTAATGAATGTGAATCAATCTTGGCACAATCAAAGCACAGAAATTCTCAAGCAAGAACACCAAGCTGGTGCTGGCTGGATACCTGGCAGTTGTTTAGCTCCTGAATAACTTCTTTATTTTCTTTACTGATGTCACACACACAGATGAATTCTGCCTCTCTGTGACCTTTAAAAAACTTCTCCCGAATCCTCTGCACAACTGCTATAGCAGAACGGCCAGTGGGAACTGAGCAGTTTTCAATGTCCCAGAAGACTCCAATGGGGGGCAAGTTTTCCAGAACCTGGCCTGTTATTGCAACTTCTGGGGACCCTGTGCAGGAGTAAGAATATGGCTCATTTTTATCTCCAAATACTGAACATGTTAAACTTAGCATAGTATGATCTTCGCACATGGGAAGCCTTATGAACAACATGCCCATGAATGCAAGTTCAGTTTTACTTTCTTAAGGAATCCAACAAACCATCAATCTTAAACAAAAATTTAGTCACTGTCGGATTAGGATAAAGAAACAAGACAACTTTGACTTTACTTTTAAGCTCTCAAACAATCAAGTAATGCATTTTTTTAAAAAACAAAAACACCAAATGCCACAAAAAACTGTCTGAAGCTATGTAACACTTGGTGCTGTATCAGTAACAGAAGTAAAACATGGACGCTGTTCAAATTTACACCGTGGATTAGATAAGAAATCTAAACAAAACTGGATGAGATGACCAATACCATGATGTGATTACAGAAAATCAAGGCAATACAGAACTAACACAAAGTGTCCAACAACTCAGGAGAGTGAGATATAGAGTTTTTGCTATTGCAGGCTAAGCTGGGGTTTCACCTAACACTATACAACTATTCCATCCCCACAAAACAACTTGAAACATGAGGAATTACACAGAATCCTCACAGTTCAAAAACAAGCTGCAAATTAATGTTGCCTGAGGATTTAAAATAAGGCACACCTGATAATCATAAATGTGTGTATGCTGGTTAGTTACCCAAAAGATTCACTGGAATTGCATTTGGAAAAAAGACACTTGATTGGGGTGTCTCACATTAAAAACCTTAAAGTGGATGTAGCTTTCAAGTAACAGTAAAATGATCAATTTCTTAATAGTCTGACTTTTATAACTTTTACACTAGATATGATTTTGTAGTTGAAGTACTAACATTGTCAAAAGACCACACAATTATTTCACAAAGTATTTTCCTCTTAAGAACACTTGAGAAAGCTCTACTGTAATTATTAAAGTTACACCATTACTGCATATGGAGTGACAACAGACATTAGACTATGAAAACGCTTTTCAAATATGGCCAAAGAATTTCTTTACACATCACTAGAACAAAATAGCTTCCAAGTCTGCAGAATTACTTTTTCTAGTTCTTAAAACATTAAAAACAGTAATAGTAAAATCAAAGCTCTACACAACAATACAGAAAGATAGCTAAGTAGTCAAAACATGTAAAATCGAGTACTGAATTTTCAAAACAGAGACATGCTATTCTTTTACTGTTTAGTCTTCTGTGACTTGATGGAAATTTCCAGATAATAGTGGAATTTAAGAGAACTTTTGCTGCACAACAATATCTAAAAGGAGAACATCCACTAAATGGAAGTTTCAAACGCATGTGGTTTACCATATTTCTGTGGTGATTTGCCAAGGCTGCTTGCCAGTATCAAACTCTTCTCATTTCCTGTTCCTTTGGTTCCACAGCCATTACAGATTGGGATAGGAACAGGTGCAGTCTGTGTACTTGGAGGAGGAATATTTGGCCAGATTTTAGCAGCATCAACTAGGCTGTTTCTGGTTGGCTGTTGAGAAAATTTTTCAGAATACATGTTCATTTAGTATACAATATTAACAAATGCTATTCCATGCTAGAAACACTTGGTTTCCCTTCTGCAACAAATGCCAGTTCAGATGGGCTTTACAAAGCTAATTAACAATTGTATGATGGCACGAAGGAAGCGTCTATCCTCCTATCCCAGCACATTCAGCTTTCGATTTTGAAATGCAAGGAAAGATTCTACTACACTCAACATATGAAGACATGTCATCTTTAATTAGTACTAATATGTATCCTTTAAAAAAAAAACCAAGAAAAAACAGAGACCTAGTATACAAAATCTGGACATGATGTGCAGAAAGTGTGATAATTCCAAATATATGGAATTCACTATTTAGCTCATTAGAGTGACATTTCACTTTTATATTGGAAACTTCAGCTTAGAAGTTTAAGATCTTGCAAAGCTGAGCACATTATTTCATTAGAAATTCCCAGTAATATTCAAGCACAGTTCTAACAAGTTCTGAATTTCACAAAAGTGGTACTAAAGTATAAGTTACAAATTTGGGAAGACTGAACTAAGACGTATCAAACCAAACCAAGACTAGAATATCCTTGTAGCGTAAGACATATCACCTGACTTACAAATGGCTCTTTATTGATCAGCTGCCCATGGGTACATCTTAACTGCTGTTAGTCTTTTCTCAGAGTCCCTACCATGGAACAGTTTAATTGGAGCTGTAAAGAAGAGATGACTAGATTTGAAAGAAGTTAAAACTCCACTCAAATACATTACAGATCCCCTGTAGGCTGAACACTGTGATAGCTCCTTTGTCTTCCCATTGCACTGAATGTTACCTCAGAAAAGAGCTCAGATTCAAAAAGGCTGTCTGCACATTTGGCCTCTGCATCACCAACAAGGGGGATGCATGCTGCTCCCACAGGAGCTGGTGTTTTGCTCAAGTCACACAATTTCTACAGGAAGCACGCAGCACTAAGGAAGGAGAAAGGTGGAGTGTACAAACCTTGCTCAAGCAGTCAGTGCAGTAATGAGAGCCCTTCAGACACACGGGGGGCACCACGTTTAGGTGCAGAGGGTTGGCGCAGACGCGTGGCGGCAGCTCCGGCTGTGCAATGTGCTCATCCAAGTGCCCCGCAGCCCCACTGGTGAACTCGGGACAGGGGAAGTAGCCAGAGGATGGGCAGCTCGGCAGGGCTGGGAACTGATGCAGTTTGTGCACACTACCATGACAGGGCTGGAAATGGAGTTTTCCACAACAGGCCAGATGCTGACAGGAAGATACACTGTTTTCTACGCACATGCCAGAGAACTCACTGGAAATTCCTGCCAAATTGCTTCTAGCTGGAGCGTTCTTCAGTGAAGATCCAGACTGATAAGCAAATCCTGACCCTACTTGACAAGTTATCGTCCCAGTGCTTTTTGAGTCTAATATTGTGCCAGGGTGAATCAGGCTCCCACCACCACCACCACCACCACCACAATGCATTTGTGGAGCACAAGAAGAGTCAGAGCCATGAGCACAGCAGCTTACTTTGGGGCCAGGGGAAAGCTGTAATTGCTGTTGCTGAAGAGGATGAACATCGGGAAGCGGCACTGCTGGAAACAATTTAGAGCCAGCATGAGGAGATGAAGCATCCTTCAATTCTACAGCAGCTTTCTTGTTCTCCATGTAATCTTTCTGGAAAATGAAAGTTAAGTTACCTTCAGGTACATGAATAAAACAATAATTTTAAAGGGTAAAACACATGTATTTTTAGACTACTGTAATTCCACATTTAAAGTGCTATCTTTATGACTGTTATTACCTTACTGACTGAACATGTAAAATATTAAGAGAACCATATCAATTACATGTGCCAGCCCTAGGTATACTGATATCAGTGGATTTTGGAAGCAACAAACCCAAAGAGCTATAAGCCAAATAGCAGCGAGTCTATGAAACAGAATCAGAAAAGCAAAAAAACTGTTAGGCTAAGGCTGAGATATCCTTATTTCTTTTAAGAACAAGTACATACTGATATGACAAAGCTTCACAACTTACAGAAACGTAACTAATCATATTTTAGTTCAAATAAAGATTTTAAAATTGTATTAAAATTGTGAAAGTAATGTATTGAAAGGGTATGACCCAAAAAATTAGAAATTACATCAAGCATGTAATATAGCAGAGGGCAAAGTATGCTGAAGTTTCACAACAACTAAGTGGTTTTTATCTACTCTGATTTAAGATATCAAGATGTAAAAAGGCACAGACAGACTTTTTTAAAATGTCAGCAGTGAAAATCAAGCAAGATTAAAAGAAGCACAGAATAATCAAGGTCAGTAGAGGTATCTGGACAGAACACTGCTACAAAACTTCTGAACAACTTTTATCTTCTAAATTGAATTTAATGCATTTCCTACACATGAATGAATAATTAATTACTCATTCCTCTCTACTTGATACTGCATCTCATGAAGATAAACTCTGCCAAAACTCTGTATGGAACTAATTTATACATTGAACACCAGATTTTACAGCAGCTCCCTTCCTAACCCCAACACATGGAAACAGCAACGCACTCAGTTGTTTCTCTTATGTCTTTTTTTCTTAGATTAAATGTGTCTGAATGATCATTACTTAACAGCTGCAGCTTGCTTGCTCAAGTACCTAAATGTGATGTACTACTCCTTCTAATCCTTAGCCCTTTGCCTCTTAAATTTATAGAATTATGTACATTACAGAAAAGGAACATTTAAAGAAATGGAAACAAGAAAAAATAAAGACATTTTGAAGAATAGTATCCACAACTGCTGTAGCTACTACATAGCAATAATTCAGAGACTCAAATTTATCTCCAAACTAAACAGATCAATTGGAAGCATGACCTCCCTACTCTACTCTTCAGCAATAACTTGGCAGAGCCCCCCAGAAGAGACTTACACACCTTTTAGGCAGCCAGCTGCATTATCCCAAACAGCTGTGGACAGTAAAGTCTGAGAAGCAAAGCAGCTTGCCTGCACTCATCAGCACCGGTGTGAGTGCTGTGAACGCAAGTGAAGGCCCTGAATCCCCAGGCAGGTTTCGAACAGCTACATTGGTAGCTGCTGCGTCCTCTTCCTTCCCTCCCCACTCCCCCTTTAGTCAGTAACACCTCTGGAATCAGGCACCCATCCCCCCTGCACTGGGAGCCCAACCATGCTCTGAAGGAAGGCAGAAATTACCGTTTTCGAACCACAAGGCAAAGCCTTCTCAGCAGCAGAAAAGCAATTAGAAAGTTTCCAGAGCCATGGCTTAGCATCATTCTCTTGTCTCTGAAGCCATTCCAACGACCTATTGCAGAGGTTCTCCGTCCTGCTTCCTTCCATCATACAGCCAAGCAAAAAGGTTCAACATCCTTTCATCCCCCCTTCCTTTCATTCTTCCCACCTGCTAAGAGGAAAAAACAAAGAGAACACTTTAAATAACTTTTAAAGCACAACAGAGAAGAACCAAGGTGTTCTTAAGAATTCCACTACTGTTCTGTCAGTGAATCTGCATTAATTATGTGAAATTTAATTATACCTATGGCCAAGGCCTTAACTATCCTTTTTAATAGAGGAATTCTCCTCATGACCCATAGAACAGAAGAACCAGAGGAGAAACACCTTGAAGTCCATGGCATTAGCTGGAGTCATACAGCTGCTGACACAACTCAGTTTTCAGTGCACTCTCCTAGAAAGCAAATCCATGAGGCAAGAACAACTCAACTGTAAACACACAAGAGGTGCAACTGAACTCAGCTAATATAATTGAGCTGTATATTCATTGTTTTTCCACTAGCTAAGAAAACTAAGCACAACACACCTGTATTAAGCACACGGTATTTAGCATTTAAACTGATTTAATCAGTTTTAAAATAACCTACAAATACTTCAGCAAACCCTCAAGCTGCCCCACTACACATCAATTTAGCTTTACAGAACCACAACGCAACCTAAGACTCAGTACCAAAGAAACTATGGTTAGCAATGAAGCCTTTTTACCCTCCAACTACGTGCTGCATTCATTAGACTATACTCCTTCAGGTCCTTTTGTTTTTAATGTTAAACACAATATGCACAGAACACATTACATAGCACTACATTTTCCTCTGCATTGTTTTTAACCTCAAGAGAAGTTTTACACTTTTTTTTAGCAGAAATATTTACTCACGCGAATCCTAGCTATCCAAAAATTATGCAGCGTGCAATATCAAGTTCATCAAGTTTTACAACTCTAGAGTACGTTACTTTTGAATGTGTCTGATAACAGCGGTTAATTCGGAATTAAAACGGTAACCGAAAAGTGTAAGCGTTACATTAAGCACACATGCCCGCAACTTGCCCTCTGCGTCCCGAAGCTCCCGGGGCGCTCCCAGCCCGGCCCTCCCCGGGGCGCCCCACCGGTCCCTCAGCGCTGCCGGCCTCCTGCCACCCCGGGCCGAGGCCGCCGCAGCTCCGGCCGCAGGACGGGCCGTACCGTGCGGAGCCGGTTCCTGGCTGCCGCAGCAGCCTCGCGCTGCCGGGGGCCCGGCCGTGTCCCCCCGCCCGCCTCACCTGCGCCGGCTCCGCCGCCCCGCGCCCGCCGCCACCGCGGCCCCTCCGGCCTTTGTTGTCCTCCCTCCTCCCGCTCCGCTCCTTCTGCCGTCAGGCACCCCGCGCGCCGCAAAGCAGCACGCTGCCGCAAAGCCGGCTGTCGTAACGCCCCGAGCCCGCCTCCTTTAAAGCGGCGGCCTTGAGGCGGGTCCGGAGCGGTGCGAGGGCAGTAAAACACCGTAAACTGGGCTAAAACGCACACCAGCTGGGCTAAAACATACAGGAACTGGCCTAAAATAGCACCGTCTCGGATAAAGCACACAGCAACTCGGCTGAGTACCACAAACTCGGGTGAAACACACACTAACTGCACAGTCCCACAGCCATGAGGTGAATGTGTACGGGTGTGAGCGGGGAGGGCTCAGAGCAGGGACCGGGCTCTGCTCCCTGGGGCCCAGCAATGGCACAGGAGGAACGGGCAGGAACTGGTGCCCAGGAAGCTCCACCTGAACACGAGGAAGAACTTCTTCCCTGTGAGTGACCGAGCACTGGGACAGATTGTCCAGAGAGGATGTGGAGTCTCCCTGGCTGGAGATACTCCAGAGCCAGGGAGGTGGGACCAGGTGTCCTCCTGTGGTCCTGTCCAAGCTGACCCATTCCGTGGTTCGGTGACAGTGGGATGTTGGAACAATAGAAGAATGCAGAGTCCCCAGGAACAGAACACTACAAATCCTTATTTCCTTGACAACTAATTGTTCAAATGCATTCAAGCAGAAACTAATAAAGTTAAGTAACAACTTGCTGGCAGCTGATAGGATGAAATATAACCTCAAATTAAGTTATTATACTGCTAAAAACTAGTCCTTGGCTTAAGAAAAAAATGGCTTAGCAAAACCCCAAACATCAGTGTGTTATCAGCACCATTCATATTCTGAATCCAAAACACAGCACCAACTACTGAGAAGAAATTAACCCTATCCTAGCTGAAACCAGGACGGTGACCAGTCCCCTGTTTATCATTCTTTCATTGTTGCCATTTTCCATAAAACACTGTGCTGATTTCCTCAAAGGTGCAGCACATGTGTTAGATGTCTGACACCCTGTTCTGCAGAATGGTAACAAATCCAAGTATCCTGTCTCAGTGTTGCTTGGCTCTTGCACACTGGATGAAAGAACAATGGGACAACCAAAGGGGTCTCTTGGAAATCCTGTGAAGTGGCCTGGCCACCCAGCAGGTACATGAGCAGGTGTGATCATGGCTCAGACACGTGGCAGGTAATAAGGAAATTACCAGAGTGCTGATTTGGGCTCTTATAAGTAACAATTCTGAACACCTTGCACAGAATTTAAGGTTTCGCTTAGAACTTAATTCATGCACACAAAAATCTGGGTAGGTTGTCAGGGACATGCACTTTTACGTATTTTTAGAAGCCTGTTCCCTTGAATACATCTTATAGTCCCAAGCCCAAGGACAGCAGTTAAATGTCAATACAGTTCAGAAATCTGCTGTTTGCTTATTTTAACAGATATACCTGGTCTCTCTGTACTTTTCTCTGGGCACCTTGGGCATCACTTGCTATTCCCAAGTCTGACGTACACAGCTTGAAAATACAAAGCAATAACTGGCTAACAAAACCAGAACAACCTTCTGTTGGTTGAAGAACCCACTGGATTAGGCATTAGTCTGTCCCTACCCCTTGACAAAACACCTGAAATCTGCTGGCCATCAAGAGAGCTGTGGGCATCCACTCGCACGTCACTGGTCTGTGGATGTGGTGACACTGACAAATCACTAGGGGTAACTGGGGTTTTCTCACTTTAGGATTGTATTACTTTCCATGTTGGTATTTTTCCTCTTGAATCCTTGTCTCTAGAACCCTACCTCTATTTCTAATTTTCCTGTTCTTGTCTTTCTACAGACACGGCTCTGTCTCACAGTCTACAAGCTCCATTGGAAGGCTGGGCCAAACTCATGCAGCCAATCCATGCCTTCCAGGCTGGGCCTGCTCCTTACCTGATGGCTGAGCCCCTCGAGGAGGGAGGTTAGTGACAGCACAGGGTGAGGATCTGATTTTTGGTACCTCAGTATCTTTGGATCATAATTGTGGTATTAGGCTATGCTGGAATTTACTTGCACCTTTGCCTAAAAGACTGCAGCCAGCAGCAAGAAGCCCTGGTAACAAATCTCAGAGCCACAGCCAGGCTTGCCAGGGTCACTGAGGGTGTCACTGCTGTGTGCCAAGGCTGAGAGAGCTGCTGTGTTCTGCTCTGCTTAATAAACCAGTGCTATTAACGAGCATTTGACAGTTTCATCGAAAATATGTCAGTTCAAGATATCAGAAAGTTTTTAAAGTAGTGAGAATCTGTTTCTTGCTTAAGCATGTTGAAATCTGATTCTGCATAGACTGCAGAGAATTATGTAACATCTTTAAAGAGACAGAAAAAAGGTTTTATTGATGTTAAATACTTGCTCTTCAGTGGTAGCAACATTTCCACATGATATTCTAACACATTTGTCACATCTTAAGGGTGTCAGTAATCCATTTGAAAAAAAAAAAAAAAGCAGTTCAGTAGTTTGTAATGACAATTGGTGAGCAGTTCCTGTTCCATCCACAGAGTGGGTGATGTGGTGAGTTATTTAATTCTCTAAGAAAAGCAAGTATTTTTCCTAAAAGAAGTTAACTGCCAAAAGATAAGGTGTTACAACCTTACCAGAACTTACAGTGGATAAATTTTTGTCCACTTAGTTTTCATGGAAGAATCAGTGTGGCCTTCTCATTAAAATAACCAGCACATGAATCCTGGCACCACAAAGATCTGTCAGTTATTAATTATTAATCAGCAAACTAAAAATAAATGCGTAAAATAATTTCTCCTCTGCTAATTTTGAAATAGACAAGTGTTCTCATTTTTCTTGCAAACAAGGCAGTCACAATGATTACAGTAACCTTTTTATAAGACTATTTGTGTCTTTGGGTACATTGATGCCTCTGAGCCCCTGGCATTAGTTAGGGTGCTGTTTCACAGTTTCAGAGTTGGATGAGAGGTTTACTCTGAAATCTCACAAATTCTGCTATGTTTTACAAGTATGTCATGAGGAGAAATATTAAAAATACTCAGGTGTACCTTTGACATAATCTGTGTAGTCATACTATCCTCAAAAATTTGCTTGAAGTGTTGAAGTAAAATATCCTTTGTCCCAAACTTGTGAACGATATATAATTTGTTTTAATTACTGGGAGCCTACTACAATAGTATGTGGTTTATTTCCTGCAACTTATCTGGTAATAAAAACATTCTTGAGTAATGACAGAACTGCAAACACTATTAACCCAATTTTTTAAATACCTTATTTAGTTTTCTCTTCATAGTTGTACGATAGTTTATCTCCATTTACTTCTGCTGAACATCTGACCTGAAAATGTAGTTATTTTGCTGAATGTCTGACAAGAAAATAGAATAGTTTTGCTCACCCTTTTCAGTTAAAGTTATTTGAGTTATGGACAGATTCCTTCTAGTGCAATATTTATAGAAAAGCATCCATCCTCTTAGGTACAGTCCCAGCCTTACAAAGCCTTTGGGTGAGGTGTATTTCCAGTTTGGACAAGTCTTTTGAGAACCAGACTGCTCCAAGCCTGGTGTTACATCACAGATAAATGAAACTGGGACCTGGCTCCTGCACGTGGGTGCCCATCAGCAGCAGTTTGGGAGGCGCTGCCGGGTGTGAGGTGGCGCTCGGTGACACTGGGTGACACTGGGTGACACTGGGTGACACATGGCCCTGCTGTGCGGGCCGCAGCGATACACGTGTGATCATTTGTGTTTTTGTTTTGGCTCCGGGAACAGATGCCAGGCCCCACTAATGAGCGGGTGTTTGTGCGCACGGCTGTAGGAGCACAGCTCTGCACAGCTCGGCTCCCTTCCTATGGATCCTGCCTGCGAGAGCACGGCCAGGAATTCACTGCTGCAGCGAGCTCTGCCCCATCGTCCGCGGCAGCCCGAGTGCCCTGCGGAGGCCAGCAGCCTGTGTTCTGCAATAATGACATCATGCTGGGATGGAGATGAGTGGAAGTGTCTAATGTTTCATACACTGCGACACAGAAACCTGTCCTTGGTCGGGAAAAGGGCGCTTCGGTCTGAAGATGTTGGGCTGGCGTTAAAAATAGATACGGGCGCTGCTTATTTTCGCAGCAGATATTTTTTGAATTGAGGAAAATAAAGAAAAGAATTAATGTAAAGTTTTTCCTCTTTTAGATAAATTTAAGGTCAATCACGCTTTTAAAATTACGGCACGTGCTGCTTTATATGCTTAACACCTCAGAAGACGCGGAGCCTTGCGCCTACAGGTCATTGAACATGGACGGGGGCGGGGTGCGTTTAGTGAGGATGACGAGGGCCGGAAACAGGAGTAGGGATGGGGGAACAGCAGTGGGGATGAGAACAGAACCGGGACCGGCCGCGGCCGCCGCCCCCCGGCGCCTTTTGAAAGTCAGCAAAGTTTCCGAAGCGCGTTCCGGCGGCGCTGATTGGCGGAGCGCCCCGCGGCACGTGACCGGCAGCCAATGGGGCGGCGGCGCCGGCCGGGCCGGGAGCGGCGGTGAGGGAGCGGCGGGAGCGCGGTGAGAACCCGGTACGGCCCGGGACAGCGGGACACGGGACCAGGGACACGGGACCAGGGACACGGGACCCTGCCCAGACCTGAACCTCCTCCTGCTTCTGGAGTTGCTCGTGCGGGCGCTGGAGGGGCGGGGAGCGCAGCGTGGGAGCCGTGCCCGCTGGTTTAGCCCCCGCCCGGCTCCGTGCTCCGCATGGGAATGGATCTGGGAGCGCTGCCCCGCTGACCTCTTGGCTTGCAGCTGGAACCATCAAGGTCAGGCCTTTCAGCGGAGAAAAGTGCGGAGTTTCCTTAGGAGTCGCCGGAAAGTTGAAAGCATCGGAGCTGGACTGGTTACTGAGAAGAGAAAGATTTTGCTGAATTCAGTCTTTTGGTAGAGAAGCCCCGGAGAAGCTGATAAATCTTTTCAGTGCTGGCTGTGGGATTCTGTAGTAATCCTGGTGCTCCCGTGACCTCTCCCTTTTCTTTCTCTTTTCTGGTGATTTTCTTTTGTATGGCTTAAACAAAAGGAAACGGGCCCATGTGTAACAGGAAGACCCTTTCAAGGGGAATATTTTAAGCAAATTTGATTTTCGTAGGTTGGGAAAGCTACCTTTTAGAAGCAAAGAGGGAGTTTGTTTTGGTTTACATTTAGGAAAAAAATGTCTGTTAGGAGCTTCATAATCTCTGTCATAGATAATTCAGTAGTATTTGTGGTACTGTTTTACCTTATTATTACAATATTTATTTCTTTGACTTGGACCATTAGGCAGTGCTACAAAGGTAGGCCAACTGTTCACCGAGCTACGTGTTCTTTTGAGAAGAAAAAAGTTCAGTATCAGGGTTGTTCTGAGCCCTTTGTTCTAATACTGAAACAGTCTAGGCTGGGGCTCATGAATTTGGGTGAATTCAGACTGATGCCCACATTGAAGTTCCTTCAGTAATTTTGTGTGTTGATTTTCTTGATAATTCCTTTTTCCTTAGGAATTTTGTAATTCTGCTCTCACTGGTGTGAAATTGTTTTCCTCAACATTTATGGTGCCGTGTTTTTCTCATTGCAAAATTCCAGTCCCCACCCATGATCACTTCCACTTCCTGCATGATGTGGAGGTTTGTAATGCCTGTGAGCAGCGTTTGTGCTGCCTGCACGCAGCCAGCCTGGCCAGATGTCTCTTCTGGCTTCGTGTGTGCAAAAACAAGCAAGGTGCAGCCAGTGTGTGCCTGTTACAGACTCTGACTTTCTCTCCTCGTTTCTTCCAGTGTTTAAAAAAGCATTTCTAAAACCTTCTTTACCATCCTCTGCTCTCCCTGCTTTTGTAGTGAGCCCAGATAATGAGAAGTTCCTGATTAATTTCTCTTCAGGCATCTTGCATGTTGTCTCCAAGTTGTTAAAAATCAAGCGGAGAAGGCAGCAGGGGAAAACCAGTCATAGCCCTACCTTTTCTACAGGCAGTTTAGCAGAACTTACATGGTTTTTATTTGAACTCTTCTTAGACAAATTTCAGATAAAAAGTTTAAAAAAGCTTTAATACTTTGTCTCAAACTTGGAATTTTTCTTTTCAGTTTAATCTTTGGTTAGTCTGAAAATCCCAGCTTAGTTTGAGCTAAGATGTAGTGCAGGGATGGAAACTATTAGGTCTTTCTTGAACGTTGCATTACAAAACTTGTGCCTGTGGCACTGACAGTGCCACATCTTTGGAATAAGTACAGGTCCACTGTCCTTCCATATATTTGCAGTTGAACAATTAATTTTAAATTATAAGTACTATTTAGTAATGGTAACCATGAAGCAGAGTGAGCTCTTAATGGGTGATGTCCTCAGTGGACCCATAATCTCATGTTGATGAAGACATACCTGGCACTGAAGGGTGCAGCACCTTTGTGCTACTGTGAATGTTCACAGGGTTCCCTGAAAGCCTGATGGATTGTTTGGATCAGTTAGGGAAAGTTCTTCTCTATGTGGCCCTGTAATCTCAAAAAATGCCAATTACTGCAGTCTTTTAGTTTTTCAAAGTGCAATATGAAAACACAGGAGCCAGATCTAAGTATATTCAAGATTTTGAAGCTGATGGAAGCTCTCTTTTGGTTCCAAAGGGTTGTCTGAAAGCATTTCTGAGCAAGATGTCTTGCAGATCATCTTTATCTTTCTTGAATTATTTTTGTTGACTGTCCAAACACAGATATTGGATTTATTATAGTGCTTGTGTCAAAAAATCCTTTATGTATTTTTTTTCTTCACAAGTATGCTGCAAGGATCGGTGTCTGTGTACACAGTGCCCTGAGCAGAAGGACATGCTTATTAACATCAAAGGCACTTTCAGTTCACTTAAAAATAACAGAGTAGATGTGACATAAACTATCCTAGGTCAAGAATGTTAATTATGCTTGGTCATGATTTTCTTTTTAATGGGCAAGAGTACTATTTGGAAAATCACTCCTTACACTCCTTTTCCTCTTTTTTTTTTGCCCAGTGCATTCTTCAGCCTTGAGACTATGCTGAAAATGTGTCAGTACATTTGTATTACAGATAGTGCTTTTATTTGTTTGGAGGAACACATGTAGCTTTGTCTAATGAACATTTTGTGTCAAACTCAATTATAAAAACTAAGTCTTAGTAACTTTTCTCCTCACCTGCCAACTCCCCTTTTAAATAACAGTGTAATTTCTGTGAGTGTGTAGCTGATACTGTGAGGTATGCAGGCACAGCCCCATTTAGCTGTGACGCTGCTTACTTCTTGCTCAATAATCTGATAATATTGGGCTGGGAAGAGTAACTGGGCTTTGTGGCATTGCTTGGCTATGTAAGAATTGGGCTTTAGGTTGTGAGACTACTTTGAGTACTTTTGTCTGTGGTAGACTACTTGGGTTTTGTCTCAGTAGAGTTACTAAATAGGTGGCTGTTACTCAATCCTATTTATACCACGTGATTTTTAGAGAGAAAAGTCTTGACACAGGTTAAAGATATTTTCTTCCATAGAATTAAACAGATGTGCAGTGTATGAACATTTTCTTTAGTTAAGACATGCTGCTTGCTCAGAGGGTCTATTCCAGCATTTTATGAGTATCATAAATAAGAGTAGAAGACAGGGCTGACATCTAAGTGATCTTTGGAGGCTTCAGCCATCCCTTCTTCTTTGTTCCATCAAAATTACCTCTAGGAAGTGTTTTGCTCAGCTGAACTGGAGTTGAAACTTGGTAGAACTGTGTTTCTTCAGTCATTAGATTTCTGTGATCCAGTTTTCTGACAACTGCCATGAATTGTTCAATTCCAACTCTATTTTCTGTTCTTGATCTTATTCAGTTTCTTACTTGGTATCAATTTGGTTAAATTCATAATGTCTGAATGGAATCTTTGCCTCACCCAGGGCTGGACATGGACAGGTTATGCACAACACTAGGTTTGATGTTTCTCCATTGTCAAGACTAACTAGTATGAAATGATATTTGCTGCTGACCCGTTTAACCGTGTGTCATGCACATCACAGGGCATTTATTTCATTTAATTGTGGTGTTTAGATACTTAAGTCCTCAAGTGGGAGTGACCAACTTTAGGTTCTTGATTCCCCTGTGGCTCTTTCATGTGTCATTCCCATTTGGGACTGTGTCCTGTGACTGGGTTTGTGCTGGCAGGGACAGCTGGATTGTCTGGATTGCTGCAATCTTAACTGCATACCTAACCCAGCCAGTGGTATCCTGCTAAAACCTCTGGGGAGCTCTTACCCTCCCTTCTCCCATGGCTCTCTGAGGCATCCAGATATATTGTATATACATGGATTTTGATGTTTCAGGTTAGGAAGAAATTTTTCAGGTGTCCAGGAGTTATGGCCATGAAAAGCTTATGCGTTCCTTTAAATGTTAACTCAGAAAATCAGTATCTTGAGTACCTAATCTCTGTCTCTTTGAAGTTTCTCTTTAATTTCATGATAGATGTTTTTAGGGTTGTTGAATTACAGTGTGTTTGGAGCTGAAGTTGTGCCTGATTGTCTTCTCTCCCTTGTGTTCTCTGTGCACTGGCACAGCTCCAGCTCAGGTTTGGGGTTTTGTGTAGTCAGAGGTGCCAAAGGTGCTTTGCTGCTGGGAATGCAGTGTAAGCCTGCAGCAGCTTTGGGAGAACTGGGGAAAGTGACTTAGCAGGAATTCTTTCTCATTTATAGTTTGTCTGCCAGAGTCCTATCAAGGCTGGTCTTTAGTTTGGTCTCCAGGCGAGCAGTGTCTGTGTGGGAGGAGGGGTGTTCTGCTCTGCAGCAAGGATGATGAGGCTGCTCTTTAGTTCTTACACTTGACCCTTTAATTTTTCAGGGGGGAAAATGAAACAGGAGTTTTAGACTTTGAGGACTCATTATGGAAGACTCAGAAGGACATCACTTCAGCTCAGTAGAAGAGGAAACCAAATACTGGAAGGAGTTGGCTATGAAATACAAGCAGTGGTAAGGCAGTGGCTTCATTCCGCCAGGTGGTTGGATAAGGTGCATAACACTTCATGCAAAGACACAGATCTTTCATTGCTGCTTGTTTAGCTTGCTGGAGGATTGTTTCAATAGAATTGTTCAAGAATATAAAACATTTCCTTTCATCTTTCTCTCTGTTCCTCACTATCTGTTGCTAAGCAATAACGGCTTTGTTTATATTTCCAAATAAATAGTAGAATTGAATAATGGAATAAATGTGCGATGGGAGTGGACAATTGGCAAACTAAAGTGATGCCTCATGTTTGCTGTGTGAAGACAAACTCTGGGGTTTTTCTGTTTATTTGGACTTTTTTTATTTGTTTACCAGACTTCCCTAGCATGGTGGGGAAACATCTGCACATGTTTCTCGCTTCCTATTGAATTCATATGCTAGAGAAAGGCATATAGCCTTCTATGTTCAAGAGCAGTGTTGTTTTTATCTCAAGTGTACAAGAGATGTTTATTTCACTGTTCATTGAGATGAGATCTGGTGCTGGAATTTCTCTCTAGTGCTGAGAACACACAGGAGGAATTGCGTGAATTCCAAGAGGGGAGCCGAGAGTATGAAGCTGAACTGGAGACTCAGCTGCAGCAAACAGAGTCCAGGAACAGAGACCTCCTGTCAGAAAACAACCGGCTGCGGATGGAGCTGGAGTCAGTGAAGGTGAGGGCTGGTGGTGCACGTTGTGTGCACATCCTCAGTGCAGAGGTGAACAGGGCAGGTGTTTGCAGACTCTGCCCTGTGGTGTCACCTCAGCATTACAGAAAAATTGACCAGAAGACTGCAGAAAGGAAAGTCTTGAAAAGAGTAAAGAAATGCCAGCCTGTTGTCTCCTCTGAGGATTCTGTGTTCCTTGGTAGTGTTCCTGGGGCCCTGTTCACAGGTTGTGGCTGGGTCTCAGGATAGATTTCAGATGGGAGAAATTTGTCCACAGTGGAGTGGAGACTAAGTGTGAACACAAGAGAGCTGCTGTTGTATTCCTTCTTCCCTCTATTTAGTGCTTTTGTTCATAGCTTTCTTGCTGTCTGCATCATGCAGTCACAGATAATACTGCAGAACAATCAAAGTACAAAAAGTGCAGCTGTGTTTTTGCATTAAGTAAGGAAACTCAGTTTTAAACCCTTTTTACATAGTTGTGTATTTATTATCTGACATTTCAGATAAGCTGGGAAGTAGCAGCTGGTGGGTAACACATAGAATTGAGAGTGATGAAACAGTTTCAGTCCTGGTTTTGTTATTGATCTGTCTGTCCTTAGAGAAAAATGAGTTATCCTCTTTGCATTTGGTTAGCGTTCTGTGAAACTAAGAACCAGCAAAAAGGCATTAACTTCCAGAACTGTAAAACATAAAGGACCTTATTGAGATGGGGCTTCTTAGCACAGTGGCTTAAGAAACAATGATGCTATCTAAAGTATGGAGAGCAATGAGTGCCTCATTTCAGTCTCTCAAAGATGTTGCTATGCTGACTGACAGGTTCAGGAAATACTGGTAAGTTCTCTTAAGTTTAGAAAAAAATTGCCACTGAAATTGGTGTGACTTTTTAAAGTTTAAATTTTTGTTTACAGATGAGTTACAGTCACCTAAGTAATACTACATTGTGTTGAGGGCTAGCTCAATCTCTGTGGAAGCAGAGATTAATGTAATTACACTTCTATTCATTTGGATGCAATAATGAGCTAATGGGAGTGAAGGTATTTGTATAAGTGATTAATCACTGGATGAATCCAGGTTTGCAATGCCTTTTGTTTAAACTATTGTCCAAATTACTGTCTTAAGGAAATACTGTTCTGTTCCAGGCAGTTGTCTTGTCCCTCTAGCACCAGTTTAGCCATTTCCTCCACTCCCTGCTTTTTGATAGCAAGATCTCCAAGACTTGTTTCATTGTATTTATGTTGCCTTAATCCTTGTTGTTTTTGTTGTAGCACTTTAGAAATATTAGCTGTTGTGCATGTTTTATGTAGTATTGGTCTGCTGTTCCAGATAGCCACATAAACCCATGGAAGCTGATGGGTTTGGGGAGAAGACAAAAGTTTTAAAAATAAAAACCATAGTTAATTTAATTGTGGAGTGTGTAGACTATTTTCTTTCTCTAGGGTAGCTAGGATGAGAGGAAGGGCCAGTGAACCAGGCAAAACAGTGAAGAATGAAAATAGTAGGAAGCAATACAGAGCCTCAAAAAGTGGAGGGTAGCCATATTTTAGAAAATCTGCAATTATACTTCACAGTAGATAACTTTCTTAAAATATATTCTGCTTGAAATAAAACATTCAACAATTGGCTATTCATGCAGCCTGAAAACTGCAGTAACAGCCTGCAGTGAAGGAACAGAGCCACCATTGAGGGCCAGATCAGCTGATAGTTTATTACAATTGGCTAAAAACAAAGACTCAGACCTTGCAGTTCTGGTCTTTTATCTGAATCAATTCAAGAGCAAAGCATTAATCTTGTGAAGCTATTGAGCAGCAGTGTTAACTGAGCCCATCAGAGGTTGGGATCTGCATCTAGGTCAACACCAGTGAACTTTGCCAGGCCCACACAGCTTGTGGCTCTGAGCTGACCAGCCCAGTGTGTGTGCCTGCTCCCCCACAGAAATCAGAGCTCACACTGTCTGAAAACTGATGGGAATAGTGCATTGGAGGGTTAGTTTAGAGAGTCCTGAGAAACTGTTGAAAGTAGGCTGCTACTTGGGGCTTAGAGGCTCTTAACTGTGTTTCAGAGATTTGGAATTACAGCACTGTCACCACACTGCAGTCAAATAAGGATTTCTTAGTTCAGGATAGATGTCTCTTTCCCTCCTACTTGTCTATGCACTTCATGTGCTATAATAGCCGTTTTCACATTATCATTCTCACTAGACTACTTGCCATGGTTTTCAAATTCCAGTCCATGGATTTGTTTCCAGTGACTTCAAGTGTTTTGTACTTGAATTGTCTGGAGAGCACTTCAGAAATGTTGCTTACACAGCAGTCTTGGAGTTTCCAAAAAACCTCTGGCATGTTGAAGTGGTCTGGTAGCAAGGTGGCTGAGTATAAAGCATGGTAATAGTGAGCTGTGGAGCTTTCCCTGTCACATGGGAAAACTTTCCCATGTCACATACTGTGGAACTAACTCCACATTCAGTGGCAGTGCAGGAGAGATCTGATATGGAAGCTAAGTCTTCTTCCCTGCCTATGTCTGTCTTAAATGTCCCCTTGTATACATGCTGTAGAGGGAGACAGAGTTTGGTTTAGGTTCCCACCTGAAGTGTACCTGTACCTGAAATGTTCTGTCATCTAGAATTCTGAGCCTGGTTTGTGCTAATAAAACCACATGGGCAGTGCAGAATCTTGCTGATTCCACAGCAGCATGTAACAGGATCCTACCTGAAATCTACTTTTATTTTTGTTACTTTGGCTCCTGAATACTGCCTGACTTCACATTAGAGTTGAAAATAAGTGGCTTCTCTTGTGTCCTGCTTTGTGTATTGCTAAGAAACTGTGCTGAGTCAGGCTGTCTTGGAGAGGCAAGGAATGGCTCTGTGCTGTGAGTGTTGGGAGCTGTTCCTCACCACTTTTGTTTGATAAGGAGTGACAGGAAGAGCTCTTGTCTGCTGGCAGCCCAGTAGGATGTGAGGAATTGAATTTGTTGGTGTTTTACCATACGTAAAGTGATATTTCTCAAAAAACTTCACGACATTTGTCTCTGCCTTTCAAGGGACTCAGACAATGCTTCAAAAAGAGAACATGTGTTGCTAAGTACCTGATGTGGTGTTTGATTTGCCTTTGAGTAGGAAAAGATTGAAATGCAGCATTCAGAAGGATACAGACAAATCTCTGCGCTGGAAGATGACTTGGCACAGACAAGAGCTATTAAAGAGCAGCTTCAGAAATACATTCGAGAACTCGAGCAAGAAAATGATGATTTGGAAAGAGCAAAAAGGTGATCTGCTTTTTGTGTGTTTTTTTTTCCATCTCTATTCTGTCCTGCAGGCATGGTGGCACTGAGCTGTTTGTGACACTACTTGTTAGCATTGCCATTCTGAACTATCACTTGTCTGATGATTGTGTTGAAGAGATCCGTTGCAAATGGGCAATGTGATAATTTTTTTTACCTCTTCCACTCTCCTGACGGTACTCTTTTGTATCTTACAAGCTAAAATAGAAAAATCATAATAAAAAGAAGCAAACCAAACAAAAATGCAAGTGTCCATTTTCTTGTGAGAGAGAGAGTCCTTCATATGCACTAATATGGTGACCCCTAATGCACTCTTTTTCAGAGCCACTATAATGTCCCTGGAGGATTTTGAACAGCGTTTAAACCAGGCTATTGAAAGAAATGCTTTCCTGGAGAGTGAGCTGGATGAGAAAGAAAACCTTCTGGAGTCTGTGCAGCGGCTGAAAGATGAAGCTAGAGGTTAGACAGAAGTTATTGTATCTTTTCCTTTCTCTCCCACTACCTTGTGGTTGTTCAATGCTCTCCATATGCCTTAGAGCTGAACTTTTAATTTTGCTTCTTTAAAACCTTCTACCTGAAATGTAGAAACAAGTAAGGAAACGTAAGAATGTTCTGCCCCCACTCCTTGAACTCCTGACATTGTTCCAGAGCACTCAGAGAAACAAAAGTCTGTTCCAGCCTTCTCCTAATCAGTCCTTCAGGGAGTTGAGCCAGTCCAGCTGGGGCATGTGCTGGTGTGGCTTCCCATGAAGGTCAGCTGTAATACACATTAACCTCATTGTTTCCTGGCCTGTGGAAAGTGGAGTCAGTGAAGCATTAATAGGGAAGTAAAACAGGAGGGGTGTGGCTGACTTCTGTTTGCCTTGGCATGCACTGGCTTTTTGCTATCTGTCAACATGGCTGGATGAGAAGAGAGAGACCCTGGAGCTGGATAAATGTCTATTTTCAGATCTTGGGTTCTGTGCCCTTGAGTGGTATCCATAAGCTACAGCCAGGCTGTGAGACAGAAGTGCTCTATCCCTTGGCTAGACCTGTGGCTTCCACCTGGCCTCAGCTCAAGTTTCCTTCATGTGGAAACTAGGATAGAAAAGGGTTGAGGTAGGACCTCAACCTTGCAGGGAGCCAGAATGTAGCCAAGGTGTGCCAGGTTGCCAAGCCTTGGACTTGATGTGCCTTTGCTTACCAGCCTATAACATTTGGAAAGGAGTTAATTCCGTGTCTCAAGGGGAGCTTTGTTAAAGGGTTTGAAAATGAAAGCCAGGTAACTAAGCTAATACTACTAAAACATCTTGAGCCACAATCCTAAAAAGACCTTTAGTTATCTGGATTTTGAAGATGTGCCTGGAGTAACGTTTTACAAGGATAAGTGACTTTACCTCACCTTGAGGAGAAAAACCATATGAGCAAAAGATTACCTCCTGTTTTTATCTTAGTGACTGCACTAAGAAAAACTCCAGCACTTGCTTTGTGTTGCTTCCTTCATAGATCTACGACAAGAGCTTGCAGTGCAGCAGAAACAGGAGAAACCCAAAACACCGATGAGAGCTCCCCTGGAAGCAGAAAGAACAGACACTGCAGTTCAGGCCTCCTTGTCCGTACCCTCAACGCCCGCAATGCGCCGGACACCCATCAGCATACCCACCCCTGGGACGTTTAGGAGAGGTGACTGGCAGGGAACCAGCTCAGACATACCATTTGATGCTCTTGCTTTTGCTATAGTTTGCTCCCTTCTTTTCATTCCTCCTTTAGCCACAGAATTGAGTGCATAGTGTAGTGTCACCTAAATGAAGCACCATGGTCTCCATATTCACGGACTGGGATTTTTTTGGATTTATTCATAGTCAGTTCATTTCAAATTGACTTGAACTGACCGGTAATAATGAGGGATAAGATGAGCTGTTGGTACTTTCTATTTTTTCACAACTGTCCCAGAGATGTTGGTCTAATTTAGGGGAAGGGTTTTAAAAACCTGTGTGATCTGTAATCGTGTTCCTTGAATTGTCTTCTCTAAGACAGTAAGGTCAATTTTTATTTTTTTATATTTTTTTTTCTTTCCACGAGTAACATATCCTTCTTTAACCTGCCCTGCAGGTCTTGAGGACAGTTACGGTGCAACCCCTCTCACACCAGCTGCAAGGATATCTGCACTTAATATTGTGGGAGACTTGCTGCGAAAAGTAGGGGTGAGTGATTACCTGCTAGGCAATGCTTTTTGAAAGCTGGAGCTCTTGGAAACTGCAGCTAGCACTACTTGTGCTGCTGGGGAGACTGAAGAAAGTCTATTGACCCCAGGTTAGCTAAATGTGGTCTTGGGATTGGTCTGGACTTCAAATGTTTCTGACCAACCCCCCAAATAAAAATGGACCATGCTTGTTTTAATAAGTTCTCATCTAGATGGGATAAGATCTCCTTCTATGAATTTCTAGAAGTGCATGTGCAGAAAAAATAAGTCAGTGTGAGTAAATTGAGAAAGGATCTGTTCCTATGAAAAGCAGAGAAGTTAGCAGGCTGGTACTTGCTGTCCATAAGGCTTCTGGTGAAATTTGCCTTAAGAGTCCAGTGGTCTTTTGAGCAAAGCTTAATGTCCTGTTAAGCTGTAGTTTCATATTTAAGGTAGTGCTGATGCTGGGAAAGTTATCCCAGTACTTGTGTTTCATTCCTTATGCTTTGGTGCTCTGTTGTTAAAAGCATTTGTATGAGACTGATGGGCTGAGCTGCAGAACTGATACAGCTAAAATGCAACTCAGTAGAGATGGAGTGATCTAGAATGGGAACATGTGATGGAAAATAAGTTATCTGTGGCTCATTCCCTCTGGTGTACCGCCTAATACATGTCTAGGGAAACTGATAGCTCATATGAATGTTTAGTAATTGAAAAATTTATGCCTGTAAGAAAGATGTAAAAATCTCTCTGAAGAAGGTGAAGATTTTGTGTTCCAGCTGGTGAAAAGCATCAGCTCCCTAGAGAAACAGGGATTCATCCTTAGAGAGATGACTGTCTTCATCTCTTCACAAATTCAGAACTCATGTGGCATTGGAGTCTAGCAGGTTCCTCTACTGGACAACTCACTCTTAAAGAAAGAAAAATACCCCAAACCCACACACTGCAGTGCCATTTTGGTGTGCCATGATGCATTCTTCTGAAAGACAACAGTCAATCTGACACTTGCCTCGTCTGTTTACTGCAGGCTTTGGAGTCCAAGCTTGCATCTTGCCGAAACTTTGTGTATGACCAGTCTCCAAACAGACCTTCAATGTCCATGTACATGAACAGAGATGTCCTTGAAACACGCCTGAGTCCTCATCAGCCTGTGTGTGACACAGGGTGAGTGCTGGGCTCTGCTCGTTCCTTAGTGACAGCTGTTGGTGTTGGAACTTAGGGACTGCTATTTAGTATCTAAGTCTTTGTTTTGGTAGAGACAGATTTGTTTTCAAAGTATGTGAAATGTAAGTTATTCAGGATTATGATTTGAATGTTTCAGGTCAGTTTAAAATTTGGAATCACTAGCTGCTGAAATTTGAAGACTAGCTGCAATCAGGTTTTGAATACCTCAAATCTGAAGCAAGTGCAAGATGTGTTTTGGTATAAATCAGTGTTTAAATGGGACAAAGTACAACAGTTCTTGCTTATTGGTTCAGTTTTTTTTATGCTTTATGTTTTTTTACAAGTGATGTCTTAGGAATGTTATGGCATGTCGGGAGACTTCATTTATCGTAGTTAAGATTCTCACTTAAGGGATAACTGGAAAAAAGGGTGAATATTGGGTCCACTGAGAATGCTGTACAGTTGCTAAGATATGTTTTAAAGTAGAAGCTGACAGGACCTTACATTGACCTTACTCAATGTACAAATTTCTCTGAATGTTTGAACCAGTTGTCTTTTTTTGGTCAAATGAAGAAAAATCAGCAAGGTTGCTGCAAATTGCCATTCAGTGTCTGCTTAAACTGTGCCAATCCTGTATTGCACATTCTTTAGGCTCTCTGTAAGTTAAGTTCCTGTAGTGCACTTTGTTTCAGACTTAATTATTCAGCCAGACCCCTGTGCTGGTTTGTTTAGAAGGAATGTTGCACATTGTACTTGCTCTCCTAGCCTGGGGAGAAACCTCATGAAAGCTCCTGCAAGTACATTTACATATTCATGCAGCTGATTATCTATCTACTGCTGCAATGCTAAACTGAAATTCCAACACCTGTAAAAGATAGTGTTCCTTACTGAAAGGAAAATGGAGCCCTGTGTTACAGTGAAAACTCAGCCCAGTTAAGGAATGGGTTCATGCAGTGCTAAGTGTTGTTCTCTCATCTCAGCTGAGTGGTTTGTTCTGGAAGTGGGCAGTTATTCTGAACATGGTTACACTGAATGAGAAATGCCCTGACTTCAGTTCTGCATTTGCAGGTTGGTGAAGCGCCTGGAGTTTGGAACACGAACTCCACATGTTCCAGGACCTGTGAACCATCCCTCACAAAGTGTTGTCAAGATGCTGCTATGAAGAGCCTGTCTGGCTTTGGGAAAGGAGAAGAAATGTGTATTTCAGACTTTAGTTTTAAAGAGAATATCAATGAGCAAGCAGACAGCAGTGTCAGGGTAGGTGAGAACTGGACAAGAAGTCACAATTGGCAGTGGCTTCCAGTGTGGCCTCTGGGCAAGTTCTGTGGGTGACAAAGGGTAACAAAGCAATGCTGACTGTGGCAGTGCAGGGCTGGGAATTGCTTCCTGCATCAGCTACTGTAAATAGCTCCTTGAAAGTCACTTCTTTTGGCACTGCCAAAGCCACTGTCCTGCCTCCAACACAGCAATAGTCACTATGCAGCTCCTCAGGCTTTGGCTTTTGGTGTTAATACACCACCAGTTCTGGCTGGAACTCTGCTTTCTACCATGGGTGTTGTGTGCTGCAGTCACCCAAATTAAGGGACTGTTTTTATGTGGAGATGGGTGTATTTCTGCAGGGAAGCTGCTGAGCTCCTTGTGGGATGTTTGCTGACCAGAATGTTGCTGCACAAAAACTTGCCTCTGTAGTGGCAGTATGTTTCTGTAAGCAATGATTTCTCATTCAGAACAGGTCATGGTTAAAGGTGAGATGTGTCTAGTGCTGAGAGTGCTCAGGAGATCTCAGAGCTAATAGCATGTAGACATCATCTTTTTTATTTATTCTTATTTTTCTAATTTTAAATTTTTTTTTAAACCCACAGTGGCTCATAAAGCCTGGTGGTTGTAGGATGCCAAACCTGATCAAGGTTCTAGTTCTAACATCTTGATAGGTGGGTTTTACTGCTTTACAAACCTCCCTTCACTAAGGTGCCTTGGGTGTTAGTGATTTTTTATTGTTTTATTTTTCTATATATCAGCTATCACTAATTTAGAAATGCTTTTTTAACCTGAAAAGCCCTTTATGCTAGAGAAGTGTATATGAGTAGTGTTAAAAATGACAATATAATATTTGCTTTTGCATTTATATATTAGCTTTTACATGTTGTTATTGGTGATTATTTAGATATGGTACAGTTTGTAACTCCTTTTAGCGGCTCATTGGTATAACACAATCTATTAGTAGAAACACTGGTGTGATGAATGTATTGTATTGTAGGCCTTAGCAAAACAGGAAATGTTAAAATGCTCCTGTGTTATTAAGGGAATGGTGTAAGGCAATTACACTGTTCCCCCCACATCTGCTGACTGACCTCTCCAAGTGGTAAGGTCACAGTGACTCAAACCAGAGCACAGGAGAAGAACTGGAGAAGATCTTGTTAACTCCTTTTCAGGGAGTGTGAAACAACAGGATGGAAACACAAGAAGAAATAAAATATATGGATTTAACCTACAGGATGTCATGCAGATAAGATGGTGTGTAAAATCAAACAAAAAAGTTCCTGAAGCATCAAAAAGCTCACAAGAATGTTTGAATAATAAAACACATGAATATGCATGTACCTCAGTAATGTAACAGTATCTAGATAACACTGTCTTAATCTACTAGTGTGTTCTTCAGCCAATAGCCAAAAATACCCCAGTGCTAGACATTGTCTCATTTTATTCCCTTGTTAAACTTCTAAAAATTCTAAAGAGTGAACCTTGTTTTTCACAAGTAGAGAATTATTTTTAAATAATTTTCCACCTGTAGAATATTACTGCATTTGTTTTTTAAATGGAATAGATTCATTCCCAGTGTTAATGTATGTTATGGAAGTCTCTACTTGCAAAACAAATCATGACTAAACAATTTTTTGTTTGGTTTGGGGTTTTTTTTGTTTTTTTCTTTGTGGCAGGGGACAGGGAGAGCTTACTTGTCAAAAGAATACATAAATGGATTTGATGCTTTTTTGTTTGTTTGTTTGTTTGCTTGTTTTTTTTTTAAGGAAGTGCTGTGAAAACAGCCACTGAAGTGTCTATTTCTCTAGAATATGTAACCACAGGTGATTTCCATTCTCAGTTCACCTATGAAGTTGGTTTAACTGGGGAGCAGAATAAAGCTTATTTTGAATGCCAGCTGTTGATGCATTTTGAGATTTTTTTGCAAGTTATTACCATGGTGTATATGTGTTCAGTTTGTTGGTTCTGCTCCAACCATTGGTGCTTAAGACCATTTAATATGAAGTCTGACTTGCTTGTTTCCTTGTTCCCACACATGCACGCTCACAAACTGTGTTAACAACCAGCTCTTGAGCATCTTTACAGATCAAACAGTGATCAGGTCTTATCTAGTAACTCCTAACTCTGCTCTGCTCAGCTTGTCTTAATTGCTCTAAATGAATTCTTCCTTTACTCTTTGATGAGCAGAGAGAATTCTCTGGGCTCTGGTTCTGCTGGCTGAACAGTGCCTAGTCTGAATCCCCAGTTTGTGATCTCTGCACTTGTGGAACAATGCTGAGATTTAGAAGATGATTGCTTTAGCAGTCAAGGTGGATGTTTGTGCATGATTTACTCTCCCTGTAGTCGCACTGCTTATGGTTCACTTGCTGTCCAATCAAAGGCAACAAGTAAGCTTTCTGCACTGGATTTAGAGTGATTTTACATCCTGCTTTGCTGTGCATGGCTCCCTACTGCCCCGGTGTGACCACAGAGCTGCTGTTGTCTGAAAGTGCTTGAGCAGCATGGCTTTGTGGTAGGTCCTGGTAGCTCCCTAGTGTAGGTTGTGGTCTTGCTGGAGCGCTCTAAAAATAAAAAGTAACTGTATGCTGATCCCTTAGTGCATAATTGCTTGGCTTGGATCCCTGTATTCAGTGTGGGCTGCTATTTCTAATGGTTTCAGCCTGCTCTAGAGGCTTTGGTTGGAAATATTTCTGCACGTAACAGATATCAGAGGGTGGGTTCATTGCCCATGGACATGGGCCCCCACTGCTTTCCAGCTCCTGCACCAGAGAGCTGCAGCTCCTGTGTCTATCAGCCCTTGGATGCATCCCAGGACACCTCAGCACTGTGTCCCTGAGGGAATCAAACTGTTCCATTTGGTTATGTTGTTTCACTTCCAGCTCAATGTACACACTTTTGTATTTCTTCAAAAGCATTACTTTGAAGACAATCAGGGTTTTGTTCTAATGATTACAGATGAACTTTAGTAACAAGTATTTCAGTTTTAGAGAAGCCCTGTTGCATCCCCCTTCCCTTCAAGTGACACCTGTACACAAGAATAGTGGAGTCATTTTTATAGCCTTTTATTAGTGTGTAAGCACATCCATGGTGCATATAAAACTGTAACAGTTGACTTAATTTGAACAAATGATATTTTTCAGTAAGTGATTAAAAAGGCACTTCCACCTTGTGAATGGTGCATCAGGGGTGTATTAACCAGGAGAAAACCCTATATTAATTGAATACTCAAAACAAAATGAAAGTTTAAGAAAAGATTAACTGACCAATGCCTTTTTTTTTCCCTGCAGCAATCTCACAAATCCTCTGTAGACTATAGTTTACTGGGATTTAAATAATTTGAGCTCCTAGAACTCACTTTCTGCAAGATTTTCAAAGTGGATTATGCTGTTAAAAATCTGCACCTTTTCAAATACACTTCATGGTAAGAAAAGTTTTGGAGTATTTTTAGCGTCAATCTATACATTGGAGACAAGGCAGTTGTGCTTTTATCTGTCAGAGGAGTGGGTGTATGTGACCTTGACACTAAGAGTAGACTTACACAGTGCTAAATATCGTCCTCCCTCCCTTCCCTTGCTGCAGTGCAATTTTTAAAGCGTGTTTATTCACTGGCTTTTGTTCCATTGAAATCTCCATCTCTTGCATCCATTTCGTCATCACCTCCATCTGTTGCGTTCTCAATTATTCTTCTGCCTCCAGATCTACGAGGTGGGGCAAAAGATGCTGGCTCATTTCCCCTCCTGCAGTAAGAGGGGAAGAAAATGGAAAAAAAAATCAGGTGTTAGGTCATTTGGAATCCTCACAAATAAATAGTCTTGTAACAAGACCTGTGGGACTGACAATTCTAAATGCAGAAAAGCCAAGAGCTGTGGGCCTCTTAATTCCACTTTTTGTTCTGTAACTGGTAATTTGTGAACAGGCTGAGACTCCCAATCACTTGGAAATGAGATGGGTTTCCTGTTCTTGTGTCCTTGTCCTCCTCTAAACAGCCTCATCAGCCCCAAATCATCCCCACTCTTCCCCTCACTTCATGTTTTCCCCTGTGGGAACTGCAACAGAAGGTACTTGAAAGGAGTGGGAAAAGGGACAGCTCATACACCACAGCAGAGGAGTGTCCCTCCTGTCCCTCTGGAGGAACAAGCAGAGAGAGCATTTTGTACAGAACTTGTGCAGTTCCTGAAGGGCCACAAGCCCCTGGGGCTGTGCTGGATGGCAGCAGACATTTCTGAGCCCGCAGTTCCTCTGCACAGGCTGTGCTGGTCAGAGCACTGCAGGTGCTGTGACAGGTGTGACACCCAGGGTCTCCAGGTAACTCCAAGCTCTTTCCCAGCAGGGAGAGGAAACAGTCATTGCTTTGGAGGTGTTGTAACCCAGGGACTGATGCTTAGCAGTGCAAGTGGCCTACAGGAAATGCTTTTCCTACTTTATCCCCTTTTCCTCTCCCATCTCCCTCCCATCCCCATATATTTCATAGGCACATCCCAGGGCAGGGACACTTTGGTCCTCAAGGTCAATTTTTGGGGAGGTGTGAGCAAGTGAGACAGACAATGGGTTTGTCCCATGGCCTCCATTGCTAATGTGCTACAAAGCATTTATATCACTTTTGTGACATGGCCTCTCACTTGCCCCTCATTAAGCAAACCTTTGTAAAGGCTTGAGACCACAGATATAAGCAATTAAATAAATTCATGATCACTGGATATTGTGCCAAAAATACTAATTTGGTGTTAAATAGATCCAGGACTGCACTTTTGGGTGCAGCAATCATGCATAAATATTTAAAGGCTCGTCTTGTCCTTGCAAAAGACTAAGCCGGTGCCCTCTCTGAAGCAGCTATTCAAGTCTAAAGTTCAGTCTTCCATATGAGGGAAGAGGGTAGGAACATTGGCTAGACTAACGTAGTTCAGAGGCACGAATCTGCATTTCCAAGATGGAAATGTGACATGTAGTCCACAATTCTGCCCTTAAACTTCAGTGTGAGTGGGCAGTTAGCTAGCTAAGAAAGCTTCATCTAAGTTCTGCTGATAATTAACCTAGGTTGTTCTGGTGCTGATGGCATGTATTGAACACAGGGGAGTGTTATTTCCGTCCTGGTGTGTGCTAACAGAAGGGTCTCTTTTTTTATGGCAGCAGGGGTTTGTTATTATTTAGCAAATAAGTTCTAATTAGGTTAATAAATTTTTTAATTCTTGTTAATAAAAGAAGAGCTCTCCACCCTCTTGCACTTGTGCTGTGTGCACTCGGTTACTCATGAGCAATTACTCAACTGCAGTAATTCACTCAAGTGCTGTAAGAACGTGGGACTGGAGGGAACAACAGCAAGAATCTCACCAAACTCTGCACTACAGTTTTGGCTACAAAGTGAACTCCTTATCATCCACTTACTACTTATTAAACTGTTGCAATATGCATAACTTACCAGTTCTTTAAACTGGTATTGGCCCTGTGGATAAAAAAACCTATTGTTTATATCTGTTCCTCTTAAAGAAGTTGATGTGTTTGGTAATATTCATGTGGTCATTGGTATTAGTACCTTTAGAATAATGTGTGTATCTGGGACAAGCCTCAGCACCAGTGTTTGCTTAGCACCTCTGTATTTAATCTGCCTTTGAACAAGTGCTACTGGAGTGGTGCTTGAGTAACAGTCTGACTGGAAATATTAGGCTGACTAAAAGGCACATGCAAGGACAAGACATCATCTTTAAATATTTGTGTATTCACAGCAAAATCCAGCATATGTAAAATAGAAAATATACAAATATTACAAGGCAATAGCTCTTTAATTTTTGCAGTGCAGGTATTATTCCTATCTCCAGAGAATGTGCTAATAAATACAACATAATGCTGTGCTAGGTTACAGTGTCAGCTTTAATGTCTGTGTCCGTGCTCCATGTTTTAATACAGTAAACAAGCAATGTAATGTCTGTAAAATAGCTCTAAAAGCCTCAGTAATAACTCTTTGTAAGCAATACAGGCACAGAGTGCTATGTAATGAAAGACAAGACTTTCTCTTTTGTCTGTGATTGTGTGGTGTGTGATAAATCACATGCAAGTAAGGTATTCCCAAATCTCAGGTGAATTAGAAGGGCTCTTACCTTAGGTCAGCATTACAGTGGGTACAAGAAATATTGTGAAATTCTGACATGCTGTGACACTCCATATTCATTAGTCCTTTTAATCCATTTTACTAATCAATGGTGTATTTTATTTGAAAAAAAAATTACTCTTCATGGCAGTGCACAAAGATGATGTGCAAAAAAAATTCATGCAAAAAAAAAATCAGAGTACTTGCTTAGGTACTCTGTTGGTAGAGCTTGTGAGAATGCAACGTTGGTAAGTCTACGTCAGTACATAACCTACTTGTAAGAAAGATGTATCACTGATGAACAGCTGATGGTAGCTAGATTATTGTAATATTTGTCTTTTTTGATAAAACTTTAATGCCAAGATATCCAAGCCTTCACAGTTTGCAGAAACCTCAAATAATTTTAACCAGGGCCAAAGAAAATGGAAATTTGTGCAATACAAGCTAGCTGCAAAGTTGAAGGCATGGTACCTGCTTAGTCATGCGAAGGTTCCTGTGTCCCTCTGAAACAGAGATAAAGAGTCCTGGGCAGTTATACTAGGCACATGGTCATGATCAGAGGTAGGTAATTACTTCTAAATAATTAAACAAAGTACATTACAGCCAATTACATTACATTTAGATAAAACAAATATGAGCTGTATGGTGTTCTATGTAAAAGGGCTGGACACAGCCACTGCTTCATAAAGCAGCCAGGAGCATGTAACTACCCAAGGTGGTGCTAATGGAAAAGGCTGCTACATCCATAACTCTTCACTTTGAAGGGAATCCACATCCAGTAACACTGAAGCACATTACTGGTAAATACTCTGGCAAACTACTTTGACAACACAAGTAGACAGGTGCTTTTTTTTTTTCATCTGATGTACTGCTGGTCTTACACAGAAGGCAAAATTTTATGGTATAGTGATGCAGATAGAACAATTTCTTTGTATCTCAAGTCAGCCTCTTTATTTCAGTGAACTCATGTTTTCAAACCCAGTGAGTGCAGAACTCAGGGATATAGCTGACTGATCACAGCTTTATCTTTTTCCCGTACAGTTTTAACAAGAAAATGCAAAGGGACGTTTTAATCTTTTCCTTGGTCTGATGACACTGAATCCCATAGTGGGGCAGTCCAAAGAGACTTTGAAACAAAAATAATTTAATGTGCTTTGCTTTTTACTGCTGGTGGTGTCCAAGACTGTTCACAGTCATGTGTGAGTTGTGCGTGTGTGAAAGTGTGAAAAGCACAAGCATTTCTACACTTTTGTGACTGCTTCTGTACAAATAGATACAGCTGTTATTATAAGGGGTGTTTTCAAAAGCAACCAAGCCTAATTCTGTTCCAATTCAAGCCAAAAGGATTTTGATTAGAGAAGAGTAAGGCCTGTGCTATGTTATCACAGTTGATCCCAGCTGAAATCCTGAGGCTGCTGCAGTCTATGAAATGCACTTCACTCCTGACTTCGGCCTTTTGTTGTGAGTGCCAAGCTAACACAAGGAGTAACTTCGCAGCATTTTCAGTGTCTGCTCTTCACCTGACAGATTTTTTTCCACTTTTGTAGTTCAGCTCTAAATTTCAAGGCTGTCAGTGAGTGGGAAGGGCTGTCCCAAACAAGGGTACTCTACCTGAGCTTGCTTTTTAGTGCTGCAACCTCACGGCCCAGGGCTTCATTGCTCTCAGTAGCTTCATCCAGCTCCCTCTGCAGCTTCCTGCGGTTGGCGTTGATGCGCTGGGACTCTTCCTCAGCCTCCTCCAGCTGCCTTTTCAGCTGCTTGAGCCTTGTGTTGCCTTTCTCGGCCTAAAGGGAGATTTCAGAGTAATGCTTTAATTTAAAATGGATCTAAGAGCTTTACATTCCTCATTTTAATTTCATGCTTCTATCGAGAGTTGTTCTGAAACATGACCCAAATCAAAGACCGACGCTTATAGCCTGAAAATAACTTTGCTTTGTGGTGTTCATTTTGCTGATAGCTACTGTATGCAGACACAACCTCGTTGTTTCTTTTGCTGCATAGTCCTACCTCTGCTTTTTGGGCTTGCAGATGGATTTGCATTAGATAAAGTTAAAATTTTAATGTAAAATATGTTCAGCATCTCTATTCATATAACACCAAGGGTGTTGTGCACAGTCCTGTATATTGCTGTGCAGTCAGACTGTTGAATGTGGCTGATTAACAAGGACTTGTGCTTTGGCACTTGATGTAGCACGGAAGAATTATATTGTCCCATCTTTTAGTAATGATCTGTATGGCTCTCCCAGCACAGAATCCAAGCATTCAGTTTGCTTTCTAGGGCATTTGCTTGAGGCACAACATGGAATCTTCCTTTCTTAGGGCAAAACCTAAAAATTCCTGTGCCCTCAGCTAAGACCCTTATGACACAAGTCTTTACCTGATCTTTGTACTGCTCTGCTTGCTTCCTCTCATCCTCAACCTGCAGCAGTGCATCCTTCAGCTTCTTGTCCTTCTGGCGCAGCGTCTTGGCCGCTGCCTGCTTCTCTCTGCAATGACAGGGCAGCTCTTGGTGATGTTGAGCTCTGTACTCTCCACCTGCCTTGGGCTTGTGGCTCATGCAACTGGCACCAAGGACCCTTGTGTTAAAGGTCTTACTGAATTTAACAGGTGAATTCTAAGGAAAACTTTAAGGCATGTTCTTCTGATCAAAACAACACCAAATATATGTCTCTGCTGTATGCTTTAGGTGCTCCTGGGGATGTGTTCTGAAACACAAGATGATTTCCTGAAGGAATAATCTAACAAGTGGTACAATGCTTTATGGCAATTAACCTGGCAGAGTCATAGGGCAGTCAGTCTAAAATGTGGAGGGGCAGATCCTTGCCTATGGTACCAGTGGAACTTTATAGCAATAAAATGGATCTTAATCAGAAGCTGTACCATCTCCAGGTACTTGCCATATGTCTCAAAAATGTTAAGTGGGAAAGAGATTTGACCAAGTTCAGTGGCACTGAGAGCCTGATGACACAAATCCTGCTTGTTTTTGCTTATTTTGTGTGTCATTAACTGGAACAATAAATGGACAGATGTGCCCTCTGGGACACGCATACCTGGCTTCCTGTTCCAATTGCTCTTCGAGAGAAGCAATTTTGGCCTCCAGAGCAGCAATTGTGGCTTTGAATTTGTTCTTCACAGCTCCCTCCATCTCCTGCAGCTTACTCTTTAGTTCCTTGTTCTGCCTCTCCAGTTGCTGCCGCGCATTTTCGTTCTTCTGTGCAGTTGAGCGCTCTGTTGCCAGCTCATTGTTCAGCTGCTCTGCCTGCAAGGTGGGAAGGGTGCTGTCACAAGTGTTGCATGCTCTCAGAAGTGCTGCATGCTTTCAGACAAATGACAGGTGGCAGTTTGGGATGGCAATCCCCCAGATATTCCAGAACCACAAGAAGCTTTTGCTGGAACACAAACAGAAAGTGCCGTGTGCTGGAGTGAGCTGTACCTGCTGTACTGCTTTCCTCATGCGGTCACCCATTGCCTCTATGTTGCTTTGCTCCTCTTCCAGCTCTTCCTCCAGCTGGGCAATTCTTGCCTCCAGGCGCCGTTTCTCATCCTGAAGGCTTGTCCTGGGAATTTAAATTTAATAAGTGAGTAGTTATGGTTCTGACCATTTGTTATGGTTGTATTATGAGCTGCCAGAAATGCAGAAGGAGAACAAGATATTTCAATGGAAGTAGTCATATGTGTGCACGTTGTCTTGTCAAGACCAGATGGCTGTTGGGAACGGAACAAAACTGCTCTTGGCAGCATTAGCAGCATGTTTAGAGCCTTGTGGGTAATTTGGTGTATTCCTACCTTCCAGAGGCAGCGCTTGCAAGTTCCTCTGCCATCTCTTCTTTCTCTTGGTCTGCTTGTTTGCGAGCTCTTTCTGCAGCAGCCAGGTCCTAGAGAAATGGAAGAAGCAGCGTAGTAAAGAAATGAGTAAATGTTCAAGTAGTTATAGCATGATTCAGAGGACTGTAAATTTTCTAAAGCTGGTATGAGATGGGCTGTCTTGTTAACAGAATAAATTCTTGTCATGTCATAAACCCTAGGGAAGTACAATGAAATATACTTTATCCAGCCTGTCAGAGGGTTTCTATTTTATTTGTTTTGGTCACAAGATTTAATACAGGTAGGAATAATAGCACTAAGCACTCAAGAATTTATTGCTATTGAAAACAATTTGTGTTGGATCGTACAATTCATTTCCCTTTAAGGCTGGCCATCTGTACCTTTTTCCAAGGTGATTTTTTTCAGCTCAGTCTGACTGTGCTCAGATGGAGATCCAACAGCTTTAGTGGAGTGTGTGGAGCACATGGAACTTGTTACAAGTCCAGTCCCCAAGAGCTGTTAGATTACTTCACTGCAGTTCTGTTTTGCTACTGAAGGCCATGTGTAATCTCCTTCATTCTGTTGTAGGTTTCCTACTTTACCTCCTGAAGCTGCATGAGTTCTGCTTCCAGACTCTTTGCTTTCTTCTCATTTTCTCTGGCTGTAGCAAATATTTCTTCTCTGGCAGCCCGTGCATCGTCCAGCTCTCGTTGGTAGTCCTTCATCTGAGCCTTATTGAAAAGAATAACAAATTTGTTACAATTTCAGTCAAAAGAAATATGGACAGAACAGAACACATACATGTTTACATTGTCATAATGCTGCTGAAGTTATATTTTCTGCAGAGATCTGGTAGCACATGTTGAAAAGATGTGAAATGCTATTCCAAGGAGGGCAGTGCTTCCACTTGAACACTGCATCTTTTGTAATGCCTATTGTTCATATGTCCTCTGAATATTTGAGTTCATGTACAGTCTTAATCTTTCTGATTAAGAAAATTTTTGTTGTTTAGTTGTTAGCATGTGACAGAGCAGTTGATATGGAGATTTAAAGTATAAACAGGAACATTCTAATTCAGAGATAGTCTGATTTCTGAACACTCTTTCATGCTCTTGAGTCAAGTGTTAGAACCCAGATTTATGCTCTGAATAGATTTTATTTTATCCTTTCTCTTCATGTCAATCTTTGTTTTTGTCCATGTGGATAAGTCAGTAGCAGATGGGTGTTGGCTAGAGAAGCTCTCTACCATGATGAAATTTAAGATTTTAATCATTTGCCCTGTGAATTTTTTCCACTGTTATTCAAACTGAGCATTCAAATACCGATATTTGAATGTGGCAGTCTAGTTAAAACTCCCCCTCTGACCAATTATCTGCAATGGGCATCACATGGGTTCACAGATATCACCTAACTTTTGTATTGTGGCTGCATATGAAACAGCAGTGGGAAAAACTGTGTTTTTGAGGTTACATACCTGTAATTTGCGAAGTTGTTTGATGGCTTCTTCCCGACCTTTGTTAGCAGAGTCAGCCTGGCTCTCCAGGTCTTTGACATCCATCTCCAGCTTCTTTTTGGCAGCAGCTGCCAGGGCCCGCTGCTTCCGCTCATCTTCCAGTTCCGTTTCATATTCATGGAGCTGATCATTAAGGAAAACAAGTTCAGTTTAGGAAAGTCCTCAAGCACTCTTAAAGACTCTGTGTATGTCTGGATAGGGCATACAGACCCCAGATCTCTGTTAACTGTGATTTCACTGGCAGTTAAAACACATTTCCATTTTGTCCCCAAATTAAAGGTTTCTGAAAGGACTCAGCAATTTGGGTTCTGTATGCATGGAAATATGTGTGTTACAAGATGATGACTACAGCAGTTGTCTTTGCTGTCACAACACTTCTGTACAAATAAGTTTTATCCTGTTTTCATCTCCAGTGCTTTTGTATGCAGTCAGTGTACCCCAGGAAGACAGATATATTAGAAGTTGTCTTTTTTCACTTGCACTGAGAATACAGGGAAGGTGGTTCTGACTATGTCAGAAATAACAATTCACAAGTTTTATACTATATTGGTTAAATAGCTGCATTTGTTGGTAAGTGTGCATCTGCTACTGAAGCAGGGAATCTCTCCTGCTTTTTTCAATGCAATAACCCTTTTTCGTCTTCTTTTTTGTGGTGTTTTTTTTTTTTTTTAAATCACCAAGTACAAGGCAATGTAATGCTTCTTTTTTCATTAATGTTAGTAAGGTGCTTTAATACTGGCATTGGGCTGGGGGCTTTCAGCTGGCTTGGTTAGATATTTGCAAAGGTAGTGGCAGGGAATGGTACCTGTCTGAGGAGTTGTCTTTTCTTCTCCTCATTCTGTTCATCTCTGGCTTGTAAATCTCTTTCAAACTGGCCTTTCAGGGCCTGCATATTAACTTCCAGCCTGAGTTTGGCATCTTCTGCAGCCTGTAGCTCATCCTCTAGCTCTTCTAATTGTGTCTTCATCTCCTCTACTTGCTGTTCAAGGGTCCGTTTAGATTTCTCCAATTCATGGACCTTTCAAGCAATGGGAATTTAATAGACTTGTTATGAGAAATAAGAATAATTACAGTTATACACAGTATACCTGCAGTATAGGCCACATTAGAAACTATCAGGTGTGGACAATGAATACAGTAACTTACACTGAAAATGATAAATTAGCTTTACTTTCTACACTGGCAAAACTGTCTTAAAATAATGAGATTCTCTTTATCCCAATCTTCTGTTTTTAATCTAGTCAAGCATCATAATTTAATTTATTTAGTATTAGAAGTAATATAATCATATCCCTGTAATAAAAGAAGTGATTGGCAAAACAGAAGTGGAAATTTGCTGCAATTACGTAAGTAAATTTAAGGCAGGTAGCAAAGTCAAATATAACTAATAAAATAAGATTTGCAGAGTTTACAGTTTCAAAGAAGTGTAATAAACTAGTACATTATTTAGAAATCAATTAGAATCTTCTTCATGCTTGAAGTTATGTTAAAAATAAACATAGCCTACAGTTACTTTGCCAAGCCCCTTGCAAGTTTGGACACAAATGGAATAACCTTTGAATTTTGTATGAAATATCTGATCTTGCTGAATGGATTTGTGTGCTGCAGAGAATTTCCCACACTGAAAACAATGATCTCTTTTTTTAGCTGCTATTTTAAGCTATTGTTGTTGAGATTGTTCTTAGGCCAAAACTTACATTCTTTCCAACATCATCTTTGGAGCTAACAAGATCTTCCATTTCAGCTTTCAACATTTTGTTTGTTCTCTCCAGTTCTTCTTTGGCTTCCAAAGCCTCTTCAAGTGCTCGAGCCAATGACAGAGCCTTTGTTTCCTTTTCTCTAGCTTCAGCTTCTGCTCTGTCCCTTTCATCTGCGTATTTTGAGGAGATGTTCTTCTCTTCAGCTAGCATCTGTAAAAAGGTAGTGTCAGTAGAGGAGGTCATGAGTAACAGGGCTTTTCTACTGCAGCTGACAACAACTGACAAGAGTCAGTTGTTAAAGAATCTCTGCTTTTGATAAAGGCATGTAAATACAAAATTAACACTTCCTGTATAACTAAACTTTAGTTCACTTTTTTGTCCCCTTGTCCCAGTGGACCCTCTGTGAGTTTCAGACAGGCGATAACACAGCAAGGGAGAATCTAAAATCCATACCTGATCAAACTTCTTCTGTTTCTTCTCCAGGTTGGAGACCAGTTGACGCTGGTTGTCTAAGTCCACCACCAGGTCATCCAGCTCCTGCTGGAGTCTGTTCTTGGTTTTTTCCAGTTTGTCATAAGAAGCAGCCTTTTCTTCAAACTGTTGTGTGAGACTTTCAATTTCCTTCTGAAGTTTCTTTTTGCCTTCTTCCATGAATTCTACTGTGGTGGTAAATTCCTGTATTTTCTTCTTAGAGTCAGAGAGCTGAAATTTGAATTCAGAGGACAAATCTTTGTAGCTGTGACAACAAAACTTGGCAGAGAGACAAAAACTTGGCCATGAGACAGCTAAGACCTGGAGCTTTCCTAGTTTGACCTGTGTGAAGCTATAGTTACCCATCACCCAGCCATCATAAAATGGGGCAGAGCACAGACCTAGGATGCACAAACAGGCCTTGTATGCAGGACTGTGTGTGGAGCTCCCTTGCACTCGTATCTGTCCTAAGGGGGGCACTTTAAGGGACAAGGGAGACTGCTGCCTCCATTGTGGAGCACTGCTGGTGCCATCTGGGCTAACAGCACAAATTCCCTGAAGGTCCATGTGCTGTGCCAGGATAATTCCACAGATCCTCTGGAATTGCCAACACAGTGATGGAGCTAATGATTTAACTATGGCACTGATACCTGTATTGTCAGTGTTGAAATATGTCTCTCCAGATTTTGTTTTGCTTCTACTTCTTCATCCAACTGTTCCTGCAAGCTGTTCTTTTCATCCTCCAACTGGCGGAGCTTGGTGGACACGTTCAGCTTCTGCCGCGTTTCTTCCTGAAGCAGCTCCTACAGTCACCACATCAATTGGCAAGACAGTCATTAGTTTAGGTCCTTTTATTGTGTATTTTATGAATATTGTAGGTGAGCTGATCTTGGATGCAAGTTTACCTGCGTATCCTGTAGCTGAGATCCTAAGGTTGCAACATCTTTGGTCAATTTGATATTTTTGCTTTCTGCTTCATTGAGCAAACCGGTGACATTTTCAACCTCCACCTGTGAGATGCCACAGAGAATAAACTCAGTTATTTTGCAAACCTTCAAAATCTTCCTTAAACTTTAGTTTCCTTGGATTTGTCTGAAATCTTATCTAATGCCATTTTTATCTAGTTTACCACAGTATTTATTACTCTATATCAAAACCTAGTCATATTCATAAAGCAATAATAGTATTTTCCCTGCAATGAATTGCAAAGGAGAATGGGGATTTTTGATGGATTTTCTTTCCTCTTCCCAAGTTTGACAGAAGTTGATGCATTTGATTATATTTTTTTACTTATCCACCAGCTTAAAATAATAAAGCAAATCTTATTGCAGCTATGAACAACATGTAACTGTAAGCTTGGTTAGTATATCTGGACATTGAATATCTACCAAAGAACCATTTAAAATTACCTTTAATTATTTCTTAAACTGTAGATAAGTGAGCATTCTCCTTTCATTGTCATCTTTTCTGAGCATGTGTGTTTAATAGCTGTCTAATGCATTTCCAAAAGCCACATACCTGTCAGTCATCCCCACCAGCCAAAAATGAACAAACAGAAAGAAACTGCCAGATCTGCATCATGGTCACTGAACCAGTGATGGCATTTCAGACTGCAACATGTACAGAGGGGTAGTGAGACTAAAAGGTCCCAGTTCCATGAGATGGAGTGGTTGTAGTTGATTAATTGGGTGATAATTGAGGTAGGAGTTTAAGATGACAAAAAAATGAGTGTTTTGGCTGCAGGGCCGTAATTCCTCCAGATACACCCTCACAGAACAGTATAAAATGGACTTCCCAGTCCCATGGTGTCACAGCAAAGCATCAAACTCCTTCCTACCTGTAATTTATGGACTTTTTCATTGAGTTCTGTCCGAACACGCTCTCCCTCAGTGTATTTGGACTGTAAATCCTGCAGCTGTACTTCCAGCTTCTTCTTCTTGTGCTCCACATCTTGTTTGGCCTGATTCAGGCTCCTGACTTCATTAGCCAGATCAGCATTGTCTTTTTCCAGTGACTGTTTGGTCTTATCCAAGTTTGCTTTAGCCTACAAGCATGTGAAGAAATGAATAAAGGTGATTTATAGGAGGAAATGGTGTTATCTAGTTTTCATTATTATTTATCCAGTTTTCAATGAGGTGGATTTCTGTTTACCCGTTTAAATTGTTCCAGCTGCTCTGTGAGCTCCTCCACAGCCTGAGTGTGCTTTTGCCTCATCTCCTGGACCTGGGCTTCATGAGTTCGAGTCTCCTCCTCCAGAGCTCTCTTGAGCACTGTGACCTCCTGCTCACGCTTTGCTCTGCAAGGTGACACACGTCAGTGGAGCAGCAAGGAGCACTCCAGCCCCACTGCAGTGCCAGTGGGCAGTGCTGTACTGAGCTTGGTGACATTCCCCTTGTGCTCCATCTCCATACCTGAGCTCCTGCTGGGTGGCTGTGGTATCCAAAGTATCCTCCAGCTCTGTCTTGAGAGCCTCCAGCTCTTCCCCGAGGTCTCTCTTCTGCTTCTCTGCTTTGTTTCTTGCAGCTTTTTCAGACTCCAAGTCTTCCTGGAGATCAGAAATTACAGATTCCAATTCTCGGATCTTCTTGAGGGCGTTGTTCTTCTGAGTAGTTTCATCTTCAAGCCTTTTTGAAAAAAGAGCGTTTCATTTTAGAAATTAAAAAAAAGTAATAATGATTTCACTTTGAGGAAGTCAGTATACACTAAAGATTTATAAGTTCTGTGCAGGAAAGTGCCAAAGAAAGGAAAGACTGATGCAAAAAAGATCAAACAGCTGTACTTTAGCTGGATGCAATATCTGGAGATCCTGATTAGTTGATTCAGCAAGTTTTGGTTCAGTGTTTTCCCTCTAAAATTCATACAGAAAATCCACTGAGATTCTGGAGTGGAATCTCAGGTCAGACTCTTAATTAATTTTTCCCTGTTGCCTATGATTATTACATTTCATCATACTTGACAAGACTGCCCTTGCCTATGGGAAGAGGAGTTTTCATTGGTACCTGAAGGTAATTTAATAAAATAGATTATTTTTCTATGGACAAGTAATAGCATAATTATTTTTCACAAAAGGACATTTGGAAAATGGGGAATCACATGGAAGGAATGAACTGAGAGATGTGATTCATGGCTGGAGGTTCTCAGTGTCTGGGAAGGGACAAGATATGTTCCAGCCTGGGCTTTCCACCGTGTGCAGACCCAGGAGGGAGTACCTGGCCAGAGCAGCCTGCAGCTCTTCCTCCTTCTTGGCCAGTTGTGCCTTCAGGTCAGCAATTTGTGCCTGGAGCTCTGCAATCTGCTCGTGTAGATCATTTGCCTCTCCTTCCAGCTTCCTCTTAACTTTGTCCAGTTCTTGTCTGCTCTTCTCTTCCTTCTTCAGCCGCACTGAAAAAGGAGGGATTTTGGTCACCAGACTGTGGTAAAGCCAGGAGTCCTTAATCTGATCTCAAACTTAGGCAAAAAATGGTTCTGGCCTCCAGTGTGGCCATGCATTTGACTACAAGTCACTGTGTTTTTGGAGCAACATGCAATGCCTTATTTCTATCCATCCTAAATAATAATTTCTTTATCTTTCTTACAACATAAGCATTTTTTCCTCTCATTTTTCCCTCTACTCTTTTATATGTAACAAATAAAAAGGTTCTATTGTTTGGCACCATGAGGATTTGGTGATTAGCACCAAACTGTCTTCAGCACAAAAAATTTGGAGATACCCCACAGATTTTTAAAAAGTTCTCTCCAGATTCTGTTTAGGTTTTTTTGTTCTGTGCCAAGGAAAAAGAAGAAATTCTACAAAACCCACAATAAATTATTGTTCCTGTTACCTTCAAGTTCAGAAATCATAGATTCATGTTTGTTCTTGAGCTTTGTAAGATTTTTGGCTTTTTCTTCTTCTTCTGCAAGATTTGTTGTTAGATCACTTATTCTTTCCTCAAGTTGTTTTCTTTCCTTAAGAAAAATAAAATACTTCTGTTAGCAAACATGTCTGTCACTGATGATCATAAACCAACTCTTTGCCAACCAAAACTGTCCTTTTATGCTGTATTTCTTGAGATTGTGGTGATACATTTCAATTTTTCAGTTACAGATGAGCTTTGGAGCACTGTCTATGACTTCCATGTTCTCTAAGCTGCTGCTCTTAGAATCTTGTGCTCTCTCTGATGGCTGCTAAGTACAGGGCCCAGTTCACAGGAGCATTCCCTTTTGGAAAGTACTGGAAGACATTCTTACTTCCAGTTTTAATCATAAAGTTTGGTTGGAATTAGTTGAAAACCCAGAGAATTATTTAGTCTGCTCTTGGACAAGAAGACATGTCTTCCACCGATTGTCCTTGACTGCTGTAAATATTTTGCTTGAAGATATTGTTGTTATGCAGGTCTCAAACACAATAGTTTTACACAATTTTCAATTGTTTGAATGAGCACAGAAAAATTATCAGAAATGCATTTGATAGAGGCTGGACTGATGGCCTGGTGTAACTACGTCCATGAAATTAGACCATCAAGAGTATTCCTGTTGTTCTAGTGGAAGAGACTAGTTCTCTCAACTTTCACTACTTTCAGAGTAAGAAAGTGGACCCAGAACACTCACCTTGCTTAGCTTATTATTCTGGTCTTCCATTATTAGAATATCATCTTCCATTTTCTTTATCTTGCTATCTGCTGCGACTTTTTCAAGTTGCAGTTTCTGCCTTGCAGCCTCTTCTTCTTCCAGCTGTTCCTCAAGGTCCTTTAGGAAAAAGAAGGCCACAAAACATGAATTCTGGAAATAAAATACTACTTATATAATTCTTAAGAAATGCTTAATGTTTATTACTGTATGTTGTAAACCTTGTTTCTTTTATTAAGCTAGACAATCTGTAATCCTTTACAATGTAGAAGGAAAGATTTTTTAAAAGAATGTTTTAGAGAGAATAGGATTGAGATGGGGAAGAAGAGAACCCTGGAGGAAAGTGCATCAATTGATTGTCCTTCCTTCAGTAGCACAGACATATATCCTACAGAGGATTGTGCAGCAAGAACTGTCCTAGGATCTGATGTTTTCCAGTCTCTGTTGTGTCTCAAGTTATTGTTATAACTTGTTATCCAAGTTATTGTCTGTACTTGTCACTTATCCCTCCTTACCAGCATTTGTTGTTGCATCTTTTTCTTCTCTGCCTGCAGCTGCTGGCTGCGCTCCTCCTCCTCCTCAATTCTGGCTTCCATCTCATGCAGGATCTCTTCCAGCTCTTGTTTCTTAGCTGCTAAACGGACTCTCATCTCCTCAGCCTCAGCATACAGCTCAGTTTCTGCCTGAAGCTGCTCTGCCAGGAGGTTCTTCTCTTCAACAAGCTGCACAAATAGAATGGAGAGCAAGTTAAGGCTTGGAGTGCAAATTGTTTGTTTAACTGGATATTTCTGGAGTACAGGGAGGCAGCTCCACTACACATGTGTGGATGTTGGGCCTTTACTGGAGTGACTGGGAGCGTGTCTGCACTGACCTGCTCTGGACCATTGCTATGAGGACAATCATGAGTGCAAAGGAGAGAGACACCTTTATTATAACAGCTTCAAGACGTGGTAAAAGAACAGCTAGTGTTTCCCAGAGGCTCAGAGCTGTAAATCACCTGTGAGTGTTTCAGTTCCAGCTCCTTCAATTCACTCTCTGCTTTTTGTTGTCTTTCCTTAGTTTTTTGTAGTTCTTCATCCTTGGCCTGCATTTCTTCCTCTTGGCGGGTGACTTGCAGCAGTGGCTTCACCTGGAAATGGAAAGATTTTTTTTAAGAATGTTTCCTGTCAGTATTTGTGTTGCTGATGGTGCTTAAAGGACTGACTGGCACGAATGGTAGTGCTGTCATTGCTCAAGACTGGACAGATACTGTCCAGCCAAGCTTGATGGGAACATCTTTAAAGCCCCAAGCCCCAGCAGTGTTGCTCTTGGCTGTCCCTGTGTTAATTCCTGGGGCTTGTGAGCACCTCTACCTCTGATAGTGCCACTTTTGAAATGTCTCCAGGCCTATTTTCATCCCTTGATAATGTACAAAAGTTCCATCTGCATAGAAGGGCAATGTGCACACACAGGTGTGTGTGTTACTGCCTGTTTCTGGTTGCAGAGGAGATTGCTATCAACCCAGGTAGGAAAAGTTTTCCGAAGCCAAACTGAAGGCCGTTCTTGAAACACCTGAGCCTCTTTAATAGGAAAATAGACTTAATTTACATGAGTGCCCAGCAGGAAGATGTTTAGTGTCCCAGTTAGGAATTCCCAAGCTACTTGTTCTCCATAGATATATCACTCTGGATGATAAAAAGAAACAGAATGATATCATGAATAGAAACAGAATGGATGATAAAACAGAAAATTCACTTTTACTCTGTATTCTCATTATCCACCCCTGTGAAATTATTTCATTTTGTGGCAATTAAAAAAATCTCCAAGCATCCAAAATCTTTTATGAATTTCTGCTCAACTAGATTGTTTTCTTCTCAAGAACAACCTTTAATGTTAATGGCATTATAGAACTATTCAGAGTATCTCTAACCCTAAGTTTTGTGAAACTAATGAGGCTCTTGCCACCAGCTGCAATGGGCTTTGGAACAAGGAGTGTGCCTGACAAGATGTACCTTGGTATCATGTGCATTTAATTTTTTTTGGAAAACTGAGGAGAGATTGACTGATAGCAGTCACTCACTTTAGTAAACAGTCTCCACCACTGCCAGTTCCTCAGTTTCAGGTAGGCAGCACAATTTCTTTGGATAACCTTCATTGCAGTCAGCTGTTGCTGTCTCTTGGCAAAGGCTCTGTGATTAAAAACATAAAGCAAATTGGTTCAGTCTGAGAATAGAAAGTGCTTGCAAGGTACACACATTAAGCAAAGAAACTCTGGCATGAGCATCTGCTGATGAGCCACGTGGTTTGGGGAGGCTGTTTCAAATCCTTTTGGTTGCTTTAACAGTGCCTGTGCTTTCCTGAGGAAGGGTGATAACTCTGGTTAGCTGTCTGGTATTTTATTTTTGGTTTTTGAATGTTTGCACTCCATGGGTAGGCACAGATGTATAGATCTAGTTCTTGGTGTGAACATCTTTCCAAGGTACACAGGGACTCAGATGTTGCACTGATTATCATTCTTGAAACATATTTCTTTGTCTGACAATTTGAAAGCCTTGTGAAAGTATGCAAGAAAATAAAGGTATTATTGTTGATAGTTTTGTGGTGTGCATTAACTGAGATCATGCTAGATGATCAGTGCTTCCACTGAAGCTGTGGAAGGAATTACTTTATGTTTTATAGATGCCAGGGGTGCTGCTACTTGTAGTGCACAAGACTCCAGTCATGGCTTAGGATGCTCCTTTTCCTGCTGGTACAAACACATAAATGTTTAAATGATGGGTCATTGTCTCAGCTTATTGTACAGAGGCTGTGAGCAGCCTCACAGTGCAACTGCTTCCCTCTAATTACAGTAATCAACCTTTTCTGGGCTGGAAGTGAAGCCTTCATTGGACACGAGTTCTAATGCAATATAAATAATAATGAAATGTCTCAGTATCTTCAGTTTGTTATATGGAACACTAAAGGTCCCTGCAGGTATTCTGCTGCAGAAAACATTCTATTTGTTAACACCTATTCTTACTTTCTTGCTAGGTAGCCTCGGGACATAGCTTGGAAGGTGATAATAACATCTGTGATCTTCAGGTCTCTCTCTTCTTCCAGGTGAGCCAGAACACCAGTTCTGAAGAAGATTTTACTCTGTCCAATTCTGTACAAGTTGGGATCAAGCTCTAGTGCTTTGATCTGGGGGAAAACAGGGATATCTGTTAACTCCAATGCTGAGGTTTAGGGTACTAAAAAACACTTCTCATTTCTGTTCAGTCTCAATGCTTTTATATAAGAAGTATAGGCCTGATTATCAATAGGATCAAAAATGCTTTCCTCACCATGAGTATGCAAGCCTGCTTCCCATCCATGAATCCTTTAGGAATGGCGTTTGCAGCGAGAATTTCGTATCTGCCAAGAGATGCTTATGTTAGGGAGGCTGAGACACTCTGGGTGGTTTTGCACAGACAGGCAGGTGTTACAGCACTGCTAAACCCAGAGCTGGGGCTGAGGGGCTCGTACCGCTGGCGGAACTCCTGGAAGACGATCCTGTTGGGGAATCCCTGCCGGCAGATACGGATCCCTTCCAAGACACCATTGCAGCGCAACTGCTCCAGCACTAAATGGGCATCAAGTTTGCCAGACTGAAAAGAGGACAGAAGGTATTTTCAGCACAAATTTACAAAAATGTTACCATCCACATATCTATGTCTGAAGGCATCGTTCAGCTCTGCCACGTGCAGTGAGCAGCTCAGCAGGAGTAATGAGCCAGGAGTCTGAAAACCGAGCATCTGAAATTTACCCTTTTTTCATGATTTGGAATGATGCAGCGGACAAAGTTGGGATTGGTATTCCTTAGGGTGGTCATCAGTTTGGTCAGCTGCTCCTTATAGAGTTGTCCAACGGTACGGAACATGCCTTTCTTGGTTTTTGAAGCACTGGGGAGTGAGCTTTCACTCATCTTGGCCATTTGGTCCAGCCCAACTATACGATCCACTGAAATAAAAAAGAAAGAATAGAACAGTTTATATAAACTATCCTCGCCTCACATCACACCCATCACTGGCACTGTTACACTGCAGCTCGCCTCTTTAGGACAGGTATATTTTCTATGCAATAGAAGCATTCTGACAAATGTACTAGAAGCCCTTCTGGGTAAATAGTCTACTTCTGTCAAAGATGAAAATGTGGAATTTGTTAAGTAGTGACAGAATGAAGCAACTGAATACCCAGAATATATTTTATTATGCCCATGAATTAAACAGAACTCCACAGAAGTTACATGAGAGGCTTCATAAAACCTAACAATAAGCTGTATTAAATGAGATCTACAATTTTACATATTCAGCAACATTTTCACACTGTAAAGAATAATTTTTAATCTGTTGTTGAATAATATTAAGGAAGTTTTTTGATATTGCTTAAAACTCTCTAATGAAGTTGTTCATTAATGATGTCTTTAGAACACATTATTCTTATGTCTAACTTTAGTCTCTTCTATGCTTATCACATTCACACTTGTGTGCTGCCAGCAAGGGATGGCTGTCAAAAAGTTCTGGTAGGAGTTTCTCCCTTTAAACCCCATCACTGATTTAGAGTTGTGATTCATACCATCCTTCCAAAGGTCTGCTACAAATTTGTCTGAAGACTGGTTCAGCAGAGAGGTCACATTGTCGTTTAGTGGATCCATGTTCTTTGTCAGCCAGGCAGTTGCATTGTAGGTAACCTGCAGGGAACAGTGAGTGCTACATCAAAAATTTGTTCTTGGTAAGAAATCTGGAGAGTCCAGATAATACAGTACAGGGCACTGTATTAACACAAAATCAGACAAATAATGTGCAAAGGTTTCTAGGGTTGAGAGTTGAGTATTTGCACATGTACTAATGTCTGTAAAAAGTCTTCTTGGTAGAAAAGAATCCAGATTAATTGGATTTTCAATAACCTCACTGATGGTAATTTTTGTTTGCTTGTGAACTTAGCACAACCATGATTTGCAAATCTTATTTCATGTGTTGTGTAATTAAAGCACTTAATAAACACATTTTGTAATTAAAGCCACATCTCATCAATGCAGGTACCAGAATGTTTCTCTTTGATTCTCTGGGTATCAAATAATCAAAGTTCCCGAAGTCAAAATAGCTCAATCTGTCCAGTACCTTTCCTGCGTAGTGCATTATACAGAACTCTGTTTTATCCTTGAGTTGCTTGGGCTTCTGGAATTTGGGATGGTTGCCTTGTTCTTGAATTAGTTTCTCCACAAAGGATGTGTCAGTAGCCTTGGGGAACCAGCACTCTTCATCCAGCAGAGCCAGGACACCAGGCGGGTTGGTCTGCAATGGGAGTGGTGTCAGATCAGAATCATCACAAGCAGAGGCAAAGACAGAGCATCACCTTCCTCACCCCTGAGGTTACAGATCCTTCCAGGAAATAAAGGATCTCTGGCTGCACTGACACATCACTAATACCCCTGTGGTACCCCACTACAGAGACAGAATCTTACTGGTCTTTCAATCAGCTCAATGCAAGGCTGCAGGTCAAGGCCAAAGTCAATGAAATTCCATTCAATGCCCTCTCGTTGGTATTCCTCTTGCTCCAGTATAAACATGGTGTGGTTGAAAAGCTGCTGAAGTTTCTCATTAGTGTAGTTGATGCACAGCTGCTCAAAGGAATTGATCTGTGAAGAGAAAAGAAGTGAATTTGTAATGTGAGAAAGAGACCTTTGAGAATGAACTTCAATGACAAGATGGTATTTGCTATTTTGTGGTTTTTTGCATACTAAAATAATTAAGATGTAAGGATCTATATGAGTTTAATCAGCTGGTGTCCCACAGTACATACCTCAAAAATCTCAAATCCAGCAATATCAAGGATCCCCAAGAAAGAAGCTCCTTGTCTTTTTGTTTTATCAAGAGCTTTGTTCACGCGAGCCAGGATCCAACGGAAAAGACGTTCAAATTTTGCCTTGGCCAAAGCTTCTATGGCAAAGTCTGCCTGGAAAAGGTAAGAGGAGATTGTAAGTGAAAGAAGAAACCCACTTAACTGTAGAAATGAGACAGAAAATGGACATTTCCCTTTAGAGTAGATGTAAGAAATAGGAAAAGTGAGAATAGCTTCAGGAGAGCCGAGCAGAGTGCATGTGGTACCTGCTCTTTGGTCTGAGCCTTCTGCACAACGTCTCGGCCGACCTTGATCCTTGGGGTCAGAATAGATCTTGTGAAATCTGTCACATTAATCCCCATCAGGTGGCACACTTTTTGTGCAGCTAGAATAAAAGAGTGAGATTTTATTTCAGACGGAATTGCCTCTTAGCTGGCCAGTAAGTGTGAATATGGGTAGCTCAGCAAGTATGCAGAATTATTTATCTTCCTTAAAAGCTCTCTATTGTACATACAAGAGATGACACTTGCTGTAAAAGTAACATATGTGATCCAAGCAACAAATTCACCATTCATCAATTTATGAATTCAAGATTACTAGAAAAGGTAATTGTAATTAAACTTATTACTAGAAAAGGTAATGATAATTGATTTTAAGCATGGTTTAGTATTTCAAAGCCTGAGAGCTACATAGATAATAGCAATGAAATAAAAAAATATTGATAAAGAGTGCTTATTCAGTTGCTGTTTTATTGATTTCTTAATGTTAACTAAATTTTGAAGTGGAAAATCATACCAGTATCATCTGGCATAGAAGCTTGATCAGTGTTCCTCTCCTTCTTGAAGACAATATTTCCCAGTTGCAGGACAGATGAAACGACCCTCAGTATAGCTGTAAGAGACAAAGGTAAAATAGATGAGGAACAGAATGGCTACGTTTTGAAAACTCTGTTCTCTGCAATAACATTCTATTTACTATGATTGTCTGTACCTCTCTGGAAAGAGTAAAGTTTGTTTTAAAGGACTGTGCCATAAACTGCAGGAGTTTGAGAGTTGACTGAGCAAAAATCTCCACAATTTGTGCAGTGGAGCAAATGGGCCAGTCTGAGAACACCAGCACCTAAGTTATGCTGATGGCTCCCCAGGCACAACCCCACATGTCAGGAATTTGTCTCCCACTCACAGTGCCTGTAGCATCTTTTCTGCTCAGTCACTCAACAGTATTTCTGTCTTTAAAATAAAAAATATATCTGAATTACCAGCAGCTTGAAAAACATGTGGCACTTCTGAATGTCCAGTTATTCAGGGACATGTGGATATTTAGTTGCACAACTAAAATCAAATGTATACATATCTTTAAAGGATTAGTGTCAAAATACAGAAAATGTATTTATTAATGTTTGATTGCTAAAATATACATAAATGTGGTGGCACCTAATCTTGGGTAGTAAAATCTACTGATATGTTACAGACAAGGTTGTATCAATCTGGGGAGTTCTAATTGTTTGTCTGTAAATTTACACAGTAGAAGAATACTGTACTAATGAGCTTCTATTTTAGAGCATGAAATTGGAGGGGTTCAGAGAGTAAAAGCAGCTCCTGTTGCTGCAGTGGGGAATGCAGTACTGGCAGGAGAGCAGAGCCATCCATCCACACCGGCCAAGGCTGGGGCTTTGCTCAGCATCCCTCGGTCACTGATGCAGGTGAGGGATGTGCTCTGCTGCTGCTGCGGCTGCTCCAAGGCTCAGGCAATGGGAGGACGCTGCTTTTGCCACCAGGTGTCACTTGGGATGTGGCAATTTGCATCCAAGGCCCCGGCACACTCCCAGCAACACTGAGAGGTAAAAGCTGCACAGGTGGATGTCTCCGCCCACATTTTCAAAACGGTTTAGCTGTTGTTTCATGCTCTTTGTTTTTATTTCTCTTTTCTCTGAATCAGTGCTATGAGCACATAGCACATATTCATATTTCATAGCACATATAAGCTATTTGAGCTTGTTCCGTTTCTTTCAAAAATAAATCAGATTCTTTTGCAACATTTTCATGCTAGTTGAAAAGTTCTGAAAAATGTCTTTAAATGGTCATTACTGTTGATAGAGCTGGCTTAGACTCGGTAATCTCTTTTTGGATATGTAGGGGGGTCCAATGAGAACTATTCCCTTTCATAAACACAAATTAGCTTTGCAAAATGAATTTTCTGGACAAAATTAACCTCTGCATTTGCATCTCTGTGTAGTGTCGCTTGCAGATGTATATATTGAATACAGTGTTGATAACAATTCTCACCTGTCTGTTCCTCATCAGTAAAGCCCATAATTTTCATGGCTTCCAAGGTCTCCTGGAACATTTCATCATCCTGTTGAGAAGGAATAGGCACGTAGCCACTAGATAGAAAGGTGTAATTGTTGAAGCCTTCCAGCAACAAGTCATCTAAAAAGAAGAAGATAAGATTTATTTAAGTGCATCTACTTAATGCTCTTGGTTTATGAATTCTCCTGAGGAACAACAGAAAAAAACCCCAACATTTTCAGCAAAGGAAGATTCTGTTTATATGAGGAGTTTAGGGTTTTGCCAAATATTTTCAAAATAACTATTTAGCAAGCTTGAGGGTAATAAGATTCATAGCCCACAATAAGAATGGAGCATAGTAACAACCAAAGTGGGCCACATTAACAGACTATGCAACCCTGTTCTATGGCCTACAACAGGCCATAGGTAAGGAACATAAAAAGCCAGGGGAAATACAGAGCTACCAATTGCTTTATACATTCTTTAGCAATGAGTGTTTTAGGGAAATAAGTCTTATTTGAACCATGATGTACCAATACATCTGAAGCTGTGGCTTTCACAGTGTGAAATATGCTGTGGCAAAGACATCATCTTGATTTATTTTAAAACAATGAACTGATTTTCTTGTTGGAAACCCCAATTTCTTTTGCGTAAAGAAGAGTAATAACTCTTCTTCCCAGTTTATTTTCTTGATACTATTCAAGATGGGGTCTGAATGGGTTTACATCTCCTGTAAATTAAAATATCCTGTAAACTGCAAACAACCTGACTTAAACAAGTGGACGTGAATTTATGCTTTCTTATAATTCACTTGAGAAAATTGTTTTCTATAGCTAAAACACATAGCTATTTCTATGGTTGTTTATTTGTACTAAGGATTGAACAACATGTAATTACAGAAATTAAGATAAATACTTAGGCAAGGCATTGCTCAGACTATTCAATGAGATGAAACATTAGTAAGGAACTTACTTCTCATTTGTTCAGAAGCTCCAGCAATCAAATAGTAAAAGATGTGAAATGTTCTTTCATCTTTAGCCTGACGAATTGCACGGGATTTTTCAAGCAAATCTGTTTGTCAAGTGTGTTAAAAAATCAATAACATGATTCAGTCCTTTCTTAATTGTGCCATCAGCCTCAGAACCATCAATAGCATTGTCAAAATATTTGTCATAAACTTGTCTAACGTGAATATGTGTCTAATTCTGTGGCAGGAGCTCAGGTATTGGTATAATCCTTACCACAATAATCAAATCAATTTCCTGCTTTCTATTGCAGGGTAAATGCTGGTAATCATGGCAATAAGCACAACAGATCTAAGTTATTCTAAAATCCAAGATATAAAACTAATAGTCACAATATAACTCATACCACTTTGAAAATGAAGCATCAATATAATTCTTTCAACATATGGTGGGGCTGCTAGAACAAAAGAGTTCTTGAGGTGAGTATTGTAGGTATAAAATCAATAAAACCAAGTTTTATTTATGGACCATTTTTTTGTGACTATGAGCTAATGAAAATGAAGTTATCAATAGTGTAAGTATTTTAATACCAGTCAGTGTTTCACTCTTTAAAAGCTAAAATGCTGTACATAAGACTTCAGTTAAGACTAAAAATGTCAAAACTGGATTTTTTTCTAGAGATCAGTTGTCAAAATAAGAGCAGAATGATAAACTGTTGCTTAATGATACACTCAAGGGATAAGGTACTTCTTTATAGCTGCATCATCCTCTCTCATTTATTGGAGCAAAAAGCTCCTTCTGTATGAAAAGATGAGTGGTACAACACTGAGGAATATTAATATGTTCATTAAAACATACTAGCTCATAAACATAGCCAAGGGAACAGGCAATATACTTGACTAGCAAGGTCAGACTGAGCTTAATTTCCCTGTCCATTTTCCCTGGAAAAATAAATCAAGGTTGTTGATACACAGCTCACTGCTCTGGGTGTAGAATTTGACACAGCAGGCAGTATTCAGCATCCAGGCAAGACAAGTCCTCTGGACATGAAAATGTCCCTTGTCATTGCCTTAGGTATGGGCTGTCCAGTTTCTGAAGCTGTGTTTGGGGAATAGCTCCCTTCCCAACAGCTGAGAAAACAGCCCTGAAAACAGAAACCTGAGAGCAAGACAGAGCTGATATCAGCACAAACGGGGCCGCTTCCCTCCCTCTTTGTTCCTATCAGCCTCAGCAATATTTGCCTGTCTCAGACGGCAATGAGCTGGTTTATCTTCCTCTCAGCCTAGTGCAGCTCACTGGAAAGGATACAAGTCTCTATGTTTGCTCCGACAATGTAGCCCGTCACATCGAAGTTGATGCGGATGAATTTGCCCTGTGAATGAAAAGATGATCTCAATGGGGCTGTTCTTTCAGGTTATGCCAGGCTGCCCAATATTAGCCAGTATTTAGGCTGTTCCATAAGATGTGCTCATCACCCTCCCAAGAACAACATGCTTGGCTCCCTCCTGCTGGGATGACCTGTGGAACAGCCTGGAAGGAAATTAACTTCTCTGATATTCCCTCTGTACCGATTCCTGCCCACATTTTGTTCAGGCACTGAGAGGGAAGGGAGTTCTCCCTACTGGACAAGGCTTTGGAAGCAGGTGTGGGACAACATTTTTGTTCTACTTTGATTTCCACAAGGTCAGTGGGGAAGCAGGGTTGGATCTGTGAAATTCCCTCTGCTGAAGTTGACTCACATGGATCCCTGAACTTTGCAGGGAGGGAGCAGAGGAGGGAGAGGAGGGTCTGCACGGAAAACAGGCATCTGCCAGCATTCCCAGAAAGAAGTGTCATCAGATAGTGACAGCTCTCAGCTCACAACATTCTAACTCCAATCTGGTTAACTGCTTTTTTCTTTTTTCTCAATTTTTTTTCCTCCATTTTCTATTTAATATATTAACTATGATGTAACAGTCACACCTTAGAGATATATCCTCAACAGTGGTGGAGAGAAAATGGAAATACAGATTTGGTTTGCAAATATTCTGAAGGTGGATGTGTGCTAGAGCAGGAAGTGACTCTGACAGGTCACACATAGACTGCTAAAGATAATTTAGCAAATTAACAATTTAACAGATTAACAATGTAACAATGTTACTGTCAAGGCTAAACCTGATTTTTATTCTTCTATCAAGCCAAATTCCTATTTCAGAGAGGAATTCTAAACTGTTTTTGAGGGATCAGTTTTAAAGCTGTCTTTAGAGAGAAGCACTGATGGGGACCACTGTCTGTACACTGGGTTTTAAAAGATGCTTTTCCTCCCTTGACACAGACCAAACTGGATTTCTCCTACTTACGAATCTGGAGGAGTTGTCATTCTTCACAGTTTTGGCATTTCCAAAAGCTTCAAGAATAGGGTTTGCCTGAAGAAGCTGTTTTTCCAGCTCACCCTAAAATTCATTCAGAAGCAGTTAACACTAACTTTCATAATTACTTAATTGAAATTAACACTCATACACAGGAGAGAAAGGTGAAATCTAATTTAAGTCTCTAACTTCTTTTGCCAAATACTGCATTGCATGTGGATTTGTTTTCATTCTCTATTAAGCTTTGTGTTTATCTATTTGTGCAATTGACTGCTACCCTGTATACATGACCCTTTTCCAGCCTTGTTGCCTGTGACAGATCAAACTCTATTAATCTGTTTAGCATCATGACTGGCCTTCCTTAAAAAAAGAAAAAAGGGTCATTCAATCTCAATTATTTTTCCAGTTTAATCTAATTTTAAAAGGGATATTCTTTAAGTAACCTCTAGCATGTCTTTTCCAAGTTAGTTTATTGAGACCCTTTGCTAGCAAATGACAATGTAATTAGAATAACTTGCCGAGAATAATTTTAATGTAATCCAGCACAAAGCTACAAAGCAGATTTCATCAAGTCTATTAATAATGATCCATGCAAGGCTATGTAGGTTAAATATGGAATTGCACTGATTTATTTCAAACTAAGCTAATGAATTCTCATGCAAACACACAAACTTCATATTATATGGTTAATTGTGATTGGTAATTGCTAAGGAAACAAACCATGCAATGGAACAAGCATGCATTTAATTCTATATATTTACCTAATCCTGTTTCTAAGCAAATCAATGAAGTTGAAAAAATACTTTGCATATGTATACAGCTTTTCAGAACTTTTCATTCAACTCTGTCCTGTGAGATCGTTTACATTCACATTTACTTTGCCACAGTAGTCTTTGAGTACTACTCTGTAGTAATATGCATTACTTCAAATAACTCACCCTGAAAAGAGTCCTTGATAGATAATAAGATATAATTTAAATAATTTTAATTAGAAATTAAGGCAATATTTTGTTTGAATCTAGGGAATAATTTGGAAAATGGGCTTCGCAATTAGTGTGCAAATCTGGTAACCTTTTTTCTAAATGTCACTCCTGAATGCCTTGTAACTTCTGTGTCAATGGTGAGAGCTACCTCAAAAATATCATTAAAAAGCTTACTGCCCAAAAGCTGGAGGAAGAGAAAAGGAAGATTTCCTAACAGGTTCATACAGGAATCTCAGAATAAGAAATTAATTCCTAAAAGTCCCTGAAGATAATCTGTACTGGGCAGCTCTGTCCAGTTACTCTCTGTAGAATTAAAAAGTCCGGTATAAACAAAGAGTGCTGCTGCAATCAAATAGTGAGATCTAAAATAGAACCTTGTCTTTTAAAATGAGACAGACACCACCTGCTTCTACTGAGAACTGAACCATGCCATAAACCTGGGTAATAACCTTTGGCTCCAGATGGCCAGGACTCTGTGCAGCTCTAAGTCCACCAAACTCCACAGAGGTGCATATGCCAACCATGAAATAATTATTTTATTTTATTTTTTTTTGGCACAGAGATTGTCAAAGGAAGTACCAAATTAACTAAGGGGAAACACTGTCATAGTTGAAGTCTGAGAGGCAGCAGTCAGAATGGGGCAAAAAAGACTTCATGAAAGAAAATAAATCCCATTTGCCTGGCACAGAAACACCAGGAGTGTGCCAGCAGTGTGCCTCCCAAAGCATCGCTATGTGGTATGGCACACAGAGAGGAGGGCCTGTAACACACCTGCAGACAGGTGCTGCAGTGGGAATTGCTCTGTTACATGTCACAGCAGCAAGCTAAGAACATGCTATCTCTTGTGGTGGTGAACAATTCTCAACAGTTACATGGAAATGTAAAATTCCAAGCAATAACAAATGGAAAGCATGCAGCCAAACAAATCAAACACAGTGAGGTTTAGGAATTATTTCACAACAGTCCTAAAAAGTTCAACCTGAAGAACAGAAAGGATTTGGGTAGTTCATTCAGAAACCACATTATTTCATTTCAGGCTGAGTGGCTCTTCCAGGATCGTGGGAAATTAAATTCAAACTATGGAAATTTGAACACACAGAGATACAGAAGAGGGTGATATTTGAAAGATGACCCTGCCTGTGTCAGACCTCATTCTTTGCCATGGAGCCTGACACAGTTAGGGTTGATTTGTGAGAGCATTTGGTGCTATTGTTGCTTTTAATCATATCATACAACATATTTCAACAAAATCTCTCTTAAATTTTTGGGGTGCAACAATAGCATGCAGATCTACACTCAGTGCCTTAAACACACATCAAACAGTCTAAGTTACTCACGTAGGCAAAAGATGGACCTTGCTGTGTTGAATAACATGGTATAAAACAAGTGTCAGTATAATAGACAGACATTTTTATTGTTTTTCCTGTATTTAAATAACCAGTACACAATTTCCATGCAAATAACCCAGGAATACAGATATGAACAACCTATTGCAGACATACCAGGGGTACAAATACCATTAACATACACAGGACATTTTAACTGAAGGAAAGGAAAAACCTGAAGCAAAGAGATGGGATTTGGATCCAGTCCCAGGTTAGTCTCTCAGGACCAGACAAGGACAAATATTTTTATGATAACTCTCTAGTTCTTCTCTGCTGCATTATGTTATTCGTTATTTTTAATGACTGAAATTGCAGTGTCAGTAGTCCTAATCACTGAATTACAATTTGTCAGCATGCTATAGAACGAATTAGACACTTTTTTCAGCTCCTCTATGATGAGTATTTGCCTTCAGGTCTGTCTCAGGGAAAATTTGGTCCTGAGACTCATATAATTCCCCAGAGGAGTCAACAGCAACTGCAGACAGGGATGGCTTTGGCACCCCAAGTTCATTTCCCCCAGCTACTGAGCAGGGACTCAGTAGGAATAAATTACTTTTTTTGCATAAACATTAAATATTAAACATTAGTCTTGGATGGTTTCCACTAAATTTAAACACAGATTTCTAGAAAATACTACTCAAAAGGACATCTACTCCCTCCCTTACTCCAAATTATTAGAATCCACTGTACATAAAATCCCAGTTATTTGTGGTGGAAGAGGGAGGGCTGCACACCTCCTGCTCTGCTGACACATGGGCAGGGGCAGCTGTGAGACCCAGCACAGGGGCAATCACGAGATTTTTACTTTATTTCCCACTTCCCTACTAATTACTTATCTTGTATCCAATCTTGTATTTGAGACACAAAGAAATGTCTTCCTGAATTAAGCCTGTTTTATCATAAAAGTGAATTGCTTATTTTTCTTTGCAGAAGTTTTGAGTTACATTCAAAAGGCTGCAAATGATGTAGGACCTGGAGTTGTATCATTGAGAAGAGCCAATACAGCTGAGAGCCTCAGCCATGCTAATGTTCTCCAGGAACTGGGCTGGTGTATGGTTCAAAAAAATGAAATTTAGTCTCTCAGGCAAGAATATTGCCGATTTTGAAGGAACAAGGCACTTACTAAAAATTGTGCCTTTGAAAATTGTTACTTCTGACAGAGCAGTAAAAAAAAAAAGACAAAAAGAAAAAGACAAGTTTTACGCTGGGAGTCTTTGGTAGTTAGTAAGAAAACTTACTAACAAATCCAGTCAAAACTTTGGAAGTTTAAATGCTGGTATACATTTTTGTGATGCAGCTGGACAATGTGTTAGTTACAGGCTTTTCCAAACTTCTCAGTTGGCTGAGGTCAAGGGTAAAACAAGGACTCGAGTCCTTGCAGACTTCAAGGCCTTCATGCTGGGATATAAATAGGTGCTATGCCTATGGAAAGCTATGGATATTTCAGTTCTCCCTAAGTACATTCTGATTTGATACCTACAGTGGTGTCAAACAACTTTTTTTCTTCTGTAAACATAGAGCTGTGATGTAATTGTGTACTCTAAAAATCAGTGCAGCCCCTGAGCTGGGGAGAGTTGGGTATGGAAGAGCTCACTTACAGTGACGCTGGTGTCCTTTTTGCCCTTATGTGATGAAGCGACAACAGCCAGGTACTGAATGACCTTTTTGGTGTTTTCTGTCTTGCCAGCACCAGATTCACCTCTGAGGGGAAAGGAAATAACACAAAAGAAGGTAGGTAACCAGTGGAGTCCTTCTGCCATGTAGATGTACGTAGTGTATGAAAACAGGACTGGAAACTGCCCAGCTCAGTTCTTATCTACCCCAAAACACCGCCTCCCAAATCCACCTGACTTCAGTCTGCAAAGAATGCATTATCAGAGTTATATCTCTGTTTTGGAAGTATTTTGAGTCGACATTGGGCCATTTAAGGGAATTCTAAAACATGATGCATTTTTGAACAGCAGTTCATCTTGCTTTGGCAGCATCTGAACACTTAGGAGAAGCACGGTTGGCAGGGAGTCTGCTTGTATTTTAAGATCAAAAATACAACGTGTTTTATGTCTATGATGTGACACTGCAATGAAAGAAAACATCAGCAGTAATACAATGGTTTTCTCTTCTGAAGCTCTGGAATTAAAGGAGACTAACAGCTTGATCCTGCCTTATCTGAACTTTGTGTTCAGATGCTCCTTGAATTCAGTGGGACTGGGAATGGAGCAGCCTGAGGTGTCCCTGCTCACTGGGCAATAAAGGACATTGTGGGGAGATGTCTGACCAGCAGAACTGGCATCCCAGCTCTGCTCCAGTGTCCCTTGGGAAGGGGGAGTGGTAACTTTTTCTCTCTTGGAAGACTCCCAAGTTAAATTTATTTACAACTCTTAAACCCTCTCTTAAAGTAAAAGAGTGGTTTTCAAAGTACAGATTGACACAGTCTTTTCTCAGTAGAAATTTCCAGCCAATTTTCCTCTCTAATTGTTACATGACATCATCTTATCTCTTTCAGATATCTCTGGCTCTGATGATTATATGGACAAAAATGTTTTTATACTGTCCTGCTCAGCAGTCAAAAAGAGGGGTAAAGTGGGTATGGATGTAACAAACAAGTTCTTTCAACTGAGCTGGTGCTGTGAGGAGAGCAACAATCTAAGGTGGATCTCTTTTCCTATGGATCTATAATAAAATAGATTTAAAAAAAATAAAAGAACAATACATTCAAAAATCCCAGAGATATTTATCAGCTCTTTTGAGTCTTGAACTGTTTAGCTGAATCCAGTGCAGTTCTGCTTCTTTTGCTAATTAGGAAATAGAGGAGTTAACTTCCCTACCAAAGGATCTGTGATAAATGGACATAAGAATATAGAGAAGTGCTGGATAGAACTTCCAATACAGAATGACATTGATATAAACCTGAGGAAACCAGAAAAAATTCCTGCCTGAGGTATGACATGATAAGAACTGTTTCTTCTGGCTTTTAGAGTTTGAACCACAAATAATTAATTTGAAAATAAAATAGATTCATTTTCACAAGACCTGGGTTAATTTGCACAGTTTAGAGATTGGATTAATCTCTGCCTGGGCTTCAGTGCTAAAACATTTCTATGTTTTATTGATAAAAATTAAGTGTCCTGGGAACAATTCCAAACCAAGCACACCAATTTGAAGACATATGCATACAAACTTTTCAAATAAATCTACCTTACAGCTTTGTTTCTTTGGAAAAAAAAAACCAACCCAAACAACTTTCTTCAAACAAACCCTGGGCTTTGAACTATTCCATTTTATTAAGGGTTATTTGTAGTTCATCACATCATCATTGCATTTCCTTTCTCCCAGGGCAACAGTGCCCATCTTTTGGCTTTTCCCTGAATCCCTGTGAGTATTACCATATATGGCATCATTTTACTTGTAATTATCCCATCATACTGTAATGCTCCTTAACTCTTTGCTTCTGCACAAGGCTGAGGGCTTTCCTGTTTTCTGCAGATAGATTTTGGGGCTTTAACTTCCTTTTGTAATAGACAATAAAAAGGTTTCTCAACATGTAATAGAAAACACACAGAACCTCAGCTGCTTTAGGTTAATTAGGAAAAAAAGCCTCCAAGGTCAAAAAGTAATGAAGAATAATGTTTCTAGCTGATGAATTCATCTGATTTTCAACATATCAGATCAATCCTGAACATCCATGACAACAGACAGGTCTGATAAACAAGTATCCATTTAACATTAGTAGCCCTCACACTCTGAAGGATGTATCACAGCCACAGGATGTCTGATTTCACCTCAGTGATGAAATGCCATGTGTTTGTAAATGTACTAATGAGGGGGAATGGCTAGGTCAGGTCAATGCCTCTGAATAGCAAGAAGTTTACCAAGGGAGACCCAGGAGGAAGAGAGCACGTGAATTTCTTAGTTCACTTTACAGGTGGATGAAATTCCTCCTAGAGCTATTGAGTTGCAACAGAACTGGTCATACAGAGCAGGTTTTTTCTCTGCATCTGCCTTGAAGTACTATCATTTCTGAGGGGGCAGAAACAGCTCCCATTGTGAGGTGGTATGAGAAATACCCCCTGTTTTAAAATCTACTTGCTTTCTTGAGCTCAGTGACTGAACTTCTAAAGATGGGTCTTTTTTCCTGCAAACATCTTCTGGTGGTTTTGGCATGGACCATACAGGATGGGGCTCCTCCCAGGAGACATCTCCTCCTTTCTTCTGAGTGCCCATTTTCCTCAGACTTAATTATGTTCCAAGTAGGTGTTTGCCACATAAATGCTGTTACCACTCTTCTAATCATCATCTTTAGGAAGCAGAATGACCATTTGTTTAACTGAAACTTCTCAAATAATTATTTTTCCAACCTACCCCAAGGGAGCACATTTACTGCCAGTGCTGTTCTTTGCACTCAGCTCAGATGGCCAATGCAAAAAACCAGATCAAAAGCAAGTCCCACTGCACAGTTCTGAGCAGCCCAAGAGCAGTACTTTAGCTACTTCCTATGCAAGTTTTCCTCCTGAGAAGCTCTTTGGCTTCCCCAGAGCAAAGGGCTCCACTAGGCTGACAGGCTTGCTCTTATAAAAATGCCACTCTCACGTTGTGGGGTATAACTTAAACTTATCCTTCCCTCGTTGCTTGCCAGGCATTGTTTTAGGACCTCAGTACAGGATTTAAAGCACATAAACTCACAGATAAAGTGCTCAGCTGTAATAGAGTTTTTGTACCTCTTGAACTACAAAATCCTCCATGACTCCATTACCTTCACCTTCAATGGAAATTACCCAGCTAGAATAGGTTTCCAAATGAGAACAAGGTGACACTAGCAAATTGGCCCCACTGTTGGGGTTGAGCCTGTGGTGTAACTAGGACTCCTGTACATTTGAGAATAACTGAGAAAAATTAGTTTTAGAAGTGTGGGGGTTTTTTTGGTTGACATTTTGAAATTTGTTGACATTTGTTGAAATTTTGAAAGCTTTCCATGTTAATATTATTATAAGAGACTAAGCTTAATTCCACTTTTGGAAACATCTGAAAAGCAACAGCAGAATTTATTTTCAGTGTTTGTTTCAGTGAGCAATGAACCACAAGAATTGCCCGTTCACACGTCCCTTAATCCGGTGGTGCTGGCACTGTGGGAAGCCCCTGCACACAGGGCACCCAGCGAGGCACTCAAAATCACATCAGGGCTTGGCAGCCTTTGTCCTGTGCTATGAGATGTGCAAACAGCATGAAAAGCTTTGTCCTAGACCCCACTGGAGACTTGTCTCAGAAGCCAGCCCCCTGATCCTACGGGTTTACCTACAAAACAACTCCCAAAGGAGCGGGGTGAGCACCAAGCTCCGGCCGGGGCTGGAGCTCCACGAGAGATCTGTGTGGGAGAGCTCCTGCCAGCTCCAGCCTTTGAGGTTCACTGAGCTGGGAAAGAAGAGCTTAGCTCTCTGGTGGAGGAGCCTTTGACTAGTGGGGCTGTGCAGTTTGGAGATGTTCTGGATGATTTTGCACATCAGGGAAGGAAATGGGCTGGAGAGACCCATGGCCGGGTGAGGCCCTGGAGAGTTTGCCCAGAGAGAGAGAGAGAGAGTGGAGAAGGGGAAAAGGGCAGGATGGTCACTGCCCCACTCAATGTTTTGTCTGTTCCCATATCAAATTAAGTGGAAATATGGCTCTGCTACTTCCCTGTTTTTATAGAGGCTGTTCAAACCAATTGCATGTTTTAAGCAGAAGAGTAATGAAAAAGTACTTGATTATAGTGTTTCACATGTACTTGTTCCACAGACTTCCATGGTCTCAGAACTTTGATCAGATTCTCTCATTCATTTAAGGTAGCTTTTTCTAAACTGAAACTTGTGCACAGTCCTCTAAGCCACATTTGCTTTCTAGAAAAATACTCGCTCTCTTCAGGAAGGGGCTAAAATATGATAACCCCAAGATCACACAGGTTTATGAGGAAATTGTTGAAACTCTCATGTGGTTAGCTATGCAAATAAGCACTTGTGGAATTTTGAGTAAAAGACATTTTGAAAACTCCAGGAGAATCCACTTGTGTCTTTAGTAATCAAACAAGAGACCAGAAGTCTCCTTTGAGGGCTTGTGCCTCTACTAACATTGGAGAAAGCTTGAAAAACCACAAGTCCGTTCACTGGCCACTGCCTAATTCAAGTCATAATTAATTGCTGATGCACTGAGCTTGCTTAGGTCTCTGGGTACCTGAACAGATTTCTTGGGACTTTTCCTTCAGCATCACTGATGTGCTGGTCAGTATGAACTGAGGGAGCATACAGACTACTTCGTGGCCAACTTAGATGTCAAACAGGAGAGAGCAGTGGAGAGGCCTAAGCACAGCCTGGAATTGCAGGAAATGCCAGGCAGAGCAGTGAAGGCTGCTCAGAACAGTAGAGACCAAGACATAAGGGTGGAAAAATCTTACCTGCCCTAATTTTCAGACACGTAAAAGAGATAAAGAAATATAAAATTTTATATTTCAGACCTTTAGTGCAATATTGTATATGTATTATATGCCTATATGTTGTATTGTGCCAGAGAGCAACTGGCAGGGAATGACACCAGAGGATGCTCAGTGATGCTGCCCATGGGAAAGAGCTGACAGCAAAAGGATGTGTGTGCACAGAGGAGAGGAGGCCAAATGCAGTGTGAGTGTTGTTATTAATGAAATCTGGAAAGCAGGGGATTCTGAGGAAGCACTGGAACCCATGAGCATCAAAGACAGATGGAGATTTTAAACATACCATGGTTAATCACACAAAGGGTAAAGGATTGAAAAAGAATGCAAACTGTACTTAACCACATGAGGGTAAATTTAATGAGCTGAGGGTGAAGTCCTGAGAATGGGTATATTTATAGTCAGAAACACAGAATCAGGCTCAGTTCTCATATCTATCCCCCTGCCTGTGTCCCAGGAGCATTTCAGGGGATCCATATGAATCCTGACAGCTATTCTTCTACAATTTAGGTACCAGGCCTTGGAAAATTCAAGCCTGTGGCTATTTCAAGAAAAAACCCTGGCTGATCAATGCCATGAAGTCTTCAGCTATTGTTACATATTTTAGGCCAAAAGATAATTTCTTATAATTTCTAACAATTCTATAAAATACTTCAAATCACTTCAACTTGACAGCTGCCAAGCTGAGAGCCAAGTGAACTTTCCTCTTTCTGCACAGCCAAATAAGGCCAACAAGAATGTTAAACCAGTAGTGGTTAAAGTTGTGTACATTGGTTTTAGCTTGGCCAATCTTTCTGCTTTAGAAGACTTGTGAGGACTGTTTTAACCTATGGCTTGTGATGCACATCCAACATAGAGCAATTACTCTAAACATCTTGGGGAATCATTTGCTGTGCTGTTTTCAAAATGGGAAAGGCATTTAATTCTCTCTGTTTTCTCTATTTATATATTACTGGATGGAAAAGGCATTTAATTTTCTCTATTTTATGTATTTCTGGTATGAAACACTTTAGGTTTCCAGCAAGATGGCCAGGTAATTTCAATAAATGGTAGCTGCAAGAAGTGGATCCTTTAATGGATTTTCATGAACAAAAAGACATAGATTTGCAAAAGAAAGTCCCTTTCTTGAAAGTACCAATGTTCCAAAGTTAAAAGAAGATTTACTAGTGGAAAAATAAACTAAAGTACAGAAATAGAAGGAGGAAATGCATATTGTAAATTAGTCTTGATAACCATGACATGTTTCTTCCTGGGAAGAATGTGATGGTCAATTTTTATTTCATCTTTGCAGGAATATTAGATTTGTTTTTGGTATTAATGCATTTGGGGAAGATCTTTTTATTGCTATACTTACAAATACTGAAGTCTTATTGTACCAGAGGCTAGAGCTATGACAGCCCTTATGGTATCACACAGTATACAATTTTTATTAGGTAATTAGTTTTTTTTTCCAGTCTGCAGTGGCAATCAAATGTAATGTTGTGGCTGGTGATCAGTAAGCAGTGGTTTTTTGAGGGTAGATATATATTCAGTCAGTAACCACATTTTCTCTTGATATCCTAATCCTGACAGATTACAGCATTGTTGTATGAACCTGCTATAAATAATACTCATGCCAGCTCTGCAAACATATTAGTATTTACATAGAATCAAATCTGATCTTTTATCAGGAAAACTGGAAAATACCTAATTTACCAAAGACAAAATTTTGTCAGAAGCATTCCTGATGGCATTCAAGCAAGTAAAACCAATAAGCAACAGAAGAATGGAAAGTGTTAAAACTGAGGGTCAAGCAGGAGATCATTGTCCAGTTCAACATTTTGAATGATTTTTCAAAACAGGTAGGAATGACAAACCAGTGGGATTTTGTGGAGTAATAAGAACACTCCCCAGTTGTTCACTGAAAACTGTTAAATCTCTAAGTTCAGAAAGTACATTTAAAGAAATAATTTTACTCATTAAAGAATTCCTGTGACCTTCTCTTTTTCTTATGAACATTCTATCTACTGAAGTAGGTTTGGGGTTGGAGTTCAAGCTTACTGAAGGTGAGAAGAATGTGTCCATTCCATCAGAATTTGAATAAAATTTGAATAAAGATATGGTGACATTGAGATATACTAAAATAGATGAGTTTACTTACGTGCACAGGATAGACTGGTCTTCTCTATCTGTGAATAAAGAAAAATAATCCATTGATTAGGGAAAATGTCTTTTCTGACAGAAGCACTTATATTTATAAGGATTTATATTGAACAGCCTAGACCTTCTAAAATCTGGCTGCCCATGATTAGTAAAAAGTACTGGGTTAACATCTTATTTAATTTGCCCTTGAATTTAAATAACCATCTCTAATGGAAATATTTTGTGCAAAAAATGAACAAAAGGTTAAGAGGTCAAAAATATTTTTTGTAAATTCCATTAGAGATGAACTGTAATGAGGACAGCAAAAAGATCAGGCTCTCTGTAAGAAGATTATAACAAAATTTCAAACCTGAAACTCAAGTTTTTATTATGCTTATGAACTATGGCCAGCAGCCCACTTGAAACAAAGTCTGGACAGATAAGGCATCAACAACTAAAATGTTTTAAGCTGGTCATGCAAAGCTTTGACTTTTTAAAGCAAATTCAAGTTCAGATACCTGAATAATTTAGCTTGTATTTCACTTCAGACTGAGAGACAATTTTTATCAAGAGAACAAGTAATTTCTTTGGGAGATCTTCCAAAGAGTAAGATAAAACAAGATACTTTAGATTATACAAGATTGTGTCATCACGTATGTAAGTGTTCTTCGTGTTCTTTACTATGAACAGACCATCAAACACATTTTGGATCAAGATTTATAAAAAGGAGGACCAAAGTTTCCATTTCTGCTATGTGAGGCATGTGAGAGGTTTCAGCACACCAGTGTTCTGTGGTGCTGCAGAAGGGTTAGGATTACATCCCATCCCCATGGCCTGTTCTTGGAGCAATCCTCCCTGCTTACTCATTTGGAGTCATTTTCTCTCTACCTCCATAACTTTTAAAGATTTTTCTGCCAAAAGCCATGATGAGCATGTTTGCTGTGATCCATTCTAAAGTACAACTGTTTCCTTCACTTGTTAAACACCAGGACAAGTTTCCCAGCAAGGTGTGGTATTTCCAGCCCTTGGAAGCAAACTTAAACAAGGCCTTGAGCAACCAGCCCCAGCACTGATGTTTGCCCTTTGACTGAGACTGTCAGTTTGTCTTTACAGGCTGTAAAAAATCTGACCTAGGAAAATAACTCCCAGGCAGGCCAAATACAGTTTTGGAAAGTGTGCTTAGTTTGCACATCCTATACTTGAGGCAGATAATTAGGCAGAATCCAGTGCTTCTGTATGGTTTGGAATTATTTATCCACAGCAGAGCCAGCACCAACCTTTGCTCAGAGGTTCAGACATGAGCTCCTTTTGCTCAGTGTGTGGGGTGACTTGCAGAAATACCTGTCTGGTTGCTCACCCCTAATGCTGACCCTGTATGTCATAAATATCATGAGGTAATTTAAACCTATTTAAACCAATTTATTAAGCTCTCAAGTTGTAAATGCTGCCTGGCCCACAGCCAGTCTAGGAAAAGCATTAGAGGATTCTGCAATGGCTTGGATTGATATTAAGCAACTGTTTTCCTCCCAGTTCCTCAATTGCTATAACATTAACTGCTTTATTGATCACCACACAACAAATGGTGCCACTTAACTGCTTCGTTTGGTAAATTGGTACAAAAGGACTCATTCCTCATTTTTATTGGAGGTATTTGTCAGCAATCAGCACTGCAGGACTCTTTCACATAAACATTTGGGAGGAGAGGAGCTGTGTGTTTTTCACTGCAGGGTATCAGCTAGGCTTTCTTTTAAGTTAAAAAAGTGAAAGCGTGGAAGAAGTTTTGCTAAAAATACCTTGTTGTGTAAATAGAAACCATGGGCATATATTGATATTGCATCACTAACCCATAAATACCATAAAGAAAATAAAAGTAACTCTTGATACTGAGCTGCCAATGGAATTTCTGAGCTCAGGAAAGATTAGAAAAAGCTGTTCTCCAAGCCAAGTATTTTCTCACTACTCTTTGCTGCCCATTGCTGCCCTTTTCCTCAGCAGGGGAGCACTCCCAAAGGTGTCTCATAGCCTGGCCCCCCATGGGGGCTTGTGTGAGTGCCTGTGAAGGGGCAGCCTGGGGATAAGTAAGAGTGGAGGAATGATTAGGAAGGTCAGAAACATCCTCTGGGACAGGTTAGTCATGGGAGAAGCCTCATGCTGGCCAGCTGTGCTGTGCACACTCACAGAGGGAGAATTCCAGATGTTATTCCATCTCCTCCATCAGTCCTAACTGCAACTCAAAGGATGAAATGTATCAGGAAGTCCAGTCCTATTCTGTTATGACCTGAGCTGCAGATACTGGTCTCATTTACTTTCAAAGGCTCTCCCATTCTATTAATCCTATTTTTGTTCTGGAATGTTTCATTCTATATAGAAAAGACTCTGCCCTATTTTGTGAGTCTGCAACTTTATGTGGTTAAATCTATCAGAAGAGAAAGAGCTGTATAAATAAAACTCTTTAAATATAATTCCAGGGGCTTAAAAAGCAACAAAATAGGTCTTCTAGATTCTAATATATTTTTGGCTAATGCCTTTTAAGAAAACTTGACCCTACCTGGAAGAGTATAATCTATCTCCTGTATGTCTGTATTAGGTGTTTAAACTTTTTTTTCCCCCCTCAATTTTTAATAGAGACCTAAACTTACATTATAAACCTCATCAGCCTTCCTAAACATGCAGCAGAGTTGGTCTTTTCTGGAATCTGCTTACTTTTTTCAACTTTTTCAGTTTGCCTGTAAGAATTCTTGCCCCTCTGTTCTTGATAGACCAGTTAGCTCTGCTTAATCACAAACAAAATCAGATGGTTTATCACAATGAAGCAGCAAGTTGGCAGCTTTACCATAAAAGGGAAAAAAACAGACTGAAACCATGTTCCCCCACTCACTTACTGCTTCTTTACATTTGTTAATAACTGCACTGCCTAAAGGGGACATTTCTGTACAGTCCTGCTGAGGACACAGTAAACAGATGGCTTCTCACAGCTGCCTCCTTTTCTAAGACCTTGGGAACTGTGTTTCCCTCCCATACCTCCAAGTAACTACCAGGTTGTTTGTTTTTCCATTTTTAACTCAAGCTTGCATAAAAGTGGCTCCACAGAAAATAATCTCCTTGAATCTGCAGAAAGCTGTAATATATCTTCTCCATGATGATTTACTGCCAGAAAGCTTAATAAAGGCCTAACCAACTACACAAAAACTTTGTTACTACTTCTACATAACATGACTTTTCACATTTGTATTGTCTATCCCTTCTTTTTTATTTCTGCAGGGAAGATGACAGAAGGCAGCAGAATTACTGTCCTTACTGAGCAGTGTCTCAGCTTCACCATCACTGGAAGCTGGCAGTGCTGCAGGAAGGGTCATCCACCCACCTCCAGCTCCTCTTCCCTGGCTGCACTGCCTTTTTTCCTTCTGTGACCAGCATCCACAGACCACACAGTGCCCCAGGAGGGGGGACCCCCTTCAGCACAGCAAAAAGCCAGGGATGGCTTTCACCTGGAGCAGTTTTGCATCATGGCTGCATGAAGAATCCTGCTGGCAGTGCAAGAGACGGGATGGGGATCAAGCCCTCTGTATGAAGCAGTAATCATCTATAGCTGTCCGTAAACACAGCCAGGAGGGCCCAGTTCAGTGTGGTAACTGCTGGGGACACACACACAAACGCTCTTGTAGGATTCTCAGTCTCTGAGATTAAAGAAAATTGAAGTTGATTCTCATTCTGGCTGGAAATGAGCATCCACGGCTGTGCCTGGGCAATGATCAAACTGCATTAGTGACATGCTAATCAGCAGATTCAACAAGACACCCAGCACTCCTGGCTGAGCACGAGACAGCATGACTGTGATTTGCAAAAGGGCTTTAGGTGCTCAGAACCACTTGAAAGAAGTGGAAATTTTATCTTTTCCCAGCCAACATCTTTGATAATACCTGTGGCCTGTGAGATGTCAGCTTTTCTGCATATTTGGAAGAAAGTCTGATTATCTGATTGCTGATGGCTGTGGCTAAGTGTTTTTATCAGAACAGCTTTGATGGGAGTTAAACATCATCCCTAATGAAAACACTAACCCAGTAAGTCTCTGAGGCAGAGGAGGAATGCAGTGTGCACAGCTTGGGTTTTCTGCTGGATGTCTGTGCCAACACAGGGGAGGGTGAGAACACAGAGGGCTGTGATTCCCAGCTGATGAACCTGCAGTAGGACCAGAGATCTGCAGAGGCTTGATTCATCAAGAGATAAAGGATCCCTGAGACATCTGAACAAGCTGATTGCTCTGGGCCAAGTGGCCCTGGTCATGAAACAGCAGTATAACTCCTCAGTCTTATGAATCTACGACATATTTTACTTTGGCAAGCAGAAACTATGCAAGTTTCCAGATAAGGAGCAGTACTGCTCTACTGTTTCCACAGGCAAAACATTTAGTGCTCTGACCCATGTTTATGAGTAAGAACTTTTGTTTATTTTCCATTTGGAAATAGGCTCACAACCCCCCTGCAGCTCTCTGTGCCTATACGTGTTGCGTGCTCACACAGAACCGTGTTGACGCCCACTTTCATCACTCCAACATGAACAGAATTTTGGCTGAATAACCAGAGTTATTTTGAGGGTTGGTTTAGTTTTATGCACAAAACATGAGTAGGTTTTTACAAACAAAAGCACAGCTTTAAAAGCAGCTGGGGCCCTCTTCAGAGATGGAGAGACTCCAAGATGACATGTGCAAGTAAAACGTGGGTGTCCTGGGCTTGTGCTGGGAGCTCTGGTGGTTCCACTTGCTGGCTGCCGTGCCAGCTGTGCGTGGTTGGGGTGGGAAGCAGTGAAAGAGCATCCTCTTAGAGGTTCAGCTGATCACCTACTCCCTCCTCATTCCTTCCCACTTGCTCTCCCCCTCCTCTCTGCTGCCAGGAAGAATTGCAGTGGGGACACATGAATAATGAGGAGTAACTCCCTGAAAGCTAGCAGGGCCAGGAAATTATTCTGAGCACCAAAAAAGTGAATTGATAAGAGCCTGCAATCTTGCTGCCTTCTCCCTCCAGCACACAGCCTGGGAGGCACAGCTGAACCCATGCTGTTCTAAGTGCAGTTAATGGCCACAGGGAGGGCAAACCAGCTCCAGAGGCTTCCCATTGCTCAGGAGAACATGCTGGGAGGGACAGGAGACAGTCAGAGAGAGGAGGAGTGGGAGACATCCCTGTGCTGCCTGGCTCAGGCTCATCTGTGCTGAGGCTAGTTTCACTTTAGACAGAAAACTCATGTATTGTTTTCAAGACATTCTGTTTCAGCATAGGCTGCAGTCATATGGGTTTGTTTTTTTTCCTTTTCTACAAATAGCTTATAGCCCTTTTCTATTTTTTCCCCCCACCTCATTTCTAGAGACAAGAACAGTACCCTGCACAACTGCTGCTGGTCTGCAGGAGCCAGGAGCTTCTTCCAGATCTCTCTTCAAAGCTCACTGTTTAAATAAAGGATCAGAGGGAGAAATGGCTTCAGTGCCTGCTTGGAGCCCTGGACAGTGCTGGATGCAGAGCACAGGGTTCAGGAGGGAAGCTGGAGCACAGATAAGTGACTGTGGCATAGTGGGATGACCTTCTGCCAAGTAAGTTTTTTTATAACTGTGATTATATCACACAGTGTGTAGGAAGGTCTGTTTCCAGGATATTTTTGTTGCTTTATTGGTCCTCCTCTGCTGCACTGTAGCTCTGCCTTCTGGGATGCACTTAAATAAAAGAATTGAAATGGCTCCAGAAAAGAAATGGCATATAAGCCATAGGAAGGAAAAAAGTCCTAATCCTGGGAAGTCCTAAACTATAGGGCCAAGTCTGTGAATCTTGCTGAGCCATAGTTGTCAGCCAGAATTTCTGTAGGTTCAGGGTCCTTATGAGGGCAAATAAGCTTCAAAATGTTTTGTAGAGCTCCTGGTTTCCTGTAGCACCCAAGGTCGATGTGAGATGGCACCTGGTCATGCCCTACGGTCTGGAGGTGTTGCACTTCACTTCAGCTTTTTTTACCCTAAATGATGGTTTTCCTTAGAACAAAATCCCCTCAGTCTGTCAGAAGTGACTGCAGGAGGAGGAGAGCACTGTGAATTTTGGGGTTTTGTTTGCACCCTTTGGGGCCTGACTGCTTTCCCACTGCTCATCGCCGTTCCTGTTATCAAACAGAGCACATCTCAGCTCAGGGCTCAGGACACCAGGCTGTGGGGAAAGCAGCCCCAAAACACTGCCTGAATCTGCTCTGCTGGGGGAGAGAGCAGCAATGCTGAGACCCAGCAGCGCTCACAGCTAACTTTGGAATAGTCTGCACTAGTGGAGAGGGAGCATTTTCCATGCCCGTATTTGCCAAAACTATTTGCTTGACTTTGAAACCTTCCCACATGCCTCGACACAGATGGGTAAAAGGATTGTTTTTCCTTTTTGAGTCACAGTGTTTGTGGACTGCTGCTCCTGCCAAAGAATTCCTCTGAAACTTCTAGAAAGGCAGTGCTGCCCTCTGTGAGAGCTCTTTCCTGGCTGTGTGCTTGCAGGAGCACATGTGGAGCTCCCAGGTGTTTGTGGCACCTCCAGGGTGCAGCGGGGCTGTCCTACCTTGCAGCATGCTCCTGTAGGCCGTGTCGGCGATGGCGTAGATGTGCGGCGGCATCTCGTGCCTCTTCTTGCCCTTGTACATGTCAATGATCTTCTCAGAGTAGATGGGCAGCTGCTTGTAGGGGTTGATCACAACGCAGAAGAGACCCGAGTAAGTCTGCAAGGGAATTCAGAGAAGAGCTGGACTTAACATCCTGCGCCCTGTCCAGCCTGGGACACACACGCATCCAATTACTGCCATTTTAGAGAGCAGCGCTCCTTTGTGTTCAGGGTAACAAATGAAGCATTCTGAATCTATGTCTGTGGGTGATTTCCAAGTGCACAAATCATTGTTTCCAGTAAGTGAGCTGCTGGAAAGCCGGTGAATTTAGCAACCTGTAGAAACACCGTGATCTGATGTTAGAGCTCCTTAACTTCAATTATTTTCAGTACATAATCCATACCCTTATCACACATAAGGGTATGGTGACAACTGTAATAATTAATATTTCTTTATATGTGTATTTTCTTATCAGAACATGATATAAATATCTGCTCAGGTAGGCATCAAATTTTGTAAACTGGAATCCTAGGTAAGAAGCTTGGATTGATGTTTGAAGGGTTTTTTTAAAAAAGTTTCTGTGAACATCACGTAACACTGATGACTGATGGGAGTCCTTAAATAAAACTGCTCAAGTTCCAAACAGATGCCTTGAGAGACTAACCATGCCTTCACTGAATGACTATTTCCACAGGAAACTTAAGGAAAAATGTGGGGTTTTTTAGAATCTAATGGAAGTATTAATTTAAGTATATATACATAAACAAGAATACTGACTGCCAGCTCATATTGTTAATCCATTTATTTTAAATTTTCAAAGAATTATTATATTTTTCAATTTTTCCTCTATTTCTAAATATTCCAGGTCTTGACCTGGACCAGAAATTATACCACATGATAACAGATAAAGAGCCGTATTTCACAAACAGTTGCTAAAAGTAAGAAATTTTCAAGGGTATTTAATTAAAAAAAAAATAAATCTAAACACCCAAAATTAAAAAAACAAACAAACAAACAAAAACAACCCAAAACACCCAAGTTATAAGAACATAATGTCAGGACTATTGTGATATTTAAACTGGCCTATGGGGGGGAAAAAAAAAAAAAAAGAAAATAATGGAATTGTGTAGGCAGAAGCAGTTTGTAAAAAATAAATTATTATTATTTATTTGATTTTGTTGCCGTGTGTGTGAAGCAGAGCTCTGCGGGGCGCAGCTGCTGCCACCCTCAGCCCGGGGCTGTGTCCCAGCGCTGCTGGAGCTGTCCCTGCTCCCGGGCAGTGGCACCGGGAGCCTCCGGGCACGAGGATTTCCCTTTCCTGACCATAATAGGCAATGGCCCAGCACGGCCCGGCACAGCCTGAGCACTTTATATGGTATTCAGCACTCGGGGCCAGAGCCTCAGCTGCGGGCTGGGGGCTCCAGCTGTGCACGAACATCTGGGCTGCTCCTGGTGCTGATGGGGATCTCCACCAACAGCTCAGCTTGAGCCTGTGTCAGCACAGCCCAGGAAAACCCAGCTCAAATCCTCGCCAGCTCTCAGCATCCCCGGGCTAAACCCTCCAGTGTGGAAGGTAGGGAATCGCTGGGCTGGATTTTCATTGACATGGGATGTCAGAATGAAACTGCGCTGCTCGCGTCAAAATGAATTTTAGTGTTGGCAGGATAAGGCACTTGAAAAGTGACAGGTTTAGCCTAGAACGGCCACCAAGGCCCTTACAGAGAGGACAAGAAGACATTTTTTAATAGTATAAATAGATTTACTGTACACACTCAACTAATCATCCCCACCCAAGTAAAAAATTAGGAGAGGAAATCAAGGAAATTATTTAGTCCTCCCTTCCCTGAGATTTCCAGGCATTTCCTGACTTGCCACATGCAAGGCTGTTTGCACACCCAGGCACACAGTAACATACCTTTGAAGAGCTAATTTTGAGGCACAAGAGGCAGGCTATTAAGGCAGAGCAGAAGTTGGAGCTGATGAAGTTCAGGAATCCTCATTTCTAACTGGACTGTGACTGATATGATCTGTCACCTCAGGAAATTTAATGAAGCCCTCTTATTTTGGCTAATTGTACCTCTAAGTGTCTGCTTTGCAAGGATTTGGGGGAGATAGATTAGTATAGATGATGTTTTGATACCCCAAGTGTGTGATTGAAAGTGAGGGCACTGAAGCTTCCATGCCTTAAATCCTTCTCCCTGGGGCACAGCCTGTCCAGAGAGAGGGGACCCCCAGAGGGTCTGGAGGATGAACATAATCTGAAATATTTTAGGGGAACTTCCATGGGAGTGCTGACCTTGTGTACTCCTCAGCCAGCTGCTGCTGCTGGGTATTTACAAGAGACTGGCACAAATACACATCTGCATGGCGAATATCTAGGTTTGGGCAGAAGAGTCCAATGCAGTTCCAATATGCATATTTAGATTTAGGCACCAAAGAGAGCATTTTTCACTGTTAAGTGAAGACTGAACAAGTATTGCCCATGAATAACAGAAGGAACTTGATTCTACTCTCAAATCCACTGAAATGATATTGCTGTGTTTTTCATGCTTATATAATAATTTTTGGTGTAATTTGTGTGTGGATAAAGCAGATTCTTCTTCTTCTGAGCAATGTGAAACATGAGTTAGTTGCTCATGTTTCTTCTTGCCCTTCTATCTTAATTATCTGTGATGAAGCAAAAGGCCAGGGTGTTTTTCTGGAGTACAGTCACCATGTGAATTTCTGCACTGAATCTTTCTTTTAAATAATATTGAATGTAAATGCAAGGGGGAGATGAGTTTTTTTTCCCAGCTGGATCGATTATTTTTCTTTAGCAGATTTGGGAATCCCCATTTGCGTCAGTGATGCTCTGGAGATAAAAATGTTGAGGTCATGTTTTCTTCAAATGTGTGGGACTCCAAGGGATGCAAATTAGGCAACGCATGGCAGAGCCAGGAGATGCTTGTTTACTGTTGGTTTTAGAAGAGGGTGAGACTCAAATTCTCTTTAGAGGCCCTCTCTGTTTTTAAAAAGATATGACAGCATCTAGGGCAGTGCTTTGTAAAGCTGGGCAGTTTCAAGCAAGTTTTTCTTACTGAAAATACAGATAACTTGTTACAGTACAAGTCAAATTAATGTCTTTGAAACTTTTACCAATTAAAATCTAGTCTCTTGAGAAAGAAAATTTAATTTCAGGTACTCTTCCATTTCTGCCTCTGTGAAAAACTCCTTGATTTCTAATTGCATTATCCACTCTTAGAAATTAATTTCCTCTTAAAAAAATTCCATAAACAAAATGGAAACCCTGGAACAGCTATTCAGAATGTTGCTGAGAACAACAAAGAAATACCCAATCCCCTATTTTATCCCACTAACCTTCTCCTAATTCTTTTAATTCTTGCAACAATGCAGAACGCTTTCAGGAAAAGTCTATTTTAATCATTAAGGCTGCATGTTCTGATATAATAGCATGTGGGTCCAAATGTTCACCTGCAAACTTAAAATCCAATAAAATAACGAAAAGATGGGAAGTCTAGCTTCTTTCAGGAACTTGATAATGTACATTTTAGTACATTCCTGAAGGAAAGATCTTGAGCTTAGCTCTTTGAAGTTACGCATAACAAGTAAGTAGTTCCTTTGTTGTAGTCCATATAACTATCTTATTTTCTGCTTCATTTCCTACTTTCCAATTTTGCATTCCTCATATTACTAATAAGACATGGACTACTGTTTCAACTTAAGCTCTGTACTTTCACTCATCAGTGATCTGTCATGCAAGTAAAATTTACATAGATTGAAACTGTGGATAACTTTTCTGCAGCACAACAGAGGGATCCTTCATGTAAAATCAAAGATAACAGCTAAATTCCTTGGAAAAGTTTTGGGCTTCCTTACTGTGCTGTTTGCTAACTGTTCATGTGGATAGGTTACAGGATTATCCATGTCAAAATATTCTTGTGTTAATGTACTTGTGAGGACTGAAAGACACAATAATCTTGCCATAACTCACATGAACAAAAAGAAATTCTAATTTGTCCAGGCTTGTCTGATCTGTAACTTGATCAACATGAGGGACAAAAAGGTTTAGTGGATGCATGACTTTGCTTCAGTGACACACTGGTACATGCAAGTACTCTTGCCTGAATTCCAGTGGGTTTGTCCCTTTATCCACATATAAGGTTTAACTCCAACACCACCAACCCAGAACTTTTCAGCTGCCTTTAAGTGGAAGTTTTGCCTGAGAAAAACTGCATTATCTGCCTTTTCTGCATGCTCTTTTTGCAAGTTACTTGAAAACTGTTAAGTGTACATTTAATTAATATAAGAGCCCCTATCATTTCCCCCCCACCCCGAACAGCAGGACTCAGGTTTTGTTCACCTATCAGAGAGTTCCAAGCCAACAATATTCTTTCGGAATTTATACGTTTTGTGGAAGAAACCTTCATATGTTTTAATTTAGTTAAGAAGCAATTATTAAAGAAGCAGGAGTGTCATGTGGAATAAAGTGAATTTAAAACATTTTTGGTTAGGAAGCTGTTACTGGGGGTTAGTACTTGCACGGCAGTGTTACACAAGGCCTGTATCCATGTCCCTTGCTGACGGGACATGGTGACATGCAATAGGAAATGCTCTGTGTGTGTTTGGGTCTACTCACATAAATTAGACCTGAGAAGTATCTCTCCCTTAGGTTGTGCAGCACAGAAGCTTCATTGAGGCAAGTCAGCTCTGCCATGTCCTCCACTTTGGAGAACTTTGGAGGGTTCATCTTCTGGATGTCATCCTTGCTCAGTGTCACTTTCTTTCCATTTTCTGCCAGTTCAACGACCACCTCATCCCCTTTCTCTTCCTTGATACTTGCTGCTTCAAATCCATGTTTCTCTGATGGAATCCAAACCAGTTTCTTTGCTGACCAGTCAGCCTGGGCAAGTGGGTTGTTGATGAAGTTTTTGTCCACAAAGAGGAATTTCTCATCATCGCTGAGAGGTTTTTGAGCCATTTTGACTCAGCAGACACCTGTTGAGGCAGGAAAATATTCTGCTTTAAAGGGATAAAGGAAGGCAAATGTGGAGATGTTCCAGACAAGACACATTTGTCAAATCCTACTGCCATGCAGTAAGTCCAAAGCACCACAGGTCTCATGTCCTATCTCACATTTCCATGTGGATACTTAGTGCCTGTGCAATGGCACAGTCAGAACTGCACCAGGACCACCAGCTGAACACCTCCCTGCAGCCTCAGCTCTTACCCATCACAAAGTTCATTGATTTCAGACAATTATAATATTTCCCATCACCCAAATGCTGTTGGGTGCATACTGAAATATCAGTGCAATAATGAAATAAACAGGAGAATGATTCCCAGGCTGTGTTCCAGCAAGGACAGAATTTAACTTTTCTTGCAAAGGACTATTTCCAATCACTTAATACCATTTCATTTGGAGAAGAATAAGATTAAGACAAGATCAAGAGAAAAAGCAGAAAACAAATGTTGTCAATATTGCTGGTGAAGGAGAAGTAATTTAGAGTTAGCCTCTCCCCGTGGGTCAGGCAGTAGGAGCTGGTCATTTATGAAGGGTAAATACTTCTCACGTGAGAGAGAAGAAATGAAACAAACCTGGAAATTGCCTCAGCTAAAAGATACTCTGAACCATGATGCTCAGACTGCTCAGGCTGGGGAAGATGCAGACACTGCATCTGTGTCGTGCAGTTGCACATGGATAAAGCAGCTGGGTGAATCTGCCCCACAGCTGAGAGCCAGGGGAGAGTTTAGGCTGCTTTGCACAGTGCTGAGACAGGAGACAGCTGCTCTCCTGCTCTGGCCACTGAAGTTTGGATGTGGCTGCAAGATCAGTGCTGATAGTGCTGGAGCTTTGCAAGTGTTCTGCTCTATCCCATGGGGGCACAGGTCTAAATAAAGGAAGGAGGACACAGAGGATTTGTGGTTTGCTCCAGGGCAGAAAGAGTGTGCTGCTTGGGAAACCTGCTGTGCAGTGGAGCAGAGAGGAGAGCTGGGAGGAGCTACAAAGAGCGTGTGCCCAAGAAAAACATCTCTAGGAGACAGAGGCTGTTTCATTTCCTTATTGAGAATGAATTTAATATTTGCAGCAATCAAACAAACATGAATCTGGAGGGAGCTTGGAGAACTGACTGCTAAAGATGTCAACCCATAAGCAGGACAATATTTGTAAGGACCAAGCCCTGTGGTACGTAGCCAAATGGACACCCTGTGCTCTGGGAGTATCAGAGCTTGCTTTCCAAATATTTGTCCTTGAAGCCTTCCCACAGATTAAGGTTTTTTTGCAAGGCCACACTCTCTGAGGGGTCTGAGAAGGAAACACGGATCATGCAGAAGGTGACATAAAGCTTAAAAACAAAACTAGGATTTTTAGAGGTGCCTAAGAAGGTTAGATGATATCCCACTGAAAGGCAGTGGAAATTTAGATGCCTCTTTAAACTCCTTCGACAATTGTCTTGTTTAAAAAAAAAAAAAAAAAAAAAAAAGAAGAAGAAGAAGCTAAGTGTGCTTGTTCTAGAGCCTTGCTTGGAAATCCCAAAGAGGAAAATTCTCCCAGATAATCCATGAAGGTGCAATGTGTGAGGGAGACCTGAGCACTGGCCCCTGAGCAGCGTTCCCTGCTGTCGAGGCTCTGTGAGGGAGCATCTGTAGGATGTGGCCCTCTGCTCGCTCCCAGGAGATTCTTGGAAGAGAGCAAGAGGAAACTATTTGACCTCTGTGTGGATTAAGGCAGAAAATGCTCCCTTGCTGCCAAGAGGGCTGGTAGAGCGCACAGTTCCAATAATGGAGATGGTATTCTCTGCAGCTGAGCCCTCCAGCTGGCGGCTGGGGGGAAGCTGCTGCCCAGGGGAGCTGTGGAAACACTGCCCCATCCCCAGAGCTGCAGCTCCTGGGGCTCAGCGAGCAGCAGGAGCTGCCCTGGCCTCTCCCACTGCTGTGGCTACAGGCAAGGCACGTTCTGCAGCCCGCTGGCCCAGCAGTGCAGCAGTGGAGATGGGGATTTCAGCCCATCCTATGCCCAGAAGAGAGCTACGTGGCCGTGATGAAGCAGCAGAAAGTTTGGATAGTGCTGCCCGTGGCTAAATGCCAGGTGACAGCACTTTTATATCTATAGCAATTAGGTGCTGCTGTCAGAAACACCAAAAGTGGGACTGAAATGCAGAGCTGAGCTTCCTGGGGACAAATCCTGCTATTCTGAGGCTGCCCAGAGAAGATGATGATGGAAATCAAGCTGCCAGATCATCCTGACCATCCGCCTCAAAAAGCCAACTGTAGCTAAAACTGTCGGCCTGTTACAAAACATGTCACAGTGGAACATCCCAGAGTTCTGCTGCCCAAGGACCAAGGAAAAGTTCCTTTCTTTGTTACAAGCTAAGACAAAACCATCTCCCACAGATTCTAGCATGAAACTGAGAGCTGGTCTGTCTGTATTTGACTATGTTCTCCTACTTTTTCCTGTATGTACATAGCAAGGTGCAGAAAGTTTGAAATTCAATCTTTTTCTAAGCAAGATCCATTTGGAAGGTATATAAGGTGGAATGAGCTGCAGAACTTGGAAATACAGCTTCTTATTCCGTAGATCCAAACACTAGGACTAGTTTGAATAATTTGGTAAGAATAGATCCCCTACAAGAATTAGTGAATAGACAGTCTGAGCTGGATCCCAGAACTCCTCTGAAACACAATGAGAAGAAAACATGGATTTATGTGAAAAGAACTTTTCATGACTGAACCTCTGATGTCTAAGGATAACATTTTAGCAGCTTCTGAGTATCACTGCTGTAAGAAACGAAATGCACTTATGAAGTGTGGATTAATGGCTATTAATAATTGAATTAATTTATTAATGTGCACTATTCATTTTCATTATAAAGGAAGGTCTTCCATCTGAATAGAAGGGGTAGAATATAAGCTCCACAAACTCAACTAAATTTGTCCTAGTGAGGACTAATGAGCTGCTAATGAGATGCTGAAATTTTCTGATTAATAATTGGCACTATATCTTCTGTTCCATCTCTGATCAGGACTGCACTGCACTGGGCCAGTATGTGATTGGTACTGGGGAAACAGGCCAAGGGGAAGGACTCCTTACTGCCTGCTGAGAACGTTCCCTGGGAAGGCAGAATTGACCCCCTAGTCAGTTCCTGGGTTTCACCCATAGGACTGGCTGGGAGAAATGGAGAGCCCTATCCACGTGCCAGAGGTGGCAGGAGGTTCTCATCCATTTAGCACAGGTCATGAACAAGAGAATACACTTTACAGACAGAGGTGTAAAGAATTCCCTGGGAATGGGAGAAGGAAAAGCAATCACAACAGTACTACTGATATGAAGTTGCTTGCCTTAGAATTGTGCCAGATCACACCTAACCTGATCCATTTGTTGTACCTGTCTAGCCTGCAAACATCCATGGATACTTCCACAACTCACTCCATTCCTCTGTCTGCAGCCCCACTGTGGAGAGAGATATCTGGCTGATCTTCACTGTCTTTTCTCTTTTCATGTTAATGACAGAAGTTGAATGCTGTCTTTATAATAGTTTATCCTGAGTATATTATTTCAAGGATGAAATATAAATGTTCTCAGGAAGTCCACTTTAATTAAAAGGTTATTGGCCAAGCAGAATTGTCTCCTGACTCAGAGCTTGGAGAGACTGCTTTTCTCCTAAGGAAAAGATAAAGGACACTTCTCCCTTCCTCTGCAGGATGTGCATGTCAATATAAAGCCTTATCACATCTGTACAGGGAATAATTATTGCAACAGAGGAACATATAAGCAATTATTTTCAGAAACCAAGTCCTGCTCTCTTGAGTAGTTTCTGATGGAAGAGTGAAGCAGTAACCTGCTCTTGACTCAAACTGCATTTCTTGGGCTACAGTAATTCTTGACTATGATCTTTCCAGTTTCCTTATCTTTTACCTTTCCCGTACTTAACTGAATCATCCAACTGAGCACTGCTTGGAAAAAAAGATAATCAAAAGATAATCTAGGGGTGAATCCTAACCTTGTGATCTTCATTTGGGAACTGGAATTCCCCAGCATTGACAGCTTTATCACAAGCACTATTACCAATTCCCCTTGGCCTTTCACCTCTTTTTGGCAATGCATTCTCCATATAGCTCAATCAGATTATCTGTAAGTGCCTCATTTTATAATAAAGTCTTCTCACCTTAGTTAATGTGAGTTACAACATACAAGTTACAACTGTGACTAAACATTTGATTAATTTTCTAATTTTCAAAGTCAACTGGCCCTAGTTATTGCCAGCATTATAAACTGTAAAAATCAGAAAAGAAGGAAAAAAAAAAAGGGATAGATTCCCTTTATCTGGAAAATTCCAGCTATTTCAAATTCTTGTAGATGTCATTCTGTTAACTAAATCAAATTCTGTATATTGATGGTAATTCACAAATAATCCATAATTTAACTGTATTTTGCACAAGTTGGAAAGCTGTCTCTAGCTTTTGGTTTCTCCTAAAATTAACATACTTAAAAGCCATCAGATTTGCAACTACTAAGTCTCTGTGATTTCCAGAGCATTGGGATCTCTGCATACATCCCCACGCTGCCTTTTATGGAGATGTTCTGCTCAATACCCGCTGTTCCGCAAAAATGTAATGATAACAAATTCAAAACAAATACCTTTTAGGGACTAGTGTGTCAATTGCAAATGAGATAATAAAATTCATTGTTTACATCCAAGCGAGCAGGGCCAGCACAGAATCGGGCACTGAACTGAAGTGACAATCAGAGCTTTGCTCTCAGGGGGTTCATCACTTCAGCCCCCGCCTGAGGGTGGGGGAGCTTGGGGGGTTCAGCAAGTCAGCCCACCCCGACAATCCTGCAGAAAACTGCCTGGCAGGGCAAAGCTGGGACTGAAGGACAAGGTGGGCTTGTTTTTCAACAAGTGTATTTTAGAAAAGGTTTTACTAATTATGTATGTAATAGATAACAACAAGCCTTCTGATTTCTCTTATACTGAAAATATCTCATGATGCTTCTTAATTATGCAAGCATATATGCCTTTCACATAAATGTCAACATTTTTATAGGTGTGCATGCACACAGACACAGACATACACACACATACAGGTTCAAGAAGCCCGTGAACCACTGGGATGGTGCTGAAGCTGCTTTCTGCACTGCCATCTACTGTCGTCTTAATTTACTTACGGGATTTTCTTAGAAGTTTGTTGCTTTATTTTCCATTTTTTTAAAAGGCATGCCACCTTTGAAATTACTGTAGTTCAGTAAATTGTCAGATTAGTTTTGCTTCAGATTTGTTCCCCACATACTAAAAGCATATATATGTAATGGTGGGACATTTATCTCAAAGGTCAAAGTGATTCCATTCCTTCTTCTAATTTTAAAGCATTTTTCCTGTTCAAAGAACAAGTTACTGATGAACTGATTATTTTATTCGGTTGCACTTTCTTTCAGCAGTCCTTTATTAGGACTGAGAGGTTAGGAACACTTACAGAAGATGAGCAGCTCAGGTTTTTCATTCCCAAATGCACGAGTGGTGGTTGCCTGCAGCAGGTTCCTGTGACCACCTGCACTGCCCTGCACCTTGCGGCAGTGCTGCTGCAGGCTGAGCCCGGCTCCTTCCCTGCAGCCGGTGCCTTTCAGGCTCGACCCAGCAATGGCAGTGTCAGCAGTGACTAGAGGCAGGCTACAACACCTTTGCCCCTTTCAGGCATGCACAGTCTCTATGCATTTCAAGCAGAACCCACCCAGTGACACAGAAACCAGGATAAATCGCCTGAGCACGTCCGGTAGGTCTGTTCCCCTTCCCAGATTAATGCTCTGAAAGCGTTTGCAGAGCAGAGTTCCCATGGCAGAGTCCCCATCCCAAAGTGTGAGAGCCCCCAGCCAGTCCCCAGCAGGGAGCTGGCCCTGTGGTACTTACAGGTGTCCAACTGGGCGAGCAGAGTGAGTTGGAGATACAGCCACCAGCCGGGACAGCCCAAGTCCTTGCTGCCTCTGCAGCCTCCCTATATAGAGGAGGAGAATCTTGTCAGTGGGGAGGGGCCCTGGAAACCACGTCCTGCTGGAAAATCCTTTTGGTACCTGGCTTAAAAAACACAGTCTGAGCCAAGGACCTTGTTCCCAGCAGGGCCTAACCCTGGGCTGTGGCCCCTGCCCTGAGCCACTTTTTAGGGACGCAGGCTGATTCCTGGCTTTCAGAAAGATGTAAGAAGGGGGTGTCCCTAAATCACAAGTTCAGGGTTTCACTCTTTTTCCCTGATGTTTGACAAAGCAAATGGACCTTTAACTCCTTCCTGCCTTGACAGTATCCCTGGCCCTCATGGCCCTGTGCCTGGAAGGACAAAGGACAGGTCATGGGCCCGTGTGGCACAGGATGTTTCCTACCCACTGTATTTTTCCACAGTGCATTTTGTTGGAGCTAAGTCCCTGAGTTCAGGGGTTGCTTGGGCAAAGAGGGTTATTCCTAACATAGCAGGACTGTGTGGGTGGAGGTAGCTCTGGGTCTCCCTGTGTTTATGTGACATTTGGAGCCTGTGGCTGGTTTAAGCCTCCTTTGCCCCTGGGGAGTGAGAGAGTTGTTTGCCACCTTCCCAGCAGATTTGCCAAAGTTTCTTTTGCGATCCAGTGTGCAGCTCAGTTCTTGAGAAAGGGCTGTCAATACTTGCTCGTGTATAAGAAATACCTCCCTGTGTCTGTAAATGCAGAAGAGCAGTGATGAGCTGGGGGACACAGTCCCCGGGATGCACGGACAGAGCAGGGAGCAGGCACCGTGTGCTGGCAGCGAGAGGAGGACAGGGTGCTGGGAGCCAGAGCTGCAGGGGTTAGGGAGTGATCTGGTCCTCATCAAACCTGCCTCACACCCCCCAAACCTTCAGTCCCCAGCTGTCCCTCCTCCCTCCTGAGAAACAGCCTTGTGCTGTAGGACCTGTGGATGGAGATATCCCAAAAAGGGAAAGCTAGGATCCTCTAGGAATTCCCATCAACGTGCCAAATACAAAATACTGAAACAACCCCCTCTCGGCAACAGACTAAATATGGTGTATACCCAAAGGATCAGAGCACAGGCCTGAGTGAAATTATTTCTCTTGACATCAACAGTTCTGTCTTCTCTGGAAAATAAACCCTCCTGGGGAAGATGGATGGGATTTATATTGGTCTCATCATCCTAAAAAAATACTTATGAGGGGAGGCTAGGCTGAAAACCTCTGCTGTCATTGGGTTGGGAACTTGCAGGTGTGATAGACCGTAGCCCTTTCTTCTAGTTCTGGCCAGTGGTGAAAAAATTTGGACAAAGAGGAGAGAGAGAAAGAGCCCTGAGGTTTCTGCTCTGCAACATTTCAGAAATATCAGATGCAGGGTCAAGTTTGGGCCTCAGCTGGAGAAGAGCAGATTTGCCAGGGCAGTGACACAGTCCCAGAGGTCACAGACTGTCCTGCAGAGGGAGGGTTGGGGTCTGCAGTGTTGTGGGGCTGCCACGGAGCCGTGCAGAGCCTCCCAGGACCCAGCAGCGCCTTATCAGACCTGTGCATGTGGGACTTTGTTGGAGCAAAGCCAGGCAAATGATCACCACGAGATAAATCCAAGAAACTTGTCCTTGTTAGCAGAAAGTTCCTCACAGGGCAGGGTAATTCACCCTATTTTACTTTTTTCCCCCTGCAGTTTCTTGATTGCAGACTTGGCTTTTAATTAGAAACACGATGAAATGCAAGGGAATCCTCTGAGAAGTATGATCATTTTAACATTCATCAAAGTTATCCTAAGAAGTTCCTTTTAAACACATGCAGCTGTTTCACAAAACCAGACACATTATAATAGTAGCTTAAAAAGGAGTGGAAATTATTCTGGCTGGTCTGCAAACCACTGCACACGCAGGCTTGCTGCCTGAGGAGGGAGTTTAACAGCAGCAGTGCTGGAGGGTGATATATGATGTGACATTAAACGGAGCTGGAAAGTCCAAAAAAATATTACTGCTGGGACTGAAAGAGTTGCACTCTCAAGCCATGTGGGGTAGGAACTGATAAATGTAAGCATGGCTTCCAACCTTCACTTAAAAGCTAATGTAAGAATATACTAATCCGATAGCCTGGTTGGGGGTTCCTGAAAGTTGTGGTGTTTGTTTTAAATCAAAGTCGCCTCAAAATGAAAGCTGTGGATTCCCAGTGGATGATGAGTTTGTGACAAAAAAATAAGTTTTGTTTAAACCTCCTTGATTTGTTTATTTATTTGTTTTAATTACTTTTCTAGGGAAAAAAAAAAAAAGTATTGAGCAGCCTACCCTTAAATATATCCTTACTGAATATGCACTGTAAATATTGCCCTTGGGGAAAAGAAAGAGCACCCAAGAATCAAAGAAGTGAACTCTTAGCTGCCTTACCATGGTGTAACCTGAACACAAGAGAGGGGAAAAAAAGAAAAGCACAGATGGTGGTGTTAGTTTGTTAAATAGAGAATCAGGTAAGCAATTTTTGTTTCATTTAAAAATGTTTTTGCTTGAGTTTCACCAACCATGTTTCTCTTAGATGACAAATGTAATTAGAACAGGTAATTGTACAGGTGGATTACCGCCTGTGTCAAGCTGTGCCCTTGCAACAGGAGGGACAGTCTGTGTCCAAGCCAGGACAATCAGTCTTGAGGACAGTCTGATGAGGGAAAACACCAACAACTTGATGTTTGTGCTAAACACTTGCTGCAGGTGGTCAGGGGAAGTCTGTGAAAGTGCACAGAGCAGGTCTGAATCAGCTGCTGCTGAAAGGGTGTCTTTGCAAGTGTGAACAAACCTCTTGGGGTTTCTTTTCCTCAAGGTGATTACCCAAGGATAATCACTCCTCCGGAAAACTGATCCAGTGACACCGAGATTGGGTGCCTGACGCGAGGGCGCTCAGGAAGGAGAACGTAACCGACTCCTCAGAGGGAGCTGATAAAGCTTAAAAAAATCTGCCCTGTGCAGGACAGAAACTAAAACCTCTGGAACAGCCCAGCTGCCCTGCAGTCTACAGACACAGTTTGCTCTCATTCGAGGGGAGAGCAAAAATTTGGTCTTAAAGAATTTTTTATTTTTAAAACTTCTTCCAAAGTGCTTTCCAGATCTGATATCCACACCAGACTTCACTGGCTCCTTGTCACCTTCACTTGTGATAATGTGCTTGGACAACAAACAGCCTCTTTTAATGGAATTCCCTGCATAATGCTCTTGGTTAATGTTCAATCTCCAACAAAATTCACAAATGCATTTTGCTATTTAAGACCCTAAACTTCTATATGCTTGGTTTTTTTGGTTTTTTTTTCTGTTGTCAGTAGAAAGAATAAGAACAGTTAATACAAAATATCCCAGGCTTTAATTATGCAACTTCTGAAGTTAAGAAAGTAATTTTTGTGTATGTTCACCTAGGTGGCAATTTCTTTTAAAACCTGAAGCCGTGACTCAAGGACTGTGAAATATTTTGATCTAGATATTGATCTCACCCTAAAATTTTAATGAATGCTAAGTGCATCCATGTGGGAAAGATTTTACAGTTCCCATTCACCCACTAGGCAGTCTGACATTAAGAGGACTTGCTGTATGTCAGCATCTTAAAAGACACTCTCATATTTCATGTACTGTCAAGATAAATGCTAGATGATTAATAATATTAGGCCGGTATATTTTCATAGACATATTTCAAAGCTTTGCTATAAATAAACATCACTGGAAATACACTTTAATTTGCCTTTAGTTTGCTTGTACAATGACTGTACTTTGAAACAAGAGATTGTTTCTAACCCTCAGACGTGGGCTCTGAGGGTATTGGAGAATTAGATGAAATGCAAGTTGCACCAGAGCAAACAGGCCAAATTCCACCCACCATCCCAACACAGTGTCTGTACAATGCATGAATCCCCAGAGAAAATAGTGCAAAGATTGTGTTTTCTAAAATGCATTTTGTCTCTGATTTCAAACATGCACCTTCACCTCAAAGCCCAGTGAAGGATGTCCTTGTCGCAGCCTCTGCCCTCCTGACTGTGGAGAGAGGAACCTGCTGAGCTGTGTGCTTGGGAAAGAGCAGCTACCAAACATCCCTTTGCCTCCTTCAGCCTGGGCAAAAGTTGTATTTAATTTCTACCACTAAAAAATTCATTTCCCAGGGAGCTCCATGGCACCTGGGCAGCATCTGAATGATCTATGGTGGGAAGACAGAAAGCAGAAGCAGTGGCTTTGGTTACACTGAAACATTTGCATCACAGAGAAGGTTTGAGCTTTTGTGCTTCCAGAGCCTTTTTCTTTACCCTTGAAAAGACAATTCAAAATCCAAGCATACATAAAAATTTGATCCACTGCTTCATGGGAAAACATTGGTCTAGCACTGAACTTCTAGAAAATCAAATTAAAAATTCAGGGATGGCTCTTCAGCGCAGCATCTGAAGGTGATGGAGTGAGCACAGAGCAAACACTGAGGGCACACACATTCCTTCTCTTGATTCAGTGGTCAGCTGCCATTGCTGCAGAGGACTTACAGATGGATTTGATTGAGGTTTATTTGCAAACACACGTCCTCCCCTCCTGGCAGCAGTCCTGAGACACAAATCAGCCAGCAGGGAGGTGCCAGCACTGCCAGTCACACAGAGGAGATGAGCTCACTGCCAAGGCTTCAAATGGATAAATGCAGCCTCTCTGCAATTCCACATTTGAGTACAGGCTCCTTGGAGAAATAAAAGTATCCCTGCAATGCTAACTGGGTCAAATCAAGATAAAGGCAAAATTTAACAGCGTGTGCAATTTGGGGTCCTTTCAACTTCACAAAATGAAGGTTCTCTTCCTCTCTCCCCCTCCACTGTACATTTATCTAACAGTAAAGATTTTTAAGGACCTGAGTCTAGAGAATTATTTATACAAAACTCCTCTCAGTACACTGGATATATTTAACATTTATGCATTTTGTTAAAATGAGAAGAGAAAAAATAGATGTTGTTTTTATGTATCCCTGTAAGTTTGGCTTTTAAAATAAATTGCCATTTCAAAACATGTAGATACCTCAGCTAAAAAAGAGTTCTGGGAATCAGTATCTACTATCAACTTTATTTTTAGCTTTGCCTTTGAGTTTCATGTTGTTTGGGAAAAAACCCCAGAAGTTCCTTCTCCTCCCAATATACCCAGTGTTACACCGTACAATTTATAGCAACTCCAGATGGAAAAAACTTCCTCTCGTTTGCTTGCTGGCATGAAGATAAATATAGTCCCCATTTCCGGAGAATTAAAAACAACTATCCCTCTAAATGACAGCAATTTTCTATTAGAATTTCTTTTCCCTCACTTATCTGAAAGTTTCAGCTTCTTTTTACAAAGAATGATTAAAATGTTTAGTTTGAACACTCTCAAAATACCATGCAGAATAAAATTGAAAAATTTTATTCAGAAACACAGGTAAAACACACAAGGATGTAAGTGCAGAAATTATAAGTTATTATATAAAAATGTATTGGATAAACACAGTATATTCATGTGCAATTCTGAACACAGGATTCATGAATTTGAGTCCCTATACAGTTTTTCTTCTATCAGCACTGGGGAAAGAGAGCTTTGCTAACATTTTTTAAAATTGACAGTAAGTATGACCTTGTCACACTGTCTCATGAGTAGATGTTACAAGCTAAAATAGTCCCACTGGATTTATTAGAGAAATTTATGCAATGAAGAATGTCCTAAATTAAATCTGACAGACCTTGAAATGAGAAATTAGAAAATGAAAGGTATCATCTCTTTATACTTTGTAAAATAAGAGGCTCTTCGATGCTCGTGCCAGACATCCTTCCTGGTTCTGGAATTCTGTCTGAAAATGAAACACAGACAAAAATATTCTCATGCATCTGGAGGTCCAAGGTGCTCTTCTATTTGTCCAAGGTTATCTTCTACTATTATCAATGCTATTATTGAAAATTATCAATTATCTACTATTGATGCACAATATCATCATACAGAACCAAGGCAATTTTACAAATAAATGTTTCCATGCAGCTGTAGGAGATAAAAGCTTTGCATCACTAAGATTACATTTCAGACAACTTCCAACTCAGCTGTAGTGAATGAGCAAAAGAAATACCATATTCCACACCTTTTATCAGGATCCCCAGTCTGCTGGAATACTCACACATCTAAATAAACAAGATGTTTTCTAAGGTGAAAAGGAAGTTAGATGTTAAATAGGAGACTTGGCAGGTTGAGTTTATGAATGGACTTGATTACCTGAATATGCAGCCTAATGGAAAGAGCTGGATAATTAGTATTTTAAACCTACTGCCTTTAGGTCTCCACTAATGTACTCCATAAACACAGACAGAAAGTAATTGCAGAATACATTTATTTAAAGGTTCAAAGCCTTAAAAATTTTATGTTCTTGTTTAGTTCTAAAAGCAATGTGCTGTTGTGTCTTATGATTAATCCTGAGTTCTGTAACTAACTGTAACCAATTAAATCTCCATGTGAAGTTATACTGGAGTCAACAGGGCAGGGTGACTCTGCAGAGTCGGTAGAAATAAAAGTATACTTTAAAATTCTCCTATACATTCAGTTTGTTTTGAAAATGGCGAAATTTCTGATATGAATAATTGTTTTCTAACAAAGCAGAGCAGTTTATAGCGGTTTTAGCAGGGAAATTTTGTTTCTTCAGCTCCCTCTTCTGGCAGAATAAAAACATCATTGTCTCATTGAATTAACTTAAAAAAATGTTAGTGCATCTCACCCTTTTCAGATGTCAGCAAGATCTCAGGCTTCATACTTTTGAAATTTTTTGTATACAAACCAAACAGTTCATAGTATTAACAAGAGAGTAATAAATTTTCACAGTAAAAAATGAAGCAATATGCCAAGCAGACTCTTGAAAGGAAAAAGCTGGACCAGTGAACCTTTTCATTCTCTAGCTTAGGTGGCATTAATTGTAACCAGTCCAAAAGCAGACCAGAAAAGGCAAACAAGATTTTGCAGTGTTTATTACAGAGAAATCAACTTTGGGCTTAAGCTTTTGTGGCTTCAAATAGGATATGAATTATGTTCTCAGAAAAGGTTTATGCCCATGTAAAGAACTGAGAGCTAAAGAGTTAAGAACTTTCTATAGAAATTAGGTTAGACAAGGTAAGAAACAGAGGTATAACCACTATTTAATATATTTCATTGAGAATTTAGGTCAAAATATTGTATTAAACTGCTAATATAGTCAGACTGTCTCTATCTGACCCTTTTCAGATTTGTAATAATATAAGAGAGTACAATTTGGCCAGTTGAACTTTTAGGGAAATGGTAAAGCCATTTGGTGCCAGATGAAAGCAAGCATTCCTTGCACAGAGGAGGAGGTACATGGTGTCCAGCTGCATATTTATGCATGGTATAGGAAATCTAGTCACTGATAAAAGTGCTTCAAAAACGACACTGCACCCACCTTTTTGATTTCTCTCAGCAGGTGGTTTGCCAAGGTTCTGTTTTGGGTAAGTCAGCAAAGATGCTTTTGGAAGAACATTCTGGGTACTTTCTTCTTTACCACCATGTAAGAAATGAGAGAGAATTCCATACAGGAGAGGTCTGCTTAAGGGAGAAATTACAAAAGTAGTCTATAAAGTCCATGAAATATTGGGCATTAAAATATACAGCCTTCTCCCAGGACTTCTCAGATCTTAGTACTTACTTCTACAATCTGTACTGACATCTTTAATGACTTAAAACACATCCAAATATCATTAAATAAATAAGCACAGACCTAAACTCCCCCATAACACCAACACTGCCCCAAAAAGCTCAGACTAAGAGACACTGTCCACTGAACTCCCGCTCCCCTGGCAGGTGATGAACTGGAGTGTGTTTAGCACAGCAGCACAGATCCACATTCTCACCCATGGATCAGAAGGATCCACACACTCACAGGAGATCAGACTTTGGTGGACTATAGGCCAGTCCACCACAGTACATCTCAAACTTGGCTCTTCCTAAGCAGCTGACAGGTTCAGACAGCACAAGGTACAGACAATGCTGAGCCTGTCTGAACCTGCTTCAGCCCTCAGGTCAGTAATGCAGTTTTATTGGAGCATTCTGATTTTGTATCTAATCTCACAGTAACCTTTTTATTGCTCTGCACAGCAACTCCCAGATACACAAAAAGCAGATCTACTTTCTGTAGAAAGCAGACTGTATTGGTAAGACAGCTGTGTTTTGGTGTGCAAGGGCACTATCTGGAAAATGCCACCGTGTTGGCAGAATTCAGTGTTAGTTTGGAGTATGTCTGAAAATGGCCCCATGTTTGGCATTGTGAAGCTGAATCCAGCATATTAAAACAGGTGTGGGATCAGCCATATTTCAGTTGGTGAGAACATTTAAATTTGATTTATAACTACACTAAAGAGAAAAATATACTGGTATGCAGAATATAGAATATACTGTGCATTCCAAAATTCCATCTTACACTGATTTTCCACTTGCATCTTCAACTATATTCAGCTCTCTGGCAAGAAATTCTCTATCCAAGGGCACTTGAGGCTGGCCGGATTCTGGAAAACAAAATCCCTGAACCTTAAGACTGTTAAGAAAAATGTCACCAATTAGCAGAAGACTTCAAAAGATCAAGAGAGCAACCACCTCCCTTTTAGACTATTAATAACTAACAGTGTATTGTGATTCCAAGGAACTCAAGCATTAGGGATTCATACTGGTATAATTTACAATAGCACATTACAATTTGTATCTTCACTCCTAAAGAATCTAAGAAAAATATTAAAGAAGTCTTACAGTGTAAAGATAAATTCATCAGGCAAACAGTTCTTTCTCTATACTACTCTCTGGCATTTCAAGAAATTTGAGTTCGCAGGCTGTTACCAAGTTTTCTTGCTCTTGCATCAACTACTCTGTTAAACAATTTACCTCAGGGCTAAAGGAGCAGAGAGTAAGTTTTCTTGAAAACTAATGAGTGATTTGGTTTAATGCTGCAAGTAGAGCTGTGGAGAGGCTGCTTGTATCGTGTTAATTCCCAAGAGAAGACAAGGTTATACAGCTTGTCACACTTACTAATTCAATAATATCAACAGAATTATTCATTCACCCAATCACTGATTACTGTTACAGCGATGACACAAATTCATTGCCAATACCTGCAGTCAACACAGATGCTGTGTATTTATACTTGTTGTACTCCAGGTATTCCCGAATGAGCTCGTTGATCAGGAGGTTCTCCCGGGACAGCGTCGGCCGCGGCTCGCTCCGGTCATCCAGGGCATTGAACACTTCAGCTCTGATCCTCGCTTTGATTTGGGCAAGAGCTCCTCTTTTTTCCAATGTGTCCTTTAAAACTATCACCATAGAAAGGGGCGTTAAATTAAAGCCCAACACACCAAGCAGCTGCATTAATTAGCCCCGATACCCACAGAGTTTTGGCGTGTGCCCAGTGCTAAAGCGATAAGGGGCCAGCACCCGCCACGCTGGTGGACCCAGGCACGTCACAGATAACAGCTAAGCCTTCAGAAAAGTCACAAGCACATATTTTTTTTTTTAGTCGCAAGCACACATTCTGGAAATTTAAGAAGTAGGATGTTACTGCGCCAAGATGCGTTTAATACTGAAGTATACTGAAATACAATGCACAATACAGGACGGGGGCAAGCGCCGAGGGACGGGAGACCCCATTAGCGCCCGCGGCAGCTCTGACACCCACCCGGGTGGCCGCGGAAGGTCCGGCCGCCCTCCGGACACATCCCCATCCCCGGTCCCGGCCCCGGTCCCGGTCCCAACCTGCTTTGAGCTCCGCCACCGTCGCCATGGCCGCGCCGGGACCCGGATGGCGCCGCGCGCACTGCGCACGCGCGGGGCTGAGCCCCTGAGGGGACAGCGCGGGGCTGGGCGGGAGCTCCGTGAGGGGACAGCGGGGCTCTCAGCCGGCCCCTCACAGAACGGGATCCCCAAAGGATCCCTCTGCCGGCAGCGGCCCCAGGGAACGGGATCCGCAGGGGATCCCTCTGCTGCCAGCGGCCCAGGTCGTGCCGGGATAGAATAACCTGCATCAGCAGTGCCTCCGTGCTGCCCGGGCAGGTACCGCTCGGTGTCCTGCTGTGCCCGCCCGCGGTCCAGCCTCTTCAGCTGGGCCGAGTGCCGGGGTTGCCGTGCTTTCTCTGTATGTTCAGAGGCTGGCAAAGATCGGGGAAGGAAACATGGAAAATGAGCGACAATTTCTCCCATGTGTGTTGCGGAGGAGTTTTCCACCGAGTCCCTAGCAGATGTACTGTTGAGTAAAAGGAGTCGCCAAAGCTGAGCTTCTAATGAAAAGGAGTTGCCAAAATGTAATTCTATACGGGATGTTTTGCAAGCCTGAGGATCCCTGGCATGTCTGGACGCTTGTGTGTGTGCTCCGTGTTGCTGGGATGAGTCAAAAGTGTTTATTTTGTCAATGCATGAAGTATTTCCCAAAGGAAATGCAGCCGGTGTGGGTGAACAAACTGGATTTGCTATTGTCTAGATGGAGCAGCCTGCTGGGGCTTGAAGGAAGATGTGAGTCGTCTTAGGCAGTAAAGACTAAGATAAGACTTAAGTGTGGGGGTTGGGGAGGTTGTTAGGATTGTTTTGTTTGTTTTTTTTACATTTCCTCTCAAAGAGAATATTTATATGACAGTCTTCCAGAGCATCTCTGATAGAGGTCAATAAATAAAATTTAGGAAAATCAGAAGTGATGGTGAAGTCAATGTGTTTCCTTAGCCCAGCAGTCGCTGTCAGTGAGTCAGAGCAGTGCTTGTCCCTGGCCACCCTGAGCCCGCTGCCCGGATCCCCAGGGTGACTCCGGGGACAAACAGCTGCTTATGTTTAATGTTACAGCATTTTCACAGAATAAACATGTTTCTCTGCATCCTTCCAAACTTCTCCGTGACCTTGTGAGTCACTTTTGCATCACACCTGATTTCCCGTTGATAGTTGTTGCAGTTTTCCACACTGCTTCAATTTCCTATCCTACTTCAATTTGTACCCTACAAAAACAAAAAGCTCATATAGAATTTTGTGTGGTTCATTTTTCTGCTTGCAAGGGAATCTCCTTTTTAAACAAGATTTCAGTTTCTATTTCTTGTATTAATCTGTGATTTAAAAGATGCTGTTACAAGATTGGTTTGTGAAATCCATGTTCAGTGACTTCCTGGTACTCTGGGACCTTGGTTCTGTATTTCTGCAAGTTTGGCCTTGTGTCTGCTCTGGTTTTTCTCCTCCACAATAAATATTTTGAATCTGTTACATTTTTCTTCTGAACTCTTTTGGTTCCTCTCCCATTAATTATTTGCTCTGTATTTTGACTGTGCTTTGGTTTACAAGGAAATAGAATCAACTGGAAGAGAACTAGTTTATGGTGGAAATCCAAGAAACATTATTTGAGGAAAAACATCATTGACATGGAGCATGACAATTGGTGACATTAGGACAGTCTGGGGCTGATAGAGAAGTATTTGGAATGTGAAACTTAAATTTTGTTAGTCTTTTAGCTTACAGTAATATCTTGAGAAAAACATACGTGAATAAAAATGTATCTTTCTAAACACTCCTCACTTCATGCTTATTTACTGTCTTGCTCATAAAAATAAAGGGAATCATACCTGAAAATATAGCTGTTTTCTTGCAATACTATAAAGATTTTAACATGATAGGAATTAAAGTATGGGTTAAACTGACAAGCTTCAGACACCCAATGCGTGTGTTTTGATCTTTCTGTGATAATTCTGCTCCATTCATCATTGCCGATGGGAGCTGGGTTGGGCTGCACTCAGCTGCTGCTGCTCTTTGACCTGACACCCTGAGAATGTGGGGTCTGGGGGACAGACCAGGAGTATTGCACTGCAGAAGTGTTGGATGGACAATCTGGCCACCACTAGCACAGCTCTGAAACTGCGGCTCTGAAACTGCAGGTGAATAAAGAAGCAGTCTGTGATATATTTTCTGTGTGTATGATGCCTGCTTCTAAGTTATACGTTAAAATATACAAGACCTGTCTCTTTTTAACAACTTTGTCTGTTACCATAATTGCCCTGGATGGACAAGAGCATTTTAAATTGAAGTTTGTGTGATTAAAGATTTCAGATGTTACTGTAGAGTACTGTGTAACCACCCTGCTATTTCCTGCAGCATGTGATGCCATTCCTACATATGTACCACCATACTCCAGCTGGTCTATTCTGGTACAGTAGTCAGGCGAGCTGACTGGGGATTTAACTGGTGCATTTTAAATAGGATGTGAAGAGTGCATCGTGAGACACAACCCAGTGCAACCACAGGGCTGTGCAGTTAGCTCAACTGCTACATATTTTGATGCAAGCCTGATTGTGGATGAAGTTGTTTTGGTTCCGTTTGTGTTAGGGAACTTGAACTAGTTTAGGGCATTAAAACCAGTACAACTGGTTCACGCTGAGAAGTGAGCTATTTGAAGATGAGCTTAGGCTTTCCCTGAGGCCTTCCCCTAGGACCGTGCCTTGGCTCAGTCCCGCGGAGCCCGGCTGCCAGCAGGGCGCTGCGGTACCTGTCCTCGGGGGACAGGCGGGGATCCTGTTCCCAGGGGCAGTGCCACGGAGAGGGAGCTGCTGGCTCTGGTCCAGCCCGGCGGGCAGGTGCGGTGCGGGTGCGAGGCGCAGGATCCCGGAGGCTGCTGGGGCAGCTGATCCGGGCAGGCGGGCGCGCCTGCGGTGCTCCGGGGCAGCGATTCTGCCCGGGGTACGCTGCCGGGGCGCGGGGCATTTCTGCGTTGTACAAAGGCACGCGTGAGGCTCTGGCCGAGGCTCCCGGGCCCGTGGTGCTCCCCGATGCGGAGGCGTTGGTGGCCCCGCGGGACGCGCCCAGCCCGGCGTTGCGGGCGCTGCCCGGTGTCCGCACGCGGCGCTGCTCCCCCCGCGCTGAGGCGGGGCTGCGCAGCGCGGGCGGCGGCGGCGCCGGGCTCCGATCCCCGTGACACGGAGCCAATCAGAGCTCCGAGCTGGCGCTGCCGGCCCGGCCCCGCTCGCAGCCGCTCGGGCAGGAGAGCTGTGGACGGGGAAACGCTGCCGCGGGAGCCCGGGGTCGCCTCGCTGCGCTCCATGGGGATCGAGAGCTTCTGCAGCGTGGACGCTTCCGAGCCTTTCTGGGTAAGCGGCGGGATGGGGCCTCGGCGGCTGCCGGTGTCGGCACGGAGGGATGGCGGGGAGCCGGGCGGGGCTGGGGTGGTGGCGGAGCCCGAGGGGGCTGCGTCCGGCAGCGGGGGAGCTGGAGCCTGCGGTGCAGGCGCTGCCCCGGGCAGAGCGCGGGGGCTGCGGTGCGCCCCGGCCGTGCGGGGTGGGAACACCGGCGCGGAGCGGCCGCGGGCCGGCGGAGGGGCCGGGCCGTGCCGGCTGCTCGTGGTCTCCGCCTGGGCGCGATGTCCCCATGGCCGGGTCACGGAGCGGGGGCCGGCGCGCCTCGTGTGCGGGGCTTCCGGCAGGGGGATGCTTGGATGGGGGGAACTGGCGAGGGGATGCCCGCCCGGGAGACTGGGAACGAGCTCCCGAGCGGCCGGAGCAGGTCTCTGCCCACACGTTCGGCTGCGTTACTCGGGGCCGTGCGGGTAACAACAATAACGGTGTCTGACGGCTGCCGAAACACGACAACCGTGCCCGCTGGAGGAGGCCACGGAAGCGCTTTTTGCAGCTTTATCGCGTGTTTGTACGGCAGTGTTTTCGCTCTTCCTTAACGAAGAGTGGTGAGCGCAGGTGCTGTGGGTGAACTGAAAGGCAGCTGTGCACAGGTGAGCGATTTGGGGATGTTGCGGTGGGGTCTCGCTCAGCTGAGACACGGGGTCCTGGGCATGCGGCTCACGGCAGCAGAGAGAGACTCGGGACAGAAGGGCCAGAGTGAAAATTCATCTCGGGAGCAAACTGGTCGTATGTAGGAGGAGGTTGTGTGGAGGAAGGGAAAAATTGGAAGTTAGGAAAATAGACGTGGAGTGAGAGCTACTGAAGTGAACATAGGGAAATAAACTACTTCTGTACTGTATGTATCAGACGTTTGCCAAATAGCTTTGAGGTAATGAGCTGCCTTACTAGTGAGAAAATAGAATCAGATGTCAAAATAAATAACATTGTACTATTTATTGCAAGAACCATTAGGATATTGGAATAGATGTTTTTAAAATCGTCAAGACTAAGACAATGAGGTTTTTTGTAGCTGATCAAAAGTGACACTGCTAACTTGCTTTTATATGGAGATACTAATATCTCTTTTCTGCTATTTCTCAGATTTTTCAGAACTGGCTAAATTGTGAGTTGTCATTTGACGTATTTTTTTACTTTTCCCTATAGTAAGACTTTTCATTTGAAGGGCTTAAGAGAATACATATTTCAGAAAATGTTTCAACACATGTTTCAGAGTTTATGGAAAAACTGACTCCAGAGAGTAGTAGGATTGTGAAAAAGAGCTGCCAGCTCATTCTTTGAGCTGTGGAATTGTAACATCAGGTGGACACAAGAACTACATATAGGATGTTAGAAGCAACTAGTTTATATAGGGTTGCTGACAGCAGATTATTTTATTAGGAAAACTGTTCTCATGTGTATTCCAGCCATTTCTGGTGTTTTTGTAAAAACTATCCCATACATTTTTTCCACTAGTTGCATTGGTTCTCAGTGTTTTGGGATTTGTCATCCTTCTCTAGATCACATGCTCTCTGCCTTTCATTTCAACTAAAGATCCTGTGGGTGTGGTTGTTTGATTTCTGGGTTCTTCTGATCCTGCAGAAGAATAATTGTGCATTTGAGTGAGGGTTGGATGTGCCTGGAAAAATCTTCCTTCATGCTGAACTTGTCTTCATAAGTAACGCTCTGTTTCCACTTTGTTGTTGCATCATTCCCAGTAGGGAGAGTAGAAATGCCAGTTTGGGTGCTTATGGGTACTCTGACTGCTGATTTTTCTGACATTTCCATTATTGCTGCTATTTAAAACTGAAGTTGTCATGAATTTTCAGAAATTATTTATGTATATGTAGTGTTTACTGGGCTTTTAGATATGTCCTGTGGTTGGGCTGCTGTTCTTCCTGGTTTCTGGACTGCACTCTTGTGCTTCTCAGGGCTGAGTGATAGCTGGATACACAGTGGCACGTGTCATTGCATTCTTGTGGTGGCTGCATCCGCTATTTTGGTTGGTACTGAAGCCTTGCTAGTGGAGCAGAGGGATTTCTGGCAATCTCAGCCTCAAGGAGATGATGTGTTTTCTGTCAAAAGTGATCCTGAGTTGTGGGCAACTCAGTTTTAAATTGTGGGGGAGACTGTGCCTCAAAGGACCTAATGGACCCTTAAAACTGTATGCTAATCTTCTTAGGCTTTGCTGGCCAGGATTTTTCTTGTTTGCACTCCCAAGGAATGTTGTTGTTGAAAGTTCTTGTCTGAGAATTAAACAGATTGGTTTTATTTAATACTTACTCTGAAAGGTCAGGAACCCAAGGAAGATTGCCATCTTCTTCACTCCATTATTTTTTTTTTCTTCCTCACTGTTTAACGTATCTCTGTGCCCCTACTCAGTGTGTTAACTTCACTGCAATCAGATTTTACTGCATATAGTTATTTTATACAACTTTACTGCATTTTGCTTCCTTTGAATTCCCTTTTTAGACAGGTACTGTTAACCCTTGCTTGCTCTAGCATCACTGAACGTCTTAGAATGAATATTCCATCCATAATGTAAAAAAAGGTACAGCTGTGCAAGATGAAGTTACTATTTACTGATAGCTGTTGATGACATGAAAAACTGTAGTGGACGTGTGGTAATGTTTTGCACTCCTTGCATTCCAATTTAGTGAATTTAAGGGCCAGTTCAAGCTGTAAAACTTTGTTATTGACCTGACACCTGAGGTAGCTTTGGCTAGAATATTACTGCCACCTTGTTTCAATAGCAGCACAGAAAAACACAGAGGTAAAGCAGGGTGAGGAACACTGTGGCTCCAGGTAAGCAGGATAAGTGTCTCAGCAGATGTAGAACTCACTGTACACTTTGGCCTCCTGACCTTCCTGTCTGGAGATACTCCACATGTACAGTTAGTGTTCTCAGTGCATGTGCATTTTGAAATAATCTGCTGGTTTTATTTTGAATAAAATCTTGGTTTCAGTTTTTTTTTCCAGAGCTTGTAAGCTCTGCAGTATCATGTTCAGAGAAGTCTTTTCATGTTTGAAATTGCTAAAGGAAGAGGTTAACAGTTTTTGTGACACTTTGATATTTCAAAGCTCTCAGTAGGGTTTTATGAAAAAGAAGTGGGAAATATGCATCTGAAGCTTAAGGGAATGTCAGATAAATGGTTTATATTTATATATTTATATTTATATAAGTTCCTATCATGTCATTCACAGGCAGACACTGTGTTTTTTAAAGTTAATTTAAATAGAAGCTGTTTATTTCAGTGCAAATTTAGCAGAATTTTTTTCCACAGATTTCTAGTTGGGCTTTTCGTTGTTGAGAAGTGATTGAAAGCAAGTAATTGCAGTTACTTCTAGGAGAAAAGCAAGTTTTCAGCTTCTCTGTTTTATTTAGAAAACTAGAGTCCTGTAATGATTCAAGCTGCATCTCTGGCTGTGTAAACACTGTCCTGTTTCTTCCCTGTTTGTTCAGAAAGCTTTTGTGAAGCCTCTTCACTGTTAGTAAAGAAGTGGTATCCACACAGTGTACTAGGTTTAGCACTTGTTTGTGTGGAAACAAACTACAGAATTAAAACAGACTGGGTGAGTGAAGGTGAGGCAGAGCCTTGTACACAAAATTTAGGGACCAACCTGGAGGGATTTGGCTTCCTTTGCCATTGTGTAGAGTACAGTCTGAGGCTTTAGGACATGTTTGTCTGCCAAAATAAATGTATTAGTGTTTGTCCAGAGAAGTTATGTTTTGTATTTAGTTGACATCGTTGTAGTGGGAGAGATTCATAATATAGCTTGATAGAATTTTATTAAGAAAAAAGATATATTAATATTCTTTAATGCATTGCAATTATTAACTGACATTTGTGAAGTGATACTGTGTGACATAAACAGCTGCTGTGCTTATGTTATTTATGAGGACACCGGTAGTTTTACCAAAATAGACTTCTGAAGAAAAACCAGTCTTATGTAAGAAGCAATTTTATGTTCTGAAGATGTGTAGCTTATGCCATCACATATCAGATAGGCAGTAAATTGCCATGTCTCTAGGAACCCTGCAGCTCTTTGCTGCATTTAAGACGTGTCCTCTGTGCTTTTTCAGTGTGTTTGTGGCAAAGCTAGTGAGGGACCTGGAGGTACTGTGGGAGGGTGCTGGGTGAGCTTGATAAAAGCTGAGTTTAGTCTCTGATAAAGAGTGTGCAGATCACGAAACTGCTTACATTCAGTGACACAGGAAGGTCACACGTGCGCAGCATTTGGAACAGAAGAGTAGCAGAGTAAAAAACAAGGACACCTTTACACAAAATGGTGATTTATTGTAATTAACAGCAGTTTGCATGATTCTCATGCCCTAGGGGTTGTGTTTTTTATTGATGAATGCCAGAGGTGTATTTGTCAGCTTTCTTCTGTTTATGAACAAGGGTCTAAATGTGCATAGAAAAATTAAACTTAGATTAGAAATGAAACTGATATATATCCCTTGATTCGGAATAAATCAATTAAGGGAACTATAGGGAAATTAAGCCGGATAAGCTATTGTTTATGGGATTTTTCTGAACAGATGACCCATCATTCTACAGCTGGCAACTCAGAATTGCTCAGAAAAGTTAAATGAGGGGAAAGAATGTTGCAAAATGCCAGAATAACTTGTACTGTTTCATGCAATTACAATGCAATTTACATTGAAACACTGTGCTATACTGGGACCGAGTGAAGGTCAGCCCAGGTTGGCTGAAGTCACTCTGGGTCATATCTCTAAAAAGCCTACTGCCGGGTACTGACCTTTTGCTTACTTTTAATAGAGTCAGAATTCCTTGCATTACTGTTTTCTCACTCTTTGCATCTGTGGTAGCTTCAGATACAGTTTATCCCGACTTAATCTGTTACCTTAGTCCTTTGGTGAGATTATTACCCAGGTGTATATGAACTTCTCAGTGATTTGAACTCCAGCTACAGGCTGTTGCATTGTTGAGCAGCACTGTGTTTGGTGCAAGAAGGAATGAGAGCAGGAATCTTTTTCTTGTATCCTTTTAGGTAACAGTGATTTCAGTGAAAAACTTTGCAGAAGGATAAAAACCACCCTTAAGTTCTGAAACTAGAAGTGGTAAATACTTTGTTGTCAAGTGGCCAAATGTTTTGTCATGGTAGTTGCAGATACAGCAGGGTATGAAAATGCAGCGTCTGTAGAGAGAGGATAAACTTTAATTTTGCAAGTGCTAATATAGTCTTCTATATGTTTCTCTGACACAAAAAAAAATTAGACATAGTTTGGTGGGTATTAACTTCATAGGTTACAAAGCTCAGCTCTTGTAAATGCCACAGCTGCAAGTGCTCCTTTCTCTGGCAATTTGTTAGCACCTGCTTCTTATTTTAGGCTAAAGGGGGAAAAAAGCAAAATATGCTTTTTTTCTTGGAATTTTACACACAGTTCCAGCTGATGCAGTGCTTTTTATAATAAAGGGTCTCAACTTTTTGTAAACATTAGAAAATATTCATGTGTGACTTTGGGACAAGGAGGTACAGACACCTGATTTAAATTCAGGACCAGTTATTGGAAGGTAAAGGCTTTTCCTTGTCTGTTAACAAGTCAAATCTGCATTATGTAAGTAATTACTGTTGAGAACTTAAACCATTAAAACCATTTATAACTTGCTAAAACCATTTCTAATAGAAAACATTAAGAAATTAAGGGCATTTTCTTTTCCACTAGAGACACTGGTGTTTTTCCCCCCTGAATCTTCTTTATATAAATGATAAAAAAAAGGTTAGGATCCTTGTTTATTTTGTGATTATTATTTTTTTTAACTTTTTCACCACTTGCTCTAACAATCATGAATTTGACAACATTAAGATACTTTAAGAATAAAGCTTGCATTTTAGACTTTGAAATGAAAGAGAGGCATGGTGACTTCCCTTTTCTGAAGTCTCAATCTGCACATGGTATTTTCGGAAGCTGAAAACTTTTGTAGGGATTCTGGAGTACTTTTCTTGTACAAATATCAGTTGCTTGTCTTATCAACTTGTGATGTAGCCTGAACAGTAAGCACAGCAGAGCAAATCTGATGCTGGTGAAGACTGTGCTTGTTTAGACCCCATTTGAAATATGCTCTTAGACAAATGGTGAGCCTCAGCACAGGCTTCAATGATCTGACTTCAAAACGTGAATGGCAGAACAAAGATGGCATATCAGGTATCAGATACTTTTAAAAAGTAAGGTCAGGGTTCCTTTGAAGCAGCCTTAAAGAGAGAGGTCCTGTTCTGCACTTCCTTTACCCCCTCCCTCTTGTGCAGTGATGCAGCTCCTCTGAAGATGTAGGCTCTGCCAGATCTGGCAAATCTCCTGCCTGGGGAGGGGCAGGAAATTTGCTGTCCTAGATAGATGCCACAAGGCCATTGGCTTTTAGCCTACACTGAGACAGAGGGTGGTTCAGTCAGCTCATGGTTTTATAGGTGCTACACTGTGAAATTTTTAATCCTGTATCTAGAGCTGGCAGATAGTAAGACTTCCTATTTCAGTGGGAAAGTGATGATACTATTATAATGAAAGTTGTTAGCTGCAATTACAGTGTTAGTGCCTGAGAGAGCTAATTACTTTCACTCAACTAAATGTAAACATTGCATTAAACAGAAAGTCTTTTTAGTGTTGGGGAGATAAGATTGAAAAACTTTATCTTGGTATTACAAGGGAGGTAGTTCTTCTGTGGGTGATACTGAAGTAGTGGGTACACAGTGTCAAACTCCTTTTGAAGGAGTAAGTATTGACCATGATGTTAAGATTCCAGTGTGGTTTTGTAACTTCATTTTTTACATAGTTGTATAGTAATGTTTTAAGTCACTTTTCAGTCACAATTTGGTTCATACAGGTGCATTTAACACTGTGCCTGGCAGCCTGCATCTCTAGCACACTCCACACAGCAGGAATGAAACTGAGCAATTTGGGTCTCTCTGTTTCTGCCAGTGAAAATTTTAAAATGTGCTGTGGGTCAAGTGGGATTATTGATGTGAGAACAAGCAACCCCTGGCTGCTCACTTGACAGTATTTCCTGGCTGCCAGGAGAGGCAGCCAGCTTCAAACGCTGTTATTCCTCAGATTAGCCATGCTGGAGGCATGCAACTGTCCTTGGTCTGTCTTCCCTCTGCAAAGGCAGAATAACTGGCCTTTTGTATTGCAACTTTGTCTTACAGTTCCACTGTCAATGCTTTTATCTTGCCTGTTCCTGAAATTTTAGACAGGAATTAGTATTGTTCTTAATTTTCTGAGGTTTTATGCACTGTTAAGTAAGTGGTTTACCTGTGAATGGATCCACTTGATTCTGGGGAATGCCAAGCATTTTTTGTGTCCTTCTTGTAGACCGAGGGTTTCATTTCAGATATGATAGGAAGCTTTTCTGTGCCAAGAGAGAAAACATGTTACTAGGCACTAAAACTGTGGATGGGTGTTTTTGAACCATAGCGCTGATGATGGAAATGAAAACTGAGAAATAGGTCAGGTAAAGTTAAAAATACCCATCTGCTATTCTGGGAAACCTTAAAATTGTTAAGGAATTTTGAAAAGAAAAGAAAAACCAACCTGAAACTATTTAACATCTGAGATATGATTCTTCTGGACTATACCAAAAGTAAGCCAACATTGTATCTCTCCCAATATCTACCAAGAAAGGAACAAGGATCAGACTGATTTTTCTCCAGTGGGTTCCTGCAGTCACAGTTTAAAATAAAGGCTGCTTCCAAATTATACAGCCTAATAGCTATAGACTTTACCCCCTTTTTTTCCTCCTCTTCATTTATGGCATGCTAGCCATATGCTAGTTTGTGTAGGCTTTCAGGAGTTTTATCTCTGTCATTTGATGTGACTTCGCAAAGTAGAAGGGTTAGCAGATAAATCAGAGTGAAAATTGTTTAACTTTGAGCTGAGAAAAATGGAGTAACTTCATGTTTTAGTAGAACTTGCTAAAATAGTGTTTCTGACACTTGAGTCAAAAAAAAATGTCATTAATTTGCTAATTAACGTCTGTTAAATGCAAAGGTCTGCTTCAGTGAGTGTTTCTGCATTTTGTTTGTGATGGAAAAAAACCAAAATTGAAACTTGGTTTATATAAAGCAAAGGAGAAGACGTATTTTCCGCCGGTCGAACTTGTCTAGACTTGTGTAACTGAACCTGTGATTCAAATGTGAATGCATGCTGGTTTCATGGTGAGAGTGACACATTTCCCAGCTGCAGTGGAATCTCCTAAAGCTGCAGCGTCCTCCATGCAGGACTTAGGGCATGCCTGCCTTTGTAAGGGATTGAGTTCCCCTTGGCTTTGTCCACAGAGGGTGATCACAGCTCGCTCTGGACTGTGAGCCTGCTGCTGTGTCCCACAGGCCGTGCTGCCTGCCTGTGAGCCTCTCCAGTGGCCCCAGTGCCTTTTGGACTGGTGTAGCTGGGAGCCTGCAGCGGCTGCTGCTCAGTGTGCAGGGCAGCTGTGACCTGACACAGGACCTGACACACGTGAGGACATGGGCTGGGGTCTGCAGCTCTGCTCCTGGCTTGTGTGGGCACAGCCTGAGGGAACTGCACCCGGGCAAACAGCAGGGAAATAACTGCTGGGTCTCTCTCTTCACGTGTTCCTTGCCTTTTGCCACCTGACGTGGATGTAAAATGGAAGTGGCTTCTGCATCTCACCTGTGTGTTGCCATTTCTCTTGTACAGAGAAGTGTTTTTAAAGCTCAGCATGCTCCTACTTGACAGCACACCCTCTGGATAAATCCTGGCAACATATGAAAGAACTGATGTTGCTGTAAACTTCTAGCAGTAGTCTTGTCCAAAATTGCCCATTTGTCCCATCTTTCTGTTCTGAACCCTGAAGTACCATTGCATTACACACTCTTGCCTTTTATGCAGAAACAAACACATCTGGATAACTTGAAAATATGAAAGTCAAATGGCACGTTGCACATTTTTAGAATATCCCTCAGCAGTCATGCATACAGCACTTCTTGCTTTTATTTTGCCATGTGGCAGTGACATGCATTGCATGCTCTGACCTTGCTGGTATTTGCCAGATTAATTTTATAGCAAGCATTTATAAACAGAGAAGAAGTTAACTTTCTAAAGTTTTCTCAATAAAAAAGGTATCAGTGCTTTTGTTTGTTTCTTGTAATGTTGATTACATCCTGTTGATTTACTTGTATAATCTTGTAACTATCTTAATTTGTGACTTGTAAACTGTTCTGCAGAGTCATGAGACTTTTTCTTGGCTGTTGTGCTGGAGTAGAGCAGCTGGGACTTAGAAAGCCAAAAACATTTGTGTGGTGGCTAAATGTAAGGATGACTCAGCTGAAATTTCTGATGAGTTATGCAGCCAGGAAACTCAATAAGCGTGTGGCTTGCCCACAGCGTCTCACAGCCTTGTCACGAACAGCTTGTGACCCCTATGCAGATACAGTCAAACATAACTGGGCATTCTTGTGTTCTACCAGTGTTAATTCCCCTGAATTGGCTGTAGTAAGCTGAGAGATTTTCTAAAAATGAAAATTTAAAAATCACACAAAGTGAGAAGAATTTTTAGAGTGCTATGGAATTAGAGGAGAAAAATAACAGCTGAGTGTCCTGTGTATGTCTGTTGTATCAAGTCCTAGATTCTGATAGAAATTGAGGGAAATGGAGAAGGAAAATGTATCTTCCATTCCTTTTTAGATCTATGTTCTCTTTAATTGTGTTTGAAGCTGTTTATTCAGTGGAACAAGGGGACAAACAAGGATCAAAGTGTGGTGATTCTAGGCAGTGGGATCTGCTTTTGGCTTTGATGTTGGAATAGAGGGAACAGGCACTACAGCTCCTTTTGGTTCTGTTTCCTCATCTATAAAATGTGGATAATGGCACCTGTTTCAGTGACCAGATTAGGCTTTTATAAAGGAGTAGGATTACTGACATTATGTCTCAGTAGTGGCACTGGTGTTTTGTGTAGTGTAAGCTGTGCAACTGCCTGAAAAAATGCTTTGCCACTGAAAATTAACACTATGGTCAACAAGCCTTTGGGCATGGGACTGCTGCTTTTGGCTCAGTCACTTTTAAACAGAAGCCTGGGAGCTTTGGCTGTTGAATAATTGCAATCCATCTACAGCTGCATTATTCTGTTGGAGAGTCAAAAATCTACAGCACTTGAGAGAAACTCTTGCATGTGGTAATTTTTCAGCAAGGTCGATGACTTAAAGGTAGAATTTGCTGCAAGAGATTTTCTTGACTTAGAACAATCATAAATATGGTCCAAAAACTAATGCTACTACTAAATAGTCATTGTGAATAGTTCTTGTGCCAGTGATTAAAATAGTCACGTATTACTGTGATCATCATTTTTGGTTTGATTGTTTGGTGATTTACCTTGGCTTTGAAAATTGTATTGAAAGAAGTAGGAAAACATTGAATTATGTCAGTTTACATTCTCTTCTTGTTGAGTAGGAAATGAGCTGTGAGGGTGAGCCTTTTTTTGGTTCTGTGCCTTGTTGTTGTGGATTTTTTATTCTGAGTCCCTGTTTCTGATTTTCAAATACTGATATTCAGCGTTGGCTTTTTCTTTAACTTAGCCTGTTTTCTTGCCCCAGGATTGGAATCTGACATGGCACACAGAAGATCCAGATTTCACCCCGTGCTTTCAGAACACAGTCCTGGTCTGGATTCCTTGCATTTACCTGTGGCTCTGCTTCCCAGTGTACTTCCTGTACCTTCGCCGTCATGACAGGGGGTACATCCAAGTGTCAAACCTTAACAAAGCCAAAACGGTATGTGACTCTGAAATCACAACTTACCAACCTTGTTTAGAATTTGGAATCTCTTTTCATCTGTGTTTTAGCACAGTATTGTTTTGAGCGTCAGTCTTGACCTGTGTGTACACTTCAGATATAACTTATTTGTTCTGCTTGTGTTTGATTTTGCAGCCTTTCCTGTTTCCACTGCCCTGTTATCAGGCTTTCTGAAATTCACCCTGGCATAGCAACAAACATGCAAATCCTTTTAAAGACCAGTTGGAGAAGACTATTTTAAGGCAACTCAATCTCAAGGCCCTTATTTCTATTATAAAAGTAACTTATTTTCCTGTCAGCTTCTTGAGTTAACACAGTATATATTTCTAGAGTGCTGCAGGTGTTCTATTACACTTCTATTGTGGAATAGGTACTTAATGTTTTTGGCTTTTTTCTTCCCTGTAGTATAAGTGCAAAGTTTTAAGGAGGGCTGTAATAACACTGTGTGTTGGAGAGGTATTTTTCTCTGCAATCTGTTGTTCAGGAGACCAGCTTTCTGCTTCATAAAGACTGAATTACATGGTATTAAAAATCAGTTAAAATTTTTTTCTTCTAGTAGGAATTCAATAATTAAAGCCAAAATGCTTTTCTTTTGTGCATGTGGTAGAATTGCCCAAATGATAATGTCTGATCATGACTCCTGCTAACACATAACATCTAGTGTTCATCTATATATTGTGCTGCATTATCTTTATGAACTGATGTCCTAAAGACACTTTTTTTTATTGCAGGCTTTGGGCTTAATACTGTGGATAGTCTGCTGGGCAGACCTTTTCTACTCTTTCTGGAAAAGAAGTCAAAATATTTCTCTAGCTCCATTTTTTCTCGTTAGCCCTACAGTATTGGGTATAACAATGGTAAGTTCTTCTGCATGGGCAGTGACCATGCAAAGCTGTAAGCAACAGCACCACTTTGGTATTATTCACAGTGCTGTAATCCTTTCAGCCTTTATATACAGCCTTAGTCTGTAGTAGAGCTGTGAAATATTGACTCTGAAATACCTCTTTTTTTTAATAAAAAAATTAAAAAAAACAGGCTCCCACCTCTCTGTGCTCAATGTGTTGCACATCAGCACACAAGGCAGTTTCAGTTCTTGTCTCACTTTGGTAGGCCTGAGCTAGCATCCATTTAATGGTTTGGCTCAGGCATAGAGTAGAGGAATCAACTCAAGAGAGCTGATTCAACCTAGATAATGCAAACCACTGAGCTTGGGGGGGAGACTGTTGAAGTATCTCATTACAAACTCTGATATAACATTCTTGTGTGTGTTATCTTTGTTACACTTGATGGCACAGTGGAAAGTCTTGAAAGCCACAAGTCACACAGGTGCCCCCCAGCTACCTCCTTTAACCTGGATGTGCTGGGGTTTTCTACTTTCACACCAATATCCCTGCAACCTGCATTTCAGGGAAGATGCCTTGTTCTTCATTTGCTGTCAGTTGCCTTAGGTTTAGCCCAGATTTGGAATGGTAGTGAATAAACATGATGCTCAAGGGGACATCACAACCCCAACAACAACCAAAAACCCCAAAGAGCCCTCAAACATACTGACAAATGCAAGAGCTGTTAAGTAGTTTGTGGTTGTTTAATAATGCAACTGTCAAGCTTTTGTCAGGCTGATTGAAAATGCATGTTGTAGTAGATAAGTGAGATATACCAGCTTCCTAAAGGACACTGAAAACTCACAAAATACAGAAATAAACTAATACTTGGTCAGTGTTATTTGGTGTTGTGGCTTGTATGGAAAGAATTATATTTATTTTGAAAAGAACTAGTCAGGAAATGCCGTAATTCCATGTTGATTTGTGATCTAGAATCAGAAAAGTAAAGAAGTAAAGCTTGGCAGCCTTTGACAGTACTTTTGTGTATGAGATTCTTTATTTCTATGTAACACATGTTCCTTTTTCCTTTTCTGTCTACTCCTTATCTTTACTGATACAGAGAATTTCCTATTTAAATGTCTTTTCAATTACACTTAAAATTTCATGGGTTTAGGAGGCCTGGGAGATACTGGATTAGAAATGTTAAATAAGCAGACTTTAGTACAGTACCTTTTACATGTGCATAACATATTATAAAACTTAATTTGTGAATATGATTTAATCTTATTTATCTACAGTTGCTGGCCACATTTTTAATACAACATGAAAGAATAAAAGGAGTCCAGTCTTCAGGTGTAATGACGATTTTCTGGTTCATCTCATTTTTATGTGCCACAGTGATTTTTATATCCAAAATAAAACATGCCTTAAATGTGGTAAGTGATTTTTAGCCTCATTCAGTTGAAAATCCCAAATGCTACAGTGATAGAGTAGTTCCTTGGTAGTTATGCCAGCCAAATCAGTTAATTATTCATTTAGTGATTCATTCCTTGGGTTGTAACAGCAAAGGAAGCAAGAATGAATGTCTTCTGTTTCGAATGCTCATGAAATTTGTAGTCATTTTAACTGCAGAAACAGTTGCCAAGAAAATGGGGTTGGCTGTTGGAGAAAGCAGATATGTTTGCTTGAGTGCACTCAAATTCTGTGTAATCCTTGATATCAAACTGCTTTGGCAGGGAGTTTACGTCATCTTCCTGTTGACTATGCAGTGGATTTCCTGAAACACTTTGTTCAGTGCTGGTGTGGTCTCACCTGCTTGGACAAAATCAAAGTGTAAAGTGAAATATTTTTATGCCAGTTTGCCCTTTAGTAAGGCCACCTGAAATATCATACTAATTGTGGAGCTGCCTGAAAATGGCACTTTTATTTCTTGAAACCTTTAAGCTGTATTGGCAATTTTGAGAACTTTCAGGCAGCTTTTGTCTTCGGCTGTGGGGAATGGGATTTTACTGGGGGTGTGTGTCCATCTGTCCCTGTGCTTTGATTTCTGTGGTTTATCTGTTATGCATCAGCCCCAGTCTAAAAAACTGTAAGAATCTCTGAATTTTGCACATAATGGAACAAAGTGTAATGTAAATTCTCCTCCTCTTAATCTTGTCTTCTGTGTGCATCCTAATTAAAAAATTTGCTTTCAATACTCCTTGCTACCCAGTGTGTAAATGTCTTGCTTCTGTAGGAAATGCACTGACTTCAAATCAGGGCTGTGTTGGCACAAGCCATGCATTAAAGAGAACTTTTTGCATAAGAAATTAATGCTTGTATTTTAATGGTAGTGACTGAATAAAAATTAATGTTGTCTTTGACATCATCTCCCCTCTCATTACCTTCCTTTTACCAAAATAGATATTGACTTAATCTGCATGGGGATGAGTAGTATAGCACTCAGTTTGCAGAATTTACAGTAAGGAGCTGTTTTCTGTTCAATCATAACACATTATTTAAAATAAATTCCTCAAACCTTCTAATTGGAATATTACCTTCCTTTGCAGGGTGCTGATGAGGATGCATTTCATTATGTCACCTTCTGCATCTACTTTGTCCTGGTGTTAGTAGAGCTCATCCTGTGTTGCTTTCCAGAGCAACCACCTCTGTTTTCTGAAACAGTAAATGATCCTGTGAGTCTGTGCAGAGTGCCAAGTATCATAAGTGCAATATTCTGTCTAATGAGCTACAGTGCCATAGTCTCCCAGATGACAAATTGTGCACAGAAATGAGAAATGTGCACAGAAATTCTGTCAGTAAATGAACTTTTCATACCTTTGAAATTCTCCCAGCCTTTCTTTGTGCTCTTTGAACCCAGATTAGGAGTGTATTGACACTTCAGTTTCCCATACATATTTAATGAATGAGATGCAGGGCTCCTAAGGGGTGTCTGGGATGCTTTTATGGAGTTTCACATTTTTTTCATTTGTGCATCTGTGTCGATGGAGTCCCAGCACTTCACTGCTAGAACAGGAGAACTGAATTTTTCCTTCATTATTAACTACCCAATTAAGATATTTGTGCCCTCATATGGTAGCATACCTTGCATTGACATGGGCACTGAACAGGGCATCTGGAGACACTGTCTGGCCTCCACTGGCCTCTAGAATTCCTTCAGCTGTTTGTTGTGTTGTTGATATGGAGCATTGCTATTCCTGTGTCCCAGTGGTGGAGCCTGCTGACAGCTGTGCTTGTGTTTTCTGAACAAGCTCTCAGCAGCATGAATGGCAAGTTTTAGTAATGTGAAAAAAATACTGTAAACAAAAGGAATCTCAAAAACATCTTTTCTGCTTTGCTTGTTTCCTTTGGCCCCGCAATTATTTTGTATGTGGATTGATTTCTTTTTCTCTCCTTTAGAATCCATGTCCAGAGTTCAGTTCTTCTTTCCTATCCAGAATGACATTCTGGTGGATTACTGGGTAAGACCAAACTGTTGCATAAAGCACCAGTTCAAGTCAGATAGCACTTTGGGATCCTGCTTTCAGAGTTAAATTAGCAATAATAGTGCAACAGTAATTTTGGTTGTTTTGTAGGTAGCTTACATTTTTAAAAAAACTTGATTAATTTTTTTTTTACTTCCTCTGTGGGTCTTGTCAATTTTAAATTTTGCCAGTCTGTATTTAATATGTTTGATGAAGGAATACAATAAAAAAACATTCTTTGGGAAATACAAGAAAGGAGAAATTGTCTACTGTATTTAGAAATGAAGACATTGAAAACTATTACCCCTTTTTGTCCAATAGGCTCTTTTTTTCCCATTAACTTAATTTTACTTATGCAGTATGATTTGTGAGTTAAAACACACAAGCATGAAAAATAATATTGGTGTATGGTTGTGGCTGGTATTTGGCCAGAGTTCCAACAGAAACCTAGATGAAAGGAATTGCTTTGTGAAATTAAAGGCTAATAACGATTTTGAAACTTGCTAGGCATGGGAATATTAATTGCCTGGCTGATTTTCAAATGAGATCATTTCATCCTTTCTTTTATTTTCCCTGGAATTTGAATTCAGTGGCATATCCTGAATCCTTAGATGTTTTGGTGTCTAGTTCTCCCAGTAAAGACAGGAGGATGTATGTTTTGGCATCTGGACCTGTGTTGCTGCAGGCACTAATGCTCTCTTGCATCTTTGTGGAGAGCTGGCTCTGTTCTGGGGCTGGATGCAGCTGTATCTGTATATCTATCTCTATATATACACAAACCTTTCCAGTGCACTTAAATTTATACTGCTGATTCCTTCTAATACAGGTTGATGATTCAGGGTTATCGGAAACCTCTGGAAGCCAAGGATTTGTGGTCATTAAATAAAGAGGACAAATCAGAGGAAGTAGTGCCAGGTTTGGCTAGAAATTGGGCAAAAGAGTGGTCAAAGACCAAGAGGTGAGTTCAGTTATCCTGGCTTTCAGTTCTGCCAAGATACAGAGGTTTAAAAGCTCAAGTGACTCAGCCTCTACTTAGAGGTGTTTGTCATTTGTTACCAAACCTGCTTTTGTGAGGCCCATGTGGCTGCCTGTGTTTGTCCTTGAGTGCACAGAGAGCCAGAACCAAGTAGGGCATTGTGTTTCTTCTTTATGAAGAGCTGCATCAACTTTCCCTTAGTCTTTCATGATCCAAAACTTATTACTGTGACTTTTGATGTGTTTTCTTTTTTTTCCCCTGGGGAGGGAATGTTTGGACACAAACTTCTGTTGTGTAATTTAGGAGCTTGGGCTCCCTCTGTAGTTGGTGAAGCCTTGGGAGGGTAGTTGAGGGTGTAAAAGTGAGCAGCTTATTCCTTTCTTTTGACTATATAGGGAGTTTGAGCATCTGAGCCAGATGACTAAAATTAGACTGCATGCCTGCAGTCTCCATCGTACTTTCATCATCCTTGGCTGCAGCAAATAGGAGCACCTTTTCATTGAAGGAAAACTGTGTGCTTGCTTACACAGGGTGTTTTACATACAGCTTGTCCTCAGAAGTTCAGAGCACGGAGTTTAGCATAAGCCAGATGTAAGAAAAGAATGTGTTCAGTCCATTGGGGCTGTCTTGGCATTAACCTGACTTCACTCTTTTAACTCTGGTGGTACAGTGAAGCCTTGATTTTGATGAAAGTTCAGCATACTGTATTCTAGAATAATAATGTTCTCTGCTCTTTAAGCTTATGAGTTACAGCCCTTTCCTCATTCCCTGGGGCAGACTTACAGGAGAGATTTACAGGAGTGTTACCTACCCAAGCAAAGAAAGCCATTTCTGAACAGCCAGTTCATTTAGTTATGCTGTATGATTAAAAATGCTTGATGGTAAAACTCAGTTGGACTCAAGAATCACAAGAAGCAGCTCATTTATATCTCATTTGTATAGTGAACGTTTTTCCAGTTGGCTTTATGCTACATTCTCTACGTAATCTTTTTTCAGGCAACCACTAAACATGTTGTATGCACCCAAAAAGCAGCAAAAATCAGGGGACTCAAATGGTGATGTGACAGAAGAGGTTGAAGCTTTGATTATAAAACCATCTCAGAAGAGCCATGAAGCATCTTTATTCAAGGTGTTATACAAAACCTTTGGACCATATTTTTTCATGAGCTTCCTTTTTAAAGCTGCACATGATTTCTTGATGTTTTCAGGCCCAGGAATTCTGGGGTAAGACTTGTATACTTTATTATTGTATTAGAAGTATGTGAACAGGATTTAAAACATGCTGGTATTTCACTCCCCAAGCTGCTTTGCCTTCAAGTGATACAATGAGGAAAAGATGTCAGATATGGGAGAGACCACAGAGAAACATTATTTCAGTCCATTGGTTTTCAGATTACAACATCATGCAATAAATGTTTGACTTTTCCTTTTCAGCACTGGGAAGGCAGGGCAAGAACATAATCAGCAATAGCAGGAGAGTTTACTCAGTTCTAACCTGTAATTATTCTCTGCCTACACATCACAGTATGTGATGCCACAGAGAGCTGAGGGGCTGGGAGGGGTTGTATTGCTTTGAGCTAAGAAGTAAAGGAACTGCAAGTGGTTGTATTTCAGCTGGAGGGGATATGAGACTCTTCAGGGTAGCTCCAGGAGAATGCAGGACATGTGAGCTATGTGTTACTTCATGTTTCAGACTGGTAACGTTGAGGAGAGAGTGATGTATGCTCATACAAAATGATCTCCAGTTTCAAAGAAGTTTGCTTCAGTGTTTTACCTAAGTTTGGTACTTCAGGTGCTTGCATGACCTGTACAATGTTTGAAATAACCTAAAGCTGCAACCATGACATTTGTTTTCCATCTATCAGAACTCATTTCTCTCTCCACAGATCGCTGCTTAGCTTTGTATATAACAAAGCTGCCCCAAACTGGCAAGGCTATTTTTATACAGTGCTGCTGTTTGTTTGTGCCTGTCTTCAGACACTGATTATTCACCAGTATTTTCATATTTGCTTCGTAACTGGAATGAGGCTCAAAACAGCCATTGTTGGTGTAATTTATCGAAAGGTAGGTGTTTCTTTAAATATGTAACAATACTGTGACTACAAATATGTAATCTTTGTGACTGTGAGAATGTATCGCTTAAGTCTGAATAATAAGCTAGGAGTCTCTGGTATGCTGATTCCTAACTCTTAATAGAAATAAGAGCATGTCTAATTTACAAATAAAAGCCTTTAAGCCAGGGCAGTTTTCTAATTTGCTACTTAACGTGCTTCTCACTGTCAAGTAAGAAAGCTTTCCTCACTTAGACTTGGGGTGTACAGTGCTTCAGTTGGTGCAGAAATTACAGATGCAGCTACATTTACAGCTTCATTTGGGATTTACCAGCAGTGCCATCTTAGAATAAGCTGGAGTGTTTTAGAAGGCTGTGGACTGATAGCTCTGTGTGAGAAAAATGTGTCACAAGAAATGAAGATTCCACTCCTTAACAGTAAAACAAAAACACGTTACAAACCAAGTAAATGATACTCCCAAGCAATAAAACCACCAGCCCTAACCCCAAAGTCTGCTTATTGACTTTAATTCTTTATATTAGCTTAAACCCAGCTGATTGATTCCAAGTGTACAACTTGCATTTTGTAGGACGTACAGGGTAAGCAGAATACAAAGGAGGAAAATGATTGCATGAAATTTTAAAGAAGCAGTTCTGTAAAGGACTTGAATTCTGTGGAGAAAAAGCAGATGACTAAGTGTGTCCTCATGTTGTTTTGTTTTTTGTTTTTTTACCTACATGTAGGCACTTGTTATCTCAAATTCTGCTAGGAAGACTTCTACAGTGGGTGAGATTGTGAATCTGATGTCTGTGGATGCTCAGAGATTCATGGAGTTGACTACTTATATAAACATGATTTGGTCTGCCCCTCTTCAGGTGATACTGGCACTGTACTTCCTGTGGCGGGTGAGCCTTGTGTTGTTTCCTGTTTTGGCTTTGGCAAGGTGCTGCTTCCATGATTCTGTGACTACACACACTGGAGGGTTTGCAGCAGTGAGGGGAATGTGCTGCTTATTAAGAAGCCATTCAGAGCTGCTTTTGTCACTGCTGTCAGCAAGGAAGGCAGGAGGTTCTGAGTTTGCACATCTGAGTTCACATGGGGAGGATGCAGAGGGGAACTATTATCTTTTGGGGAACTGCAGCACATAGAGTATCTCATTTGTCCCTTGATCTGAATTAAAGTGGTCTTGGCTTTGTGTAACTATATATTTTTGCTGTTTCTTGTTCACACAGCACTGGGCTGACTTCTTCAGAAGAACAGTCAAATCAGCAAAAAGTGGAAACAGTTAAAATGTGTGTGTGTGAATATTTAGAAAGAGATTGATCTACATGTACTTTTATATGGGGGGTATATGTATATATGTTTGCTTCCAGAGTCAAAGTATATAGACATTAACCTAAACCCTTATTTGATCCTTCTCCCAAGCTGAAGACCTATTTCAGAATGATTTTCTGTAATGTATGGTGATTTGAGACAAGATTTAAAAAAAAAAATTGTTTGAATAAATGCTTACAATTATGTATTTTTCAGAATTTAGGTCCTTCAGTGCTGGCAGGTGTAGCTGTCATGATCCTTCTGGTTCCAATAAATGCTGTGATAGCAATGAAGACAAAAACCTATCAGGTTAGCATCTCTATATAGTGCTTTTAAGAAATATCTATTCTTTGACTTGTTCCTGGAGGTTTTTCCTTTTATTATTTTCCCCATTCCTCTATCTATCCTTTAAAAAAGGGGAAGGGAAAGAAAGGTCAGAGGTATTGTATGTTCAGAATAAACAAACTCATGTATTTTTCAACCTTACAGCTTATCTGTACATAATGGTCTAAAAACCTGCAGTAGTGAAGATCAAGGTAGCACTTTAGGCAGCTTCATGAGATGTCCAGTGACTGAATTATTATGAATTAGTTCAGTTTTTTAACTTGCCTAAGAACTGAAGTGCAAAGGTAAATTACTATCTGCCTAATGAACCTAATGGCCTTGAATGAAAGTACTCATGTTTCCAGGATGTGTGGTTTTTGGGGTTTTTTTGTTTCCTGGTGAGATGAAGAAGTCTTAGTTGTTGGCTGTTTTTGATCCCTTGCCAATTTTATTTAGTGAGGATCAGTTTGTTACAGACAGTGAGCATAAGTAAGCGTAGACTCAAATTCAAGTCTTCTACTGAGCTAAAACTACTTCCAACAGCCCCACCACGTGTGTTGTGGTACAGACTTCATTACTAGCTGAATTTACTGAATGTCAGAGGAGACTGATATGTCAAAGTGAAACCTTTTAGCTCTAGAAGTTCATTAAAACATTAAAACATACCCCAGCATTGCCACAGCTGTCACTGGTCTGGGGTAGCTGTACCAGTGCCTTCTGCTGCCTGTGCTGACTCAACAGCAGTTCAGCTTTGCACTGCCCTCATCACAATATTTTAGGAAGATGGAAACTTAAGAATGGCTGAATAGAAAGCTTTTTGCCTTACTACACCATCAGAAAGCCATTGATAGTGCTGAGAATGAAGCAAAATCAAATTTGGTCTAAGGTTAGATGCAAGCTGCACATCCTATATACACTGGCTTATTTTTTAACTGCATATATTGTACCTGAGTCCCAGGTCTCCCTGCTGCAAGTTTAATCACACTTAAACCAATGCCACACTTGCTTAGATCTTGATTTGGATTTCTAGTTACGTGAAGCATTCTTTTAATTGGTTTAAAACGTCTTGGTAATTCTACATATTTGTTTATTCAGATAGTATCTCAGATTTCCTGCTTGGGAAGCTAGTAAGCTTTTGATGATAATGAGGTAAATTTGCCATTGCAAAATACAAAGCTCAGAACTTTGAGGTTCTGCCAAGTATTGTGCTCTGTTAATTATTTTTTGCAATGTTGTTTTTAGGTGGCTCAAATGAAGAGCAAAGACAACAGAATTAAGCTGATGAATGAAATTCTCAATGGGATTAAAGTTCTGAAACTTTATGCTTGGGAATTAGCCTTTAGAGAGAAGGTATTAAAGATCAGACAGAAAGAACTCCAAGTCCTAAAAAAATCTGCTTACCTTGCTGCAATGGCAACCTTCACTTGGGTTTGTGCTCCGTTTTTGGTAAGTGAAACAAGTCTAGAAGTCTTTTCTCCTTTTTGGGATTGTGCTTTCCCATGTAGTACTTGAGGATTTCTTTTGGTTTTTTGTTTTAATGAGTTGAGCCAAAATGCCCTCCAGAATGGTGGGTCCTTGAACACTTAGGGTCCACTTCTCCATGGAAAGGCACTACTGTTTTCTTTGAAACTCAGTAACAGCAAAGTTGGATGTGTTCTAGAAGTGTCAAAGTATTGGAAAATAAAAACCTCCTCTGCATCTCCTCCCATTTTCAGTAGAGTACTTGAGGAATCTAAGATGAAATGTATGGTCAGACTTAGGAGAATAAAAAAAAAATCCCTTATTTCAAAGTGTTTCTGGGAGCAGCAGATCCTTACATAAGCACTCCTGACTGGATGGGATGTTGTGCTCCAGGAGTGTTTCTGGCTGGGATTCTCCCAGCATCTGTGTAAGAACAATATGGAAGAGGCAAAACCATTGTGTAGCCTGAGATGGCTTCAAATTCTTACTTAAAAAAAATAACAATCCATGATATGCAAAGCATCCCTCCTGTGTTTGTGGTTAGCTTACATTTCAGCTACTATAAGGGAGAGAGAAGTGAGATCACATCAAAATTGCTTCAGACCCTGTTAAAACAAGGGGCCATTGCTCTTGTCTGCAGCAGCAATTAAAAGCCATGACTACATTAGGATAAAATATGTACTGTTCCAGTTGAAGGTGTTTAAGTGTACTTTCCAGTCTCAGATTCCTTCCCTGCAAACATTTTTAGTGTTTACATTATCCTTGGGGCATGATGAAAGGCAGAGAAGCAGTGCCCTGGCTAGGAAGCATCGGCTGCATTCCTAAGTGAATGCTTTTCTAAAAGAAGTCCGAGATTATCTTAATATAAATACATTATTAAATGAAATTTCTAAATAAAACTCTGCAGGTGGACTCTCTGATGCTGTTCTGTGGAGGCTGAGAAGGCAGATTGGTGTAATGTGCAGCTCTGTTCCAGCACACACAGGGGATGTGTGACACTGCCTCTGCAGGGCTTTGCCACTGGGGCACAACCCAAAGTGCAAGGCTGCTCTTCAGCATTTTGTTTCTTGGCTTTCTGGGGGGTTTTTTTGGCATGTTTTGAAGAAAAAAATATTGCAAGTGCCTACTTGAAACCACTTTTGACATTGAAAACTTTTATTTCCTCTATTCCTGTTTCCAAGGCCAGGGTTTTTAAAGACATTATTTAGTAACAGTGTTGGGGAACCGCTGACTTTGCAGTACCTCCCCTGCTGCTTTGTGTGCTGATAAGGGTGTATTTCAGACTAATTGCTGGTAACACAAGAGTGCAGACATGCTGCTTGTGAGGTTGTTCTTTGGACCCTGTCTTGTTTTTGATCTCCATGGGAGGGCTTTCTCCCTGGGATATGGTTGTCCAAACTAAGGGCTGTACAAACAAGCTACTGTGCAAGGCACAGCTGAGTCAGCTGCTGCACCAAGAACAATACATCTTCACAGCAGTCAGACTTTTTAACAGAAATACTGATGTCTTCAATGGCTGCTGTGCTTAGATGAGACTGTTCCTTAGGTGGAGAGCTCATTATTTCAAGTCTGTTAGGAGGGGGGATGCCAGAGGATCATCTGCCTTGATTTCTTGTTTGAAGTGGCAGCCTGTGGGAAGAAGCTGCTGGATCTTGTGATATACTGATGTGTGAGGGTATTATCATGGAAGAAAACACTATGAAGAGAATAGTTGTGAAAGCAAACATCTGCTTTTACTTAGTTTTAATTTTACTATTATTCAACAATAAATTTCGTACTTATTCCACACATTTAAAAAAATGAGTATATGGATTTTTGGAATTATTTTTATCACTTATGATTCATGATAACAATGGTTCAGTGTCATTTTCTTGTTCAGGATGAACCTGAAACAGTTCACAACAGAAAAGGCTTCATCTGTGTAATGCAATAACATTTCAAGTTTCCTGTCCATGATAAAGTGGGCTGTATTTTGGAAATCTAGGGTTGTGGTAGTTTCTACAAAATATAAAATAGGTTAGTATTGGGGTGCTTCTAACTCTTCTGTCAATATATGTTAGTGATCCAATACTTTGAGGAGTGTTTTAAAACTGAAAGGAAAGGAAAAAAGACCAGTGATAATTTCTCTACTTCCCTTCTGCCATGTGACCACAAATAGCCTGGGACATTTGTAGTTTCACCATTGCTGTGCAAGGAAAGTGAGCACTTCCCTCTTTTTAAAAAGAGGAGCCATCAAATTCTTTTTACAACAGCAGATTTTAGTCATATGTTTATTTTGCAAAAAGTGTTGTCAGGAACAGAAAGTTATCAGAACATTCCTCTTTCTTTGATTTATAGTCTTCTGATTCCAGTTGTCACCTGTGTACTCAGGACTTGGTGGCTTTAAGACATGACCCTCACTATGGCCTTTACATTTGGTTTCAGGTTGCCCTGTCCACGTTTGCTGTGTATGTCATGACAGACAAGAGGAATGTTTTGGATGCTCAGAAGGCTTTTGTTTCTCTGGCATTATTCAACATCCTCAGGTTTCCACTGAACATGCTTCCTATGGTCATCAGCAGCATTGTAGAAGTAAGACTTCAGTCATTAACAAGTGTTTTTTGTGCAGAAGGAGGCCTTGGGTGGAAAGCTTACATTCCCCTGCTTAGAGAATGACCACTGGGGAAATGTGGCCACCTCTGGGAGGAACCTTGCAGTGCCTGTGTGTTAAGTGCTGTGCTAGGTTGGTGTTCCTTACATCACCCATACTTCCTGGGGGCTGGGAAGTGAAAGGTTGGCTACCCAAGCAACTATGCAATGGATTTAGGAGGGATTAGGAGTGCATAATAATGATATAATGTGTATGTGGCACAAAACAGTGAGCACTTCAATGTAAGGAGCAGAGTATAAATAGTTTTGTATCCTTTTTCCATGCAGGCCAGTGTCTCCTTGAAGCGCCTCAGGGTGTTCCTGTCTCACGAAGAGTTAGATCCAGACAGCATAGTCAGGGGTCCCATCAAAGAGGGTGAGTTTCTTTGCCTCTTGCAGCTCAATGTCTGCAGGTTTTGGGTGGTTTCCTTTGTTTTCTAAAACAAAGTTGCTGCATTTTTGGTGGGTTTTGCTGATACATTTGAGCCAGAAAACGGAGAAGGGAGTTCATAAAATTAAAATTATATAAAGGCTCTTCTTCCTTCTCAGTTTCAACTGATTTTGCAGTGCTGGAGATGTGCAGCTGACTTAGTTGGTATCTCTGTGTGGCTGACATTCATGTACCTCCTGGTTCCTGAGTAAGGGTAACCTTGGAACTTCTGCTGTCTTGCTAAATTCAGTAAAAGAAGAACACAAGTTTTTGGCAAGCAGTGGGTTGTTGTTCTTTTGAAAAAGTAGCTTTATACCTCTGCCCATGTGTGTTTGGATTGGCTTTGGATTGTGAGCACACAATTTAGCTGCTTGCATTGGTACTTTTATAAATATGAGCTTTCTCTTTGCAGCTGAAGGATGCATTGTTGTGAAGAATGCAACGTTTAGCTGGGCCAAAACTGATCCTCCTTTGCTGAGCAGGTAAAGATTCATGCCCTTTATTCCACTCTGTAATCTTGCTGCATCATAAATGATCTATATTTGAATTATAAAGTACTTACAGAAAAGAGTTTGTTTCCATGAAGGAAGAGAACAAATAACATCAGTTCTATATATATTTTTAAATTGGGGCTTTATGAACTAGAGGGATTTACAATTTATTGCATTTATGGAATGCTTAAAGGGAGGTAGCAAGAGATGTGGGGATCAAGGAGGAGAGAGCTGCAGGGATTTCAGGCTCTGGCTCTGTGCTGCAGATGGGCTGAGCTCCATCTAGAGGATGCAGCCAGGTCAGCCCCTCGCAGCCAGCTCTGCTCTGTTTTACAGCCTGGTTCTCACTGTACTCTGCTGTCCTTCACCCTGGGCTGCAGGAAGCAAACAGTGGTGCAGCTACAAGCTGTGTCTTCCCTGTGCCCTGTTCCCTTCTTTAACTTTGGCTGCTTTTTCTTGGGCCTTAAATGGCAAATTCTTTGGGACAAAAATACATTTATTTATTTATTTATTTATATTCACATTATTTATTTACATTACATTACACTAATTTCTTTATTTATTTATTTTATTTACATTTGTGTTTTTAGAACACTTCAGAGAAATCTTGGCAAGATTGGGTCACATTTTTTTTCTTTCTATTTTCTTCCCCTTTTGACTAATTACATATTAAGATTATGTTCTAAGTAGGAGGAGAACTAGGTGCTTTCTGAGTGAGAGGTTTGAGTTTTCAAACAGTTCCAGTGCTGAGTCAGTATTTGCAGTGGGTGTTCACATTGCACCTGGTTTTAGATGGGCAGTTCAATTGACTGTTTTAACTGCTGGGGTGTGCCAGCAAGCAAGGCTGAATTATGTGCACTTTATTTCAGCATTAATTTCACTGTTCCTGAAGGCTCCTTGGTGGCTGTTGTTGGTCAAGTTGGCTGTGGAAAGTCTTCACTGCTGTCTGCATTACTGGGGGAGATGGACAAAAAGGAAGGCTACGTGGCTGTCAAGGTGTGACATGTCTTGAGAGCTGTTCAGCTATTTGTGGGTATTGCCAAAGGGATTCTAGATTTCCAAGTGTGAAAAGGGAAGAGACAGCCTTTCAGATGAATGCACTTCTTAGCTTGCTCTCCTGGCAAATCATGTATATATGCCTTAGCCTGCACTCTGTAATTGCCTGTCAAGCCTTGACCCAACAGCATCCAAATCTGTTGGTGTCAGATTTAGCCAAATAAAACAATGGAGCACTGAAAGAGGAGTGTTCTGATGAGTCTTGTTAGCAGCTGGGTATGAGATGAGGAGACCCTGTTACATATTCTCTGTGGAAGAGCAGTGTGGGGCTCTACCTCCTCAGACATCAGAGAATTACAAGGAGAGAAGGGTGCACCCAGACACCTGAACATGGGAAAAGCTGCAGTTGCAGTTTGTTCTTTCTTAGACATCAGAGCTGCACAGAGCTAACAGAGAAAAAATAACCTGGAAAGAAAATTACTTTAAGAGCAAAACAAATCTGTTGCATTTAAAAGTCTGTAGGTTTGGCCACCTTCAAAACTGTTGGGGAAAAACAAACGAGTTGAGATCTGTATCACTAATTATTAGTGCAGAAAGAGAAGGCAGAACTGATACTCAAAGCAAAATACTCTGCATTATCTCAGTCTCCTCCTTTGAAGTGACTTTTATATGAAAACCACTTCCTCTGCTTTCTGCAGAAAGCTCTTGGCAGGGGTGCATTTGTTAAACACTTGCATTCCAGATTAGACTCTTTTGTGCAGAACATAATTTATAATTATATGAAAGAAGTAATGACTTTTGACATGCAGTAATTGTGCAAACGTTCTCTAAACAAATGTTTCCTCCAGGTTTATGTTAATCGTATTTTGTTTGAAGTCCTTTATTTTCCATCAATGCAGTTTGTTACATTCACTTGTAGAGAGGATTATAAAAATAACATTTTGGAGGAGGCAGGAGCCCAAGAACTACTTTGTTTGGAAATGACCGTAGGTAATTTGTGAGGTGATTAACACTGCCTGCCTCACAGAGCCCTGCTGTGCCTTGACTCTCTGTGCAGACTCTTAGCCTAAAGTACTGAACTTTATTTTTCTTGCAGGGCTCTGTAGCCTACGTTCCTCAGCAAGCCTGGGTCCAGAATGCAACTCTGGAAGATAACATTATCTTTGGAAGGGAGAGGAATGAGAGCCGGTACAAGCGTGTGATTGAGGTTTGTGCCCTGGTGCCTGATGTAGAGATTCTTCCTTCAGGAGACAAAACAGAAATAGGAGAAAAGGTATTTCACTGCCCACTCCACCATAACAGTGCTATTGCTTGTAGTTAAGGCTGTGTGACTCTTGTTTTGTGTTATCTTGAAGTTGTATTGAATTTAAAACATCCAGAGCAGAAATCCTCTGGAACAGGAGGCAGATTTGAACAGTGTGTTTTTCTTCTCTTTAAGCCTCAAAGGGGAGGAAACCTGTCCTCAATTACAAATATAAAACCATCTTGTTGACAGTTTTCAATTGTCTCTAAGTTGCCACACTTATAGAGTAGAAGAATGTATAGAAACAGGAAGAGAGAAATCTGAACACGGCAGTTTCATTAAAAACAAACAAAGGCCCCTCCAACCCCGCCACAAAACCTGAATCACAGTCCACAAAAACAACCATCACCCCAAATCTGGCCCTTGGTTACCAGAGGGAGATGTGGGGTTTGGAAAGGCTGTGCAGGAGCTGGTGTCCCTGCAGCAGGAGCTCCAGGGTGTGTGTGAGGCTGCTGGGGGCTCTCTGAGCTGCTGCTCTGGCTGGGTGCAGGGCCTGCAGCTTCCAGCTGGCCACAGAACTGACAGCCCCACATGCACTAAAACTGCAGCTTTATCTTCCTGCTTGCTCAGCAGGACAGTCACATTGTGCACTGTGAACAGCTTGTCTCTTAGATCAGAGGCAGTGCTGCAGAAATACAGCTGAGAAGAAAAGTAGCCTCTGAATGTACAGAGTTAGGTAGGCCAGTCAGGGTTAATTGCTTTACAAGACTAGTAAACATCATTTCTTTTTGGCTAGCCCTTCACTGACAGTGAGAACAGAAGAGATGTGCTTCCTTGCAAGAGGATTGTGACTGCTTATGTTAGTGTGGTAGTGAAATTATTTGTGGAGATCTGTTTCATGCAATGTTGAAATTCCTTGAATTTAACCACTTATGACTTTCATAAACTGTAGCAAGACATCTTCTTTCAGCTGTAAATAAAGGATCATGTTTTCTTGTTTCCCCAGGGTGTGAATTTGTCTGGAGGACAGAAGCAGCGAGTCAGTCTTGCTCGGGCAGTTTACTGCAATGCAGATGTCTATTTACTTGATGATCCTTTATCAGCTGTTGATGCTCATGTTGGGAAACATATTTTTGAAAAAGTTATTGGACCAAAAGGAATCCTGAAAAATAAAGTATGCTATAGGAATTCTTTTTCTTGGCTGAGTTCAAATGATTCCAAGTTTGTCAAGTTGCATATTTAGACTTCTAACATCTGACAAATTAAAAGATACTTCCGCAATTTTTAGAGGGCTTTTATAAAGCACTGACATTTTTGTAGTGAAAGGCACTTTGGTTTCTGTAATTCAAAGTTATTGTATGGAAAAATCAAGACAATGTTCTCTTAAAGTGCTGCATGCCTGTCCCTCATTACTATTCTCTTATACACAGAATTCAAGCAGTAAAGAGCAGTAGTCCAACCGAGGTATTCATTAATCTGAGATGACAGAAACCCTTTCTTTTTCCTTTGCCTTTTAGACTCGGGTTTTGGTAACCCATGCAATCAACTATCTGCCTCAGATGGATACAATTCTGGTAATGACTGATGGAGAAATCTCTGAGATGGGCTCTTACCAGGAGCTGCTGGAGCAAGATGGGGCTTTTGCTGAGTTTCTTCGTACATATGCTAATGCTGAACAAACCATGGAGAACAGTGGTAAGCTCACAAATAAACTCTTGATGTGTCTGATAAGGGAGTCCTGTTACAGGAAAAACAGTTGTACTGGTAGGAAAGTTAAAAGAAATTACTATTTTTGTGATTGCCTGTATAGGTAGAGGTGCTTATTTCTTGAGAGTGTTGAAGGTTGTGAGGTTAAACATATATTCTTAAAATTAGATAAACCTGTAACAAATCTGTAGTAAAATTTCCTCTCAGTGCAAATTTCAGATGGTAGTGAGACTGCAGAAAGGCCAGCTGGGGTTTATACACCTTTCTTGTCTCTTTTAAGATGTGTCTTCTTCCGAATTCCTTTGGGGATGGGGAGAAGGAGGAAGCAGCTCAGTGTTCCAGCAGTTGTCCTTGACTCCTGCTCTGCTTTACAAAACAGCTATAGAGCTGCACTGGTACAGGAGTACACTTCAGATTTGTTTTTCTTTTATCTACAGACAGTTGCAATATTGGATTCCAATAGGGGAACTTAGTCTTTGCCTGTTTTCTTCACTGGGTTGCCTGTGGCGATTTCCTGCACTCCTGCTGAGAAGTGCAAGGGGTGCCTGGGGTTAAGTTGGTGACATGAGTTTGGGAGCAGATGCTGAGTGCTGCAGAGAAGGCTTTGGGAACAAGGAGGGGCCTGAGCCTGCTTTTTCCTTTGTCTTCCATTTGGAAAACCCTTGGTTCCTTCCCATTCCCTAGCGGGAACAGAGAGGTGTTTTTTGGTGTGCTGCTCATGCTGGCAAAGTGGAAATGGTGCCACATTTACCTGCACTGATGCAGCTGGGAAGTGTTAAAAGTGTGTTGAAGAGCTTCCCTTGGCAAGGAGCTGCTCCTGGTGCTCCTGTCAGAGGAGCCTTTGGGAGGTCTGTGATGGTCTGCCTTGCTCTCTGAAGCTCTGTGAGCCAGGCTGGCACCAGAGCGCCCCTGGAGTCTGAGTGGGCAGGGTTTGTGCCTGCCTGTGCAAGGTGGCATCTTCTCCTGCCTCCCTCTTCCAAGCAGTTGGATTTGGGATGATCTGTCATCCCAAAGCTCAAGCTCAGGCTGCCCTGCTGTGGGCAGGCATTCCTCTTGGAAAGGTCTCGTGGTAGTCCCAGCTGTGGCTCTGCAGACTGGGATGCTGGTTTGGGTGGATGCTCTAAGCAGCAAATACTGCATGGGTGGGTGTCTCACTGTGGAAAGCACTGTGGGAAGAGATTCTGGGGGGAGCAGAATCAGGTTAACTTCTGTGTATTTTCTGTAGGTGTTTCTGTAGCTCCTTCAGGCACAGTTGGACTTGTTGCACTCTTCAGCATATGCTTCCCTAGGCAGTTACAAGTTAACTTCAGTATGAAGATTTGCCTCATTTAATAGCCTTGTTCTTTAAGTCTTTGTCTCCTCCCATTTTCAAATGTGGAAAAGTAGGTTTTGAAATCTGTTTCATTAAATTAAATTACTTTATTTTTCCATTTAATTACTGAATTTTCTTTTGGAAAGTGAGCCAGTGCTTTATCTTCTGCCATGACTCTCTACAGTTTTCTAGTAAGAGGCTCTTCTTACTTCAGTACCACCCCGGTGATCTGGAGGGGATTGCTGTATCACAGGGTTGGTCTATTTGCAGCAAATTTGTTCATCAGTTCTAGTCAAATGATCTCCTGCCAGTGGTAAAAAGTGAAAAGTAGAGGCATTGTTTGTCTGATTCATAGGAATGATATTCATGTTTATTGAATGTGTAAAAGGTCACAATTGCTGAGAATCACAGGCTCTTGGATGAGCACAGTAGTCTGTGATGGGAATCAGACGGAGTTGGCTGGAGGGTATCTGCACACCCACTTTTAAAGGGAGGCTCCCTTATGTCTGAAGCTCTGTGTTGGCAGCCTGAGAGCACAGTGGGTTGGTGCTTTCTGGCTGGAATACATCTGCTGCTCCAAGGGTGGGAAAGCTTCTCCTCCTACCCAGCCCCTGAGGTTTGGCTGCAGCTCTGGTCCCTGTTGCCTCCCAGCCTTCCTCTCCCTTTGGGATTCCTGAGGGTTACCTCTGCCTGTGTGCTGTGCTGCTGCCTTTCCCAGCCTCAGCTTCATGGGGTTTCATCTCTGTGTGGGAAAACTGTGCTTGTGGCTTGGGATTAAAAATAGGTCTCTTTCAGCAAATTTGATCCTGCCTTGGGTTTTGTGGCTTAGGTTATTCTACTTGGATGTGAGGTTGTAAAGATTGAAAATGGTAGTGTGTGTTCTGGAAAAAAGTTAATTATATATGCTTTTAGAGTCAGATCCTTCATTAGAAGGACCGATCCAACCTCTGGAAGCAGGTAACTGTTTGCCATGTGGCTGTTTATTGGTGCTTGGCTTAGAGAAATATGAGTAGCTGCAGTTTATTTACAAGAGACTGAGTCACTGTTGGGAGAATTTTATCTGTGCAGTAGAAGGTATTTGCATGGTTTGCATGTCCTTCGTTGTGTGAGCTGCAGCAGTTGGTGTGTGGCAGCTTGTAGGTAACTCAGCAGCAGCACTTCTGTATCTCAGAGGCTTCCATGAGAAAACTTTAAATTAAAGACACCCTGGACCTAGAAAGTAGTGAATGTACCAAGAGAAGTGTCATTCAGGATTGAGCCCTGAGGGTCCTTTTGTTCTCAAATGTGTATTCACTACTTACAGTTGTTCCCTTTTATACTTTCTGTGTGCTTTTATCAGCACAACCCTTAATAGTGGGCTCATACCCTAAGAGTATATGTCAGATTTACTATGGCAGTCTTGAGCATTTTTTTATTCTCAGGGCTAAATGCATTATAAGCAAGAAATCTTTGTAGCCTACAACATGAAATCAAATTTGAGCTTTTAGGGGAGGATAGTTTATTTGTGGTTTTGTTTTCTTCAGCCACGTTCTAAAGCAGTATGTTGCAGGAAAGCTTGCTGTTTTTCATTATGGGAACCTTTCTAAACAAATGCTGTCAACTGTTTAAAATAACCAGCAGTCCCATCTTGGTTTGATCTTATTCACATAAATAAGAACTAAATAATTGAACTTATTCACATTTTCTGCTTTTTGTCTTTTCAAGACCATGCTGAACAATTAATCTTTGGGTTTGTAAAGTAATGAACCGATACTCAGTTTGCAGACACAGAAGGGAAAGCAGTCCACCCTTAATGTGTTGATGATCTGGTTTATGCATATATTTTGCATTCATATAAAAACATGAAAATGTTAGATATACACATGTTTTCCTGAATATCTTTTTGAATGTATTCAGGTCAGTATCTTTGCATAAACTATCCATAGATCCTTCAAAAAAGCAAAACTCTTTGTTGCAAGTTCTGAATTAACTTTCATACATGAAAATAGAGTTCCATGTACTGACAGGTAACCTTTTAGGAGCCAGATGTTTGTTTTTTAGAAGGAAAACTGATGTAACCTGAACCTAGAAGTTTTACTACTTGTAGCACTGTATTACACTGAATTAAATTGCTCAGAAAAGGCTAATATTTCAAGCTTACAGGTTTTCTGGAGTGTTTTAGACACTTTTTTAGTGTGTTCTGTGTCTTGGTACAAGTGGAATGTTGTGGGATAACAATTCATGGAAAGATTTCTTGCTTAAAGTCATCTGATTCCTGCAGTTGCCTAAAAAAAACAGGCTTTTGCCCATTTCTTCTTGCTCAGCTTTGCAGGAAGACTCAAAGTTATTAGCACATGCCTGCTGTTCTTACAGCTTCACTCCATCATTTACAGTATGTCTTCTCATTGCATTTTAAAATAAAAATAACTTATAACTAACTATGTAGAGGCTGTGGTTTGAAAAGGAGTGGCTGGAGTCTGGGGTTTGTTTCCATGGAGTGGGTCACATGTGACTTGGTATTGCATGCTTGAACATAAAATATGTCCTCATAATTATATTGCATTACTACTGACCTACATTGGCTCGAAAAATAAATGTTCACTGTCGTGGCAAATTAACCCTGTTGGGGGTTTTAGGGAACTAAACTGATTTGTTCACAGGGTCAGTTTTCTGTTATTATCTGTAGACTTGTGCTCCCCTCTTTGCTTGCACATTAAGACTGCCACTGGCAGTTGGGATTGAAATGCAATGCTTGTGTCTCTTTGCCTAACCATTTTCATGTTTACTTTTACCTTTTCACCCTCTCAGATACAAACAGTCCATCTGCAAAGGAAGGCAAGCCTATAGAAAATGGAGTCCTTGTGAATGAAGCCCCTGGAAAGTTGATGCATAGGTGTGTGTTCTTTATTTTTTTTGCTTTTGCCCCCCATACCTTCAGTCCAGTCACTCATATGTGGATAAACAGTGGTTTGATGGTTATGGTATTTGATAGAGGAAAATACATCATGCTGGATCCAGCAGGCTGAGCAAGGCCAAGCTGGTGCTGCTCTGAGGTGCTCCAGCAGGCACCTGGGGCACCCACACAAACTCAGCACCACAGGGCATCACCCAGGCCCCTCTCTGGCTGAGCAGGGCCAGCTTTGCTGCTGGGAATATGTTAGGTGTGTCCTCTCAAGGTGGATCTCTGCAGTGGCTGGCTCAGTCCCTCAGTGTGCCTGGGAGCTGCCCCTGGTTCCCAGTTACTGGCACGTGGAATTTGAACCTCTGGGGCTGCTCCCCACTCCAGGCTGGTACAGACTGCTGCACGTTCATGTCTGCACACACAGCTCTCATGATATTCTTTCCATGTGAAGAAACTCTTGTGTAGTAGCAAGATATTGTGGTTTGGCTTGCATAAAATGGAGGGTGTTTTATTGGCTAGTCCAGCTTTTGTGTGTGTTCCCAAGGCTTCTGCACTTGACTGCTGTCAGATGGGATGAAGTGCCAAATGAACCTTTAGTCTGACCTAATGCAGCTGCTATTGTGCTTGCAATCACTCTGATTATACCTTTCCAAAACCATCTCCTAGTCTGTGCCTTATTCTTATGGTGCTCTAGAGACACTTTATTTCTGGAAGCTGATGAGTGCCTGGGAGTTAAATGGCCTGTTTTGAGGGGACTGCAGGTACCTCTTTTGCTCTCCAGCATCTGCTGGGCTGATGATGGGGTTTGCAAAACCTGGTCTTGATGGTCACAAAGAATTTTCCTTTCTGGTGTGTGATTGCAACCAAGACTTCTTTATCTGGTGACTCAGTTTCTTGCACCTGGGACCTGAATGCCATCAAGGGGGGGTTAGGACACTGCACTGAGGGGACAGGGGGGCTCGAGGAATCTCTGGCCCCTGATGGCAGGTTAGGACATCTCCTAGGACTGTAAACCTCTGACTTGGAGCTGTGGACTGTCAAAGCATAGTTGTGAGGTAGCAGCACTTCTCCAATGTGAAGCTAAGATTAAAAAATGAATGTCTTCAAACAGGCAGCTCAGTAACTCTTCAACGTACAGCAGAGACACTGGGAAGCCACAGCACCAGAGCAGCACAGCAGAGCTGCAGAAGCCTCTTGCTGAGAAGAATTCCTGGAAACTGACGGAGGCCGACACAGCAAAGACCGGGAGGGTAAGGTCTCCAGTTCCCACTTCCTGTGCCCTCTTTCAGTTTTGGAAAAATCTGTTTCAGTAGAAAATAACTTCTGAAGACCACGTAATTGGTGTGAGAATGGGCTGAACTTGCTGCTTTTTGTGTAATACTTGATGGAAATGCCCTCTGCTCCCAAACCTGAGCCCCATGTTTGCCTGCGGGAAGAATGTTTACACAAAATTTCTGTGTGAGGTGATGGGCCTGACCACATCAAAGTGTAGAAGGAGAAATGAAAACCTTGCAGCTATTTCTTGGAGAGAGATTGTGACAAATTAGGTGACCTAATGAAAACTGCCCTTCAGTGTAAGGAGCTGCAATTGACTCAGATAATTTAAGCCAAGTTTCCACTGTAGACATAAGTATCTAATCTCAGGATAACCAGGGCTTTTTGAAAAGCCTGAGACTGAAGTTCCTGGGAAAATGGCAGTTACAGCTCTTAGCAATGTTGCTTGAATTCAAGCTTGGATTGCTTGTTGTTGGTTAAAGATAGCTCATAGGATACAAGCCATGTGGAGCAAGGGTTGGTTTAAAGGCTTTATAATCTTGTGGTACAGAGAGCCAGAAACTGGAACTCCTCTGTGAAGTGTTTGGCTCTGCTACTGATGCTCTGTGTTACTTCAGGCAGCTCCCTCCCTACTCCTCCCTTCCCCTGGATGACAAGGGAGGGATGATGTGTGCCTGCCCTGAGGGAATGTTGGATTTGGCATGTCTCCATGGAATGCTCTGCAGCATGTGTTCCCAAGCAGTGGCTCTCTGGAGTGCAGCTGCTGTGTTGTCATGGCCTCATGGAGGGATACTGACTTTAAATAGGTGTTGCAGAAGGGGGAGTTGCTGGTTTTGAAACTTTGATGCAAAATGAGTATTTCTTTTCTTCTGTCTTCAGGTAAAGGCATCAGTGTACTGGGAATACATGAAAGCCATTGGACTCTTTATGTCTTTCTTGGCCATTTTCCTCTTTGTGTGTACTCATGTAGCCTCCTTGGCTTCCAACTACTGGCTGAGTCTATGGACAGATGATCCTGTTATCAATGGGACACAGCAGAACACAACTCTCAGACTGGGAGTATATGGAGCTCTGGGAATTTCTCAAGGTTTGCTTGGTCTTGTGTATTTTAAGGTTTGCTGATTCAGTGTTTCTACTGTTCTTGGTGCCTGCAGCAGCATTTTGCTAAGGATTTGAGTGTGGGTTTTCATAGAAAAATGAAAAACTTGAATTAAAAAAAACCAACCAGTTCAACCCATACAATTATTCAGTTAAAAAAATGTATTTTTTATTTAATTTGTAAATGAAATTTCTCAAAGTGAGAAGTGATTTTCTGGCTGATGAGCCAGAATTGTGACAAAATGTCTGAACTCAGAAGTGTCTCCTTGGCCTGTCAGCAGACTGTGCTGCCTCCCTGCAGCCCCAGCCTGGCTCAGCTGCCCTGGCTGGGGTTTGCTCTGGCTGCTTGTAGCTCCATCCAGGGCACTGTGGGGAGGCTGCTTCACTGATGCTTTGTTTTATGTCCTCTTTGTGGTTTAGAGTGTGTTTGCCATGAAACCAAACACCCCAAGTACCCCACTTCAGAATTGCCATGGAAATCCCAGATTAAAAAACAAATGCCAAGTGCAAATTCAGTGATTTTTTTTCTCAGAAAAAGTGTTCAAATATTACACAATTTTTTGTAACAGAGAAGCAATGAAAGGAATGTGATGTTTTCACTGCTTTTATTTTTTTTTAACTGCTTGACATATTTGCTGAAGTGAACCCTAGTTCTCAGGATTATTGTACTAGAGACATACTAATGCTAAATGGTGAGAAAATGAGGAAAATGTTTTGTGTGAGAGGTGGCAGCAGTTAATAATGAGTCTCCTTTTCTAGGTGTTTCTGTGTTTGGCTACTCAATGGTTGTGTCCATAGGAGGAATCTTTGCATCACGACACCTGCACCATAACTTGCTGCACAATGTCCTCAGGTCTCCAATGAGCTTCTTTGACCGTACTCCCAGTGGGAACCTGGTGAACCGTTTCTCCAAGGAGATAGACACCATTGACTCTGCCATTCCACCCATCATCAAGATGTTCATGGGCTCCACATTTAATGTGATTGGGGCTTGTATCATCATTCTGCTGACCACACCTATAGCTGCTGTCATTATCCCACCCCTGGGACTTTTCTACTTTTTTGTGCAGGTAAAGGGTGTTACCTGGAGGAACCAGGACCAGCAGTCACATCCTGTGTTATTTCATACAGTTCTTACCCTGCAAGGATAAGGAAGGATTTTAATGTGTTGGATTTGACATACTTGACTGACTGTGCTTTGCATGGTTTACTGATAATCTGATGTTAGCACAGCATTTCCTTCCTTTGTCAAGTGTAAAATGACTTCTGTGAAAAAGTTAATCCTTTAATACCTACTTTCTAAAAATGCCATTAGATTTTGTGGCAAATTTTGCACAGCTTGTTGCTCAGAGTCCAAACACTATTTTCCAAAAGTTCTGTCCAAACATTAGAGTAGCCTTTAGAGGGGGATGTGTGTGTATTGCTCATGTGCCTGTTTCATCAGAATATTGTCTACAGAGCAAGAGAGTGGATGGCAGCCTTTCACTCCTGTCCTGTGTGGGCAGGATGTGCTTGCTTCACTCTGGCTTTACTCCTAGGAACTGGTGGAGCCAGCACTGATCGAAGAGAAGCAGCTGGGGTTTGATTTTGGCTCTTGAATTTGAAAATCCTTTTGGCTCCTTTAGTAAACCTTCAAGTGGTGATATGTGTGCTTTATACTGTTGAACTAAACCTGCTGATAAAAGAGCAGAAAATGGCTCTGGTATGAGATGGGCTGACTGGTGGTTGTTTAAAGTCAGCAGTGTGTACATAATGGTCCTTTAGGCCTAGAAATGTTGGAGAAGGTGTGTGTTCCCATGTGTGAGCTGGATCTCTGTCACTAACAGCCCAGATGGCAGGGCACTGTTTGATTCCCCTTGTCTTTCCAGACACAGTCTGGACGTAACCATAATTGTCATACTCTGATTTGCAGAGATTTTATGTGGCCACTTCACGGCAGCTGAAGCGCCTCGAGTCTGTCAGTCGTTCTCCTGTGTATTCCCACTTCAACGAGACTCTCCTGGGAGTCAGTGTCATCAGAGCCTTTGAGGAGCAGAAACGTTTCATCAAGCAGAATGACATGAAGGTGGATGAGAATCAGAAAGCTTATTATCCAAGCATTATTGCAAACAGGTACCAGTGGGGCTGCAGTGTGGAACAGCAGTTACCTGGGGAGGATGTGGATCTGCTGGCTCTGCTCCTTATCAGTCACAGCTTTGGCATGCTTGTCCAGGGCAGGGAATCCTGTGTGGGTAAATCCATTTCAGAGATGATTTGTTCAAACTTCTGTGATAAAATTAACATTACTTCTGAATCTCTTACCTTTCTGAGAGTTCCTGCCTTGCTTCTGGATTTTATTCTTTTAAAAGTTTTGATTTATTGATCCCTATGTTCAGAATTCAGTTGTAGTTAAGACAGGAATTTATGTACCTTAAAGACTCTTTAATTTTGGATGCCTCTAAGTTCACATGCTGCTGAAGCAGAACCTCACAGATCTTGCAGTGCCTGCATCACCATCAGGACACACATGCCATATATTAATCTAACAAAAAAAAAGGATGTGTGACAGACCCTTTGTTGTCCCCCTGATCTCTGTGGGTGCAGTACTAGAAGGATGTTTTTGTGCCTTGCAGGTGGCTGGCTGTCCGTCTGGAGTACGTGGGGAACTGCATTGTCCTGTTTGCAGCACTGTTTGCAGTGATTGCACGCAGCAAACTCAGCCCAGGGCTGGTTGGCCTCTCAGTGTCCTACTCACTGCAGGTAATTTGGATTTAGAAAATTTGAAGTTAGAAAATGTCTTTTCTAAAAAGAGCAAAACCTCTGAGTCAGACTGCCCCAGAAAGTCAGAACCTTGATACAGCTCTGGATGGAAACCTAATATAGGGAACACAGAAAATAATTGTAAATAGTATCTGAGAAGATGTGGGAAGTTTCTTCTGTGCTTTCCCTGTGGGAGGGGATGTGGCCAAGGTCCTGTGCATCTTAAAGGCATTTAGGTTTTCATTCTTTCCAGCACTGATCAGCCAAGATCTTGCCAGTATTTATGCATTCCATGAAATTGCAATGCTTTGGTTGTTCCATGTTTTTCATTTAGTGCAGGTAACCTGTTTGGTGTAAGCTGCTCTCTGACTTCTTTCCTCCTTGCAGATCACAGCGTATTTGAACTGGCTGGTTCGCATGTCATCCGACCTGGAAAACAACGTTGTTGCTGTTGAAAGAGTCAAAGAGTACTCTGAGATGGAGAAGGAGGTACATTGGGCTGTCCTCCACACTTGTGGAAGCCAGTGTCCTGTTCTGAGGTCCCAGCTGGGGGTGGGCCTGTGCTGGGAGCTCAGGGGTGGGACAGGGCTGTGAGTTCCTGCCAGCGAGGGCTGGCTCTCAGTGGGAAGTTCCTGTTGGTGCTTTTGTGGTGTATCCACTGGTATTTACACTGCTATTTAGGAAATGTGCTTTTATGTTCAAGGCTAAGCAGTAGGGCAGCACAAATGTTTTTGTTTCCTAAGTCTTTAAATTATGTTTTTATTTGTTTCTCTTTTTGCACTCAATATGGGAATAAAAAGGTTTTACTTTTTTTTTTTTTTAATTCAAATCACATAACTCATTTAATCTGCAGTTATTCTCTTTATGGTTATGGAATTCCCTGGGGCTTCCCTTTGCCTTGCCTGTCACTTGAATTTGACCTGGGACACTGTTTTTGCAACCAAACATTATGAAGATCCTTCCTAGAATTTTTTTAAGTTCTGGTAGCAGACCAGTGTTTATACATGTAAAAGCCTTTTCATTTGGCAGTGGCAGTGAATGCAGTGGGGTGTGTTATTTCCTCTTTCACCTCTGTGGGAAGCTGAGGCAGCAGCTTTTCTCCAGCTTATTAATGTTTTAGTGCACAGTCTCAGCTAAACTGCTTCTAGTTGCATGTGTGGCTGCCCCAGAGGTTTCCTTGCCCCACTGTGGGGTGTACAGACAGGTTGTCTGAATTTGTGCTGCCTGCATGATTCTGCCATTGGTAAGAGGAAGGTTTATCCAGCAAACAGGACTTGAGATAGCCAAGCCCTTGGCTACTCACACCATTTCATCTGTCTTGAGACAGCTCTCTCCCTCTCATCACAGCTCCTTTTGCAAATTATCCCCTAAGAAGGATTTTAATTGGTTGTAATCTGAGTCCTCAGAGCCCATGTTGGTTGAAGCAGGGGTTGATCAGAGGTGTTTGTGTGGCTGTTTCAGGCTGAGTGGAGGATTGAGCAAACAGCCCCAGCCAGTAGCTGGCCCGAGGAAGGGAAGGTGGAGTTCCGAGGCTATGGTTTACGCTACCGGGACGACTTGGACCTGGTTCTGAAAAACATAAATGTTACCATCAATGGAGGAGAAAAGGTAAGGACTGAATTCATAGAAGCATGTTGAGTTCACAGGTCTGCATGTAAAAGGAGAAGAGAGGTTTAATAATCTGTACTGTTATGTGTCTGGGGTTCTTAAGAACTAGAAAAGCTTCTGTGGAATCAGCCCTGTTAGCTGCAGATGTGGCCTCTCAGCCTTTGCAAGATCTGCATCATGGATAAAAAACATTTATGTGGGGCTGCCAAGTATCATTTGGCCTGGTTTCTTTGGGAGGTGAGGTTTATCCTGTCTTGTCTCCCCTTCCCAGGGAATTTTGCTAGTTTGTTTGCCATAAGCAAAGAGGAGTAGGTTACAGAGAGATTACATTAATTATAATACCAGGAAAATACTGTACAATAAAGGGGGGGAGCCTCATCTAGTGAGGCAGCAGCTGCAAGATGAAACTGCAGGAAAAAATGGGACTTGAGATTCTCTGGACCTGGCCAAGCTGATCTGTGTGTTTCTCCTCCTGCTTGCTTTCCCCTGCACTCACTCACGTCCCACCCCAGTCCTGTGTGGATTCTCTGATGTCTGTTAATAGTGTGATCTTGCACAGCAATATTAAAAGTAGCTGTGATAGATCTACTCTCCAGCTTCCTTATTTGTGGTAGCCAACTGAGCATTTGTTCTCTCCCAGGTGCACACTTTCTACCTACAAATATGGGCAGAATTCTACCTCAAGTGGTTAGAATGGGCAGATGGCAAGAAGTGTATCAGCCAAGCAAAGTAGCAATCTTTTGTATTTGAAAAGAATTATCGAGTCTTCAGTCTAACTGGGAAGTAAAACAGTGTGAAACTGAATGCTTGTGGTGTGTGGATAACCCCAGAAGTATGACAATGTGTCGGTTTCACTTGGCAATGCTTTAACTCTTTCCCAGAGTAAGTTGTTCTTGTATTTCTTCCCAACAGATAGGAATAGTTGGAAGAACAGGAGCTGGAAAATCCTCACTTACTTTGGGTTTGTTTCGGATTAATGAAGCAGCCGAAGGTGAAATTATTATTGATGGGATTAATATTGCAAAGATAGGGCTCCACGACTTGCGGTTCAAGATCACCATCATCCCTCAGGTAGGTGCAAAATCCTGCCACTACCACAACTCCTTGGCACTCCTTTTGCACTCCAGTGCTCTTTCCAGAAAGCACAGAGGAGAAAATTGTTATTCCTCTTCTGATCTGTGCTATGAAATTTGGTCACTTCAACTTGCTCTTTCATAGACTTGAAGCCAAGCTTTTTTCCCTAGGCTGGTTTCAATTTGCCTGTGCCAGGTAACAAGTAGGAACTTGGCTGAGCCATGTTGTGGAAGCAAAACCTTGGCCTCTGGATTCAGGAGCTGACCACTTATAACTACAGACAGCTCAGCCTGAGTGGGAAGGGCTGATCCCAGCTGAACACCTGCTTGGAATCCCTCTGTGAACTGGGCACAAAGTGTGCTATCAGGGCTGTTCTTGCACAGAAACCTGTACATAACCATCCCAGTCTAGCCCAGCAGCTGTGGGTTTGATAGTCCTAAACATTTGGAAATACAGCTTTATGAGCGTTGGATTTAGTCTCAAGCGGTTTTGTTCTTACTGTGTAGCCTTTATTGCCTGTTCTGATTCAAAGTAAGCCTATAAAGTGTGCTGTTTTGAATTACCATTGCAGAACACTGGCAAAAACAAGTGAGCTCACAGTAAAAGGTTTTCTGCACCACCTCTTTTGGAAATCTGGGGGGGAACTCTGCTTTCTCCTTTTGATTGTTTTGAATCAGTATTTACAAAGTAGTATTTCTCCCTGTCTGAGAAAGGAGACAAAAAAAAGAGTAATTTCATTGATACTGCAGCTGAAGAGTTTTAAAATATTTACAGATTATTAATTCCTTAAGAAGTGAAAAGTTAACTGGTAGTCTGTGCTGACAGAAGGTTGGGCAGGGAGGGACTCTTTTTTAGCCTAGAGGTCCAGTAAAAGGAAAGTTGGCTGGAGTTTGGGTGTTTTGGTTTGTTTGTTCTGTTGGGTTTTTTTCTGAATTCATGAGTTACTGACTAATGGAAAGGTCTGGACTGCAAGAATCTGCAAAGGGAAAAGGTCAGGCCCCAAGAAGAGTAAGGAATAAGAGTGAGGGAGAAAACATTTTACCGGAAAAAGACGAGCCCTGACTCCTAAATTCCTGACTCCTTCAGTAAGTTGCTTGCTTGCAACTGCATCTGTACATGGTGTTTCCTTTTGTAATCTAAGAAATATTTTTGGAGCAGTTTTCCTTTTCTGTGTACGTTGTCAATTGCCTCTTTCCACGACCAGGATCCAGTGTTGTTTTCTGGCTCTCTGCGTATGAATCTTGATCCTTTTGACCAACACTCTGATGAAGACATCTGGAGATCTTTGGAATTGGCTCACCTGAAGAACTTTGTATCATCCCTTCCTGATAAACTGAATCATGAGTGTTCTGAGGGTGGTGAGAACCTCAGGTGGGTCAAAGAAATTGTGTGCTGAACTGAATCATAGTGTGCTTGTGAATGTTCTAATGCCCCAGCCCTGTCTGAGAATCTGGGGAGGCAGCTGGAGAATTCTTAATGTGTGACCAGGCAATCGACCAACTAGGTTTTGTTCAACATGTTTTCAGCTCTTGAGTTTGGGAATTTCAAATAATTTAAGAAATACTTTGAATGCTGAGAGGTTTGTCAGCTTGGGCAGCCTTGGAAAGCATTTAAGCAGCAGCAGTTATTCTAAGGAAGCTGTTCACTTGCTATTTGCACCTTATCAGGGTTTTATATGTTCAGTTTGTAGACCATTTAAACCATTTTAAATCCATTTCTCACCACTGCACTCATTCAGTGAATCATCTGCTGCAGTTGTGCTGAAGCCACTTGTATTCTCTTACTACACTGCCAGGGCCTCATTTGAGGGGGTGTAGTTTCAGATGCTGTTAGATATTCTGCAGGGAAGTAGTAAGACCCAGCTTATCTTTAGAATAAGGAATTGAACAGGTTTCAAAATGAATACTAATAAATGCTCTAAACTTGTTCTGACTTTTGTCCCCACCTTCCCATCCCATCTGTGCAGTGTGGGACAGCGCCAGCTGGTGTGCCTGGCACGGGCTCTGCTCAGGAAGTCCAAAATCCTGGTTCTGGATGAAGCCACAGCTGCTGTTGATCTTGAAACAGATAAGCTCATACAGTCAACTATAAAGTCTCAATTTGAAGAATGTACTGTATTAACTATAGCACATCGTCTGAACACAATCATGGACTACACGAGGTAAAGTGATGCTGTTTTTATTGTGCTGACTGTGTCCTCTGTGCTCCACTTAAGTGGGAATCTGTGTGAGTTGGATGTTTCCTGGTTTGTTTTTAGGTGCCTCTGCACAGAGTTGGTGGAATTCCTGCTTTGAGTGGTAGGGTGTGTGTGTTCTGGCTGTGCTTGGCCTGGGGAGCTCCCCTTGTCCCTCTGTCACACTGCTGTTGTGCTGTTCCTGCCTGGGCAAACGGGGAAGGGGAGAGAGGCAAGGACAGGAGTCTGTTCCTGGATCTTGCTCTAATTTCAGCACAGACAGGATAGGGAGTCCAAAGGGGCAGATCCTGCCCTCTCAAGTTTATTTGGTGTTTTGCTTTCCATCACTTCTGGTTATAGTTCATACAGCCTCCCTCATGCTCGGCTGCCTTGCTCAGGTAAGGTTGAAGGCCAAGTTGTTGTCTCATATTTCAGTTTTTGGCTCTCTTGTCCCTTTTATCACAGAATGGCAAAGTGACCAGTGGTAGGATTTCAGTGTACTTTTGCAGCCCTGTGTTTGTGCTGTCAGTAGTTACAGATGAGAGGGAGGAGCAGTGCCAGCAGGGGAACACCCAGCTCAGCCATGGCAGTGGTGACACCAGGCAGCAGCCAGGGGCACGGTGACCATCTCTGCAGTGCCTTGCCCTCTGTGGGGGGAGCTGGAACAGGGTTTTAGCAGTGAGCACTGACTTGGTGGACTTCCTTGTGCCACTTGCATGTTTTGTTTGGCACAGAAGCTGTGTGACAGCAGTAGGTGTGGAGGGGTGTTAAGGGACGGTTATCCCAGCTCTTGCAGGGTCTTACAGGCCCTCACACACTTTGACAAGAAGTGCTGCCAGCTCACTTGTGGCTGGCTCAGAGTGCAGGGTTGGTTGTCTCCTCTGCAGGAGATGGGTAACCATGAACAGTCACCACACAGAACATCTGCACAGAGGTGGGGAAGGACAGTGAGAACCTCAGCCTGTTCACACTCTGCACTGTCTTCACTTGCAAATAATGGTCATGCTGCAGTCTCTGTACACATATATCCATGTTCAATGGCTTTCTGGATCTTCTTGTGACCTTTCTTTCTTCTTTTTTTTTTTCCATCTCCTTGTTTTACAGAGTTTTAGTCCTGGAGAGAGGAGAAGTGGTGGAGTGTGGTACCCCAGACCAACTACTTCAGGAAAAAGGCATTTTCTATACCATGGCCAAAGATTCAGGCTTGGTGTAACATTTGAAGTTAGCTATTAACTGTGGGGAAGAGGGAGGTGATACATCTGGAGAATTGTAAGGTCCCCTGAGCTGGACTGAAGCACACAGCTGAGTTTCAGAAACAGTGAAGTTAGCCAGAGCATGGCAATGGAAATAACACAAAGATGCAATTTTTTTCTTTTTTTTTTTTTTAATATCTCCTTAGTATTGATTTTAGCCACCTTTAGGAGAAGCTCATACACTGTGCAAGAAACTTGAGAGAATCCAATTTTTTCCCTGCAATCTGTCATTATATGCTTAAGTGTTCGGCAGAGTGATTCATCAGAGAAGTTCAGAAAAAGCTTTCTTCTCATCTGCTCTTATGTTCTGAAGTTCTCTCCCCCTTTTTTTTGTTTAAATTGTTTTTGTTTAAAACATTTTTGCAAATGTTAGTTATTTACTTGTTTATGGATTCCTCCTTTCATGAGCCATCTATTGTGGGATGCACTTGGAACATCTTGTGGCATATAGTACTATAGTCCAAAGATTTTTTCTTCTTGTGAAATAAAATGTGTGCCAGACTTTCTCATTATGGCATTTACTGTACCTGGTTAATGCTTTATGCATTGTCCTAAAGGTTTCATGTGTTTACAGTGTAGAGCAGCAAGTTCACTGTCACGTCAGTAGTGCTGCTGTGAGAAAGCACAGTCAACTTCAAAGCAGTATTTAAAGATGTCTAGAATGACAATCACTCCAGAACCAAATTGTGCAGCAGTTGGTGTGTTGGCTGTGTGCAGTCCCTGATGCTACACCCAGCTCACTCAGGAATTGTGACTGGGGGGTGCCCAGTGCTGGTGACAGCTGTGGGGACGAGGCTGAGCACTGAGGATTCGCCCCAGCAGAGGCTGCAGGCTCAGGGTGGCGTTGATTGTAACACCCTTGGCTTTGGCAGTTCTGTGCTTTCATAGCAGCTCTGCCACATCAAGGACCATTAGCCTTATATCAAAGAAACATGCCCTTCATGCTGCTGCTGTTGACTCTTAAATTTTGTGGGAAAATGTTCTGTTAAAAGTTGCTTTATGAAAAAAATTAGTGTTTTTAAAGTTGTGTGTCAAAAGGGTCTAACAATTAAAATGGCAACAGAGTCTGGTTTTGAGATCCGTGTTGAATTTTCATGTTTTTGTGGCAAGAAAAAAGTTACTTTTCTAATGTTCTGATTAGTCTTATTTTAAAGGAAAATGCTGGAAGAAAGCAAACTAAGTCAGATGGATCCAAATACTCAGCACTGAGAATGTGGACCTCTATGATTGATATTACTGACCTTAGTACTAGATAATTGTTGTCCTTAGAGTAAAGCTATTTATTTTTTTTTGTAAATTATGACTCTGAAATTGAATAGACTGAAAATTTCTTTGGTATTTTTTGTAATGACAATGCAAATATTTGCAAAGAACTTGCAGTAAAAATTTGTTTGAAAGAAAACGTGTTATTTCTTGCCTTGTGTTTGACAAAGGGTTTGCTTTGTCAGTTCAGCTTTTTGCCTTGCAAATGGAAATTATTGGTCCTGCTTAGACTAATCATCCTGCTTGGCCAGATGTCTGGGGTTGTTAGGGTGGTGGGTAAGGAGCCACGAGTGTAGGTAAGTGTGCTGTGGTAGGGCTGGATTGTTTTGTGGTTTGCTGAGCAGACCAGGTCAGTGATGGACCAGCAGAGCAGGAGTCACAGTGCTGTGGACCTCTGTCACCTGCAGTGGTGTCCATGGCCTGTGTCTGCCACATCTCTGAGCTAGGTGTGACTTTTCTGGGCAAATGGAACGAGCAGGGGCTGACTGGCGAGTTTGGGGATGAGCTGTGAGTTTTAGTTTCTCAAATCCCCCAGCACATGTGCAGCACTGTGCTGGACAGAAGGCTGGAGAGTGCCTGGAGCACATGGTTTAGAGAACAGAGTACAGGGCAGAGCAGGGGGTCTCTGGGTAAGGGCTGTGGCTGGGGATGTACATTAAGATGGAGATGGAGCTCCCTGCAGAGATGTGGGAGGAGCTGTGATACCACTGAGATACCTTTCCTGCTTGGGAACAATCATCCTCCAGGAACACTTTGTGATCTTTGCTTTCCACCCCATCCTAGGAGAGCCCTGGCAAGGAATGGGGAGAGGAGCTGAATTCAGTGTATCTGATTTCAGTGCACATGGATGTATCTTGGCTCACATTATTTACTGCAACATGGAAGATTTCTCACATCTGGAAAAGCTGATTCTGCCAAAAAAGCAGCTCAGAATTTTTAGGAGCCCTGCAAAACCTGCCCTAATTCATTTGTGTGAACAGAGCTACTTGTGTAAGTGTTCCCAGTCCCTACCCACACAGATCCTTTTGCGGTGTGACAGCAATGTGGCACAGGAACAATTGTGCTTTGGGTCACTGGCACCTTTAACATTTTGGCATTCCTGTGCATCTTGTGACCATCTGGGGCACTGGGAGTGCCATTTGCACAGTACATGTTTGGCATGAACCTGGTGTAAATCAATGCATGACACCCTCAATTTTCTGGCTTTAGCAGTTTCAGTATTGCCTTAAACTTGGACTCACGGGACAAGGATTTTTTTAAGGTAGCATTTCTCTCTTACATGGTATCTCCAAGTGTTAACTTCTCTATATCTTTTGCTTTAACCAACTTCCAGATAACTTCTGTGAGACTTGAGTTCCAGATTAATCAGAGCACTTGGACATATCCCTGCCAACTCCAGCACATCTGAAACATGTCAGGCTTTTCATATGCAATTTTGGGAATTGATTTTCTTTTGCCTTTGCAGCACAACTTGATATGTGAAAGCTGATGGTATTTTTGCTTGCTCTTAGTTTGGGTTAGCTGACAGCAAAAATATGCCCTTTCAAAGGTTACCAGTGAGAAACAATGTTTTTATTATTGTGTCCTGTTGCCTTCCCTCTTCCTTACCAACTTAGGAACAGAAAACGAGGTTTGAAGATGTTTGTATTGGAGATTATGGAATGCTAAAAGATGTCTGTTACAGAATTACCCAGCAACAGGGGCAAGTCTGTTCCTCTTTGGCCTCAGTTAAAAAGGAAAAACACCTAACTTTTATCTCACTATTTCTAAATGTTCCTGGTTTTGAGATCAATTGCTAAACCTTTGTGGGCTGCTCGTAACTTGTATCTGGTTTAGGAATTGTTTTCTCTGTGCCCTCAGGTATGAGATTTGGAGGAAGCAGAGAGAAAAAATTCTTTCCTTGGTACCTGAGCAGCAGTGTGGCAGCAGGCACTGGACTTCAATATCTTAACCACTTTCCACAGAAACGAAACTGTTCTTGACTTGGGTGCAGAAGCCACTGAGCAGCTGTTGGAGAATGAACTGCTGGGTTTTGCCAGTCTGGGTTGTTTCTTGCAGCTGGAACTCTCCCATTCCCTCCCAATTTCTTCTTTCTATGTAATATTTGCTTTCATTTACTGAAGAGACCCAGTTTGATACTTGATTCTATTTTTATTTCAGCTCTCTAGAAAATGGGCTGCTTTAACAAAAGTCACAGTAAAGAGCAGTATCTCAGATGTGTATTTGTCTGTCACACTAATCCTGTGATTCCTGAGGAGAGACCTGGGGACAGCTCTGGCTGCAGACACTGTGGGAAGCCCAGGAAGCTTTTGGTTCTGTTTTGGTTTGTTAAAGCAACATCTGACAGGTGACCATGCCAGAGGCTCTGCAGCACCAGGGTGGCACATACAAGAGTCAACTTGAACTCAAGAAGAAAATCAGGAATAAATCATCAGGTCAACAGGTGATACTCCTGCTGCTTTCTGCATGTCCTGCAGGGATCAGAGAGGAGGGCACTTCCAACCATGCAAATTCCTTGTGGCCAAACGCAATTTGGAAATCTTGGTGTCAATGTTTGGACATGCCCTGCTGTGAGCACCTGGCACTTGGCAGTGGGAATGCTCTAAGGCCTGGGTAGAAGGAGTGATGGATGCTCTGCTGCCAGTCCCATCCATGTTCCTGTCCTGCTCTGCTGAGCCCCTGCTGGAGCTGGCTCTGCTCCTGCAGAGAGAGGGAGTGATCTGATCCCTAGCAGTGACAACAGGCAGCCTGTGCTCTCCTGATAAGTGGGATCCCGCCTCTTCCCTCCTCCCCCACTGTTTGTGCACTTTGGATTATGAGCCCCAGATGCAGTCTTGGAGTCCACATCTGTGTAAGAACAGTGCCCAGGTGTGCAGTCCTTAAGACATTGGCAAAATATGAAATTTGTTCTGCCTGGAGCTTAGGATCAACTGCACACAGCTAAGTTTCCTTGTTAAATTCTTCACTGCTGTCCATAAAATCTTTCTGGCTTTTAAAAATAATTTGTGCAGTCTTGAAGTATGATGGATATTTTGGCTCTGTTTACAAATTGGGAATGCTGTGGTCTTTCTCTTTTGGCTTGTTTGCTTTTATAACAGAAAATTATTTAAGTCCTGACTGGCTCATTTTCAACAGTGAAGTGAGGTTTTGGTATCTGGAAACATAATGAAAAGTGGAATTGCTGTTTCCTATGGAAATAATGTCTATCCCAAGTTACCCCTTTCCATCCACTCACTGTAGTTCTGGCTCAAACAAGCTTTGGTTGAGTGTCAGGCATTTTAAAGAGAAACCAAAATAACTCAATTATGAGGTCAATTACTCCTAATGGTGGTGGTGCTATGGAATGCTCCATGAGTGAGTCATGCAAGGCCTGATTCTTCCATCAGTCTGTAGAACAGTCCCTTCTGAGCTATTAAGTGTTCTGGAGTATCAAATTCTGCTATCCGGCCATTTTCCAAGACTAAAATCCTGTGAACATAAAAGAAATGTAAGTTTGGGGATACACCAGCACCTATAATAACTTAGTAATTTCTACTTAGTTTCAAAATAAGTTTCAGTACTTGCTGGTTATTCAGCCAAGCCTTCCAACAGCTTTTCAGCTGGGAAGCAGTACTGGGATAGAAAGGGTTTCTGATGGGTGACTGTTCAAGTGCTGAGTTTGGGAGCAGGGGTTTGTGGCAGCTGAGATTGGGGAGAGATTTGTGAGCAGGAATTGGGTATTTCTGTTTCACAGCTCTCAGGTGACACAAGGAGCTGTAGTCATGGTTTTGCTGTCAGTGGTGGGGAGAGAGCTGTCACACAGCATTTACTCCCATTGTGTGGGAGTAAAGGATCTCTAATTAATCTCTTGGTGCCCTGCTGGTTTAAGGGAGATCCTCAAAACTCTTAAGGCAAAGCTTGGAGGTTTAAACACAAAGAGGACAGAAATGAAATTGCTGCTCCCCACCAGGGTGGTGTGTCAGTCACACCAGCTGCCTGTGTGTCCCCCTGCTCAGAAATGTCTTTACCTGTCACAGTCCAGGATGGTGTTTACCCGGTGAGCAATTGTTAACACAGTGCTGCCTCTGAACTCAGTCCTCAGCATGGACTGAATCTGGACATCAGTTTCTAAATCCACTGCTGCCGTGGCCTCATCCAGAATGAGGATTTTGGCTTTCTGCAGGAGTGCCCTGGCCAGGCAAACCAGCTGTTTCTGACCAGTGCTGCAAGGAGGAGGAGGGATGGTAAATTGAGGCCAGTAGTCACTTTTTTTGGGGTCAGAGCAGATGATTCATTTGAAATCAATAATGAAAAGGTGATTGCTCCCTTTCTCTGAAAGGGTGATTGAGGCTGGTGGCTCTGCAGGTAGGTAACAGCATGAAACATCCTAAGGAAGGGAGGGGAAGGTGTTGTGATAGCACCCAGAAGAGCTACACTTGAAACAGGATTTTAAGTACTGCACAAATGCAAACCACCACAATGATTAAGTCTGGAAGGTCTTTCTTAGTGTCTTATGCTTTGAATTCATGCTGCTAAACAGGAGAGTAATGTAGCAATTTCCAGTCTGAACATCATTAAAGAACTTTTCTTTTTTTAAAGGAATTAGCATCCTTATCCAACCAGCTCTGTTCTCCTAGCCCAGGGGCTGGCACTGCCCTGCCACTGTCTTTCTGCAGATAAAGGTACCTTAGGTTTTCCCCTTGGTCAGTGCACTTATATTCCAGCTGCTCTGGCAAATCTGCAACAAAGTTCTTGAGCTGAGTCAGTTCCAAAGCTGTCCAGATGTCTGCATCAGTGTATTGGTTTAATGGGTCGAGATTCATTCTTAGGGAGCCAGAAAACAAAACTGGATCCTGAGCACAGAGACAGTACAAACAACTCCTGAAATGAATTATAAAATGAGCTGCTTGGGTCCTGCCTGCTGGGTGGGAATCTGTGACTAATGCTATATCGAATGGCAGATGAACATGGCATAGAGGTTATTTCCAACTTGGAAACTGCTGAATGTCCCTCCTCTCACAGAACCTTTATAAACCCTTCCCAGGTTCGAGACAGTGCTCAAGGATTTTGGAAATGAGTTTCATACCTGGGGAATGACAGTGATCTTGGTTCTGAGGTCATGGAGACCTAGTTGGGCAATATCCTGTCCGTCAATTAGGATGGCTCCTTCTGCAGCTTCCACCAGTCGCAGCAACCCCACTGCAAGGCTGGATTTCCCAGCTCCTGTTCTGCCAGTTATGCCAATCTGTAAAGTGCAATGGAAGGACTTTGGGTTTGATGTTGATTGTTTTCTCACAGTTGGACAAACACTTCATGCAGTTCCTCTTGGCCTTTTGCTGGGAGACAGCTTTGCACAGATCAGATCTGTGCTGTTAGGGCTGTTTGTGATTCACATAGTCTGGCAATACTTTCTTAAATGGAAGTATTTTTAATTCACAATTGTTTTGTATGAAAAGGAATCACAAAAGCCTTTGATGGGAAGAATAATTACAAGACTTAGCAGTTCACACAGAGCCTTGATGTGGAACTAGACTGAAAAAGTGGAATTCCTTTGCTGTAATAAGCTGGACAAGGTGTGCAGTGTGGGAGATGGGTTCCTGCTTTCCTGCAGCTGCCAGGTTGCTGCAGCTGGGTGCAGGCAGGGCTGTAGCCCCTGGGTCTGGTCAGTGCCCAGCACTGCTCACACTGCTGAAGGAGTGGGTTTTTACCTTCTCGTGCCCGTTGATGGTCACACTGACACGCCTCAGTGCTAGCTCCAAACCTGGCCTGTAGCACAGGCTGTAGTTTCTAAATTCAATCCTTCCTTCAGTGGGCCAAACCTGCCCTTGAAGTTTTCCATTCAGAGTCCAGGGTGCCTGAAGAGATGGAAGCAAAGAGCAGTGTTGAAGACTGATCTAAATTACCCAATCAAGTGGCAATACTGGAATGGGAAGTTCATAAAGACACCTGTGCCAACTGCTCCAGTCTCTTTCCTGTTTCCAAACCAGGCCTCTAATTTTCATACTGCAGATGTTGGCTTTTTACTTTTTCCAAAGATTTTTTTTACTGAAAATGGGGGTGAATGTTTGCTTGCCTTGTTAGAGTTCTGACATTAAGTAGTTCAATAAAAAAAATAATTTATATTCCCCTATAAACAGGCCTGTGAAAGCCTCCTCTCTCAGGACAGCATATGGAGATATAATTTTAATCATTACAGAACAAAAATTACAGTACTGGAGACGTTTTACATCTAAAAGGCTATTTAGGAGCCATAAGTTCTCGGAGAGCTACATCTGAAGTCACATAATAAATACTCCAAATATGGGTAGGAAATATCTCATTCCATGAGTGTTAACAAGTGAAGCTATTTTAATGGCAATCTAATGCATAACTGTCTTAAGGAAGTAATGATCAGAGGTTATAAAACAAGTCTAGTCAGTTGGATAAAACCCAAATGCTGCAGTTCTTTAGAGGAAACATGAATGGCTTTTTAGAAGGGGAAAACTAGAGGTTTTTCAGGTGCAACAGAAAAGTTACTCATTGAGTTTGCAGAGGTGTTCAGCCCCTTCTAGTAAGGTCACTAGTGGATTAACTACCTCCTTAGGAGTCCTCAGGTATTCTCTCACTCTCTCCACAGAAACAATGTTGTTCTCTGTTTCTGTCCAGGAGCGAACCATCCAGTTCAGAACACCAGTTATCTGCCACATTGGAAAAGAAGCATTAGGGCAGATAATATGAGCCTTGACCTGTGCTCAGGAGTTACCTGGTACTTTGTCTTAGTATTTATTTCTAAAGATCTCCTCATCAGCTAACTATATCAGAAATTAGATTACATCAGAAAACCTTAAAATGCTGAAGTGGGAAGCCAGGTCCTGCCATAGCCCCTGCAGCATGTTTATAGAGAATGAAATCTTACTGACTTGGATGCTAAAAGATGGTATAGCTATTTCTTAGGCTCTTGTGCAATTAGTCTACAAGCAGGTAGGACAGGTGCTGAAGACCTTGCTTTAGCTGCCCAGGGCTTGCTTTGACTTATATTTTAAGTTCAGGTGCAGGAGGAAGAAGATGGCCCATACATGTGTTTATGAAGTTCATTCCCTAAGGGGCCATGTGCTCCAGATGCTCTGGATTTCAGCAATGACAACAGGATTTGGTAGGAAAAGGCATCTAGAAAGGCACAAAAAATAGTTCATAATAGAAATTAAAATGCAGTTGCTTTTGATAAAGGCAAACATGGTATTATTTCCACACTGGGTTACCTGGAGAGCATAGGAAAGGGAGAAGCCAGCAGTTCCTGGACTGAGTTGTGTCCTGCCCAGGGCTGCAAACAGGGCTGCAAACAGCACGATGCCATTGCCCAGGAACTCCAGGTTTGTAGCAAGCCACCTGCAGGAGGAGGGGAGCACAGAGATGTGGCTGTGTGCCCTCTCCCTTTCTCCCAACACATGATTACTTTACAGAACACTCATGGAGCGTCTGGGCAGATTTGTACCTGTCAGCAACAGCTCCAGGGAAGCAAATTCGCTGGTTCTCATCCACTAGGAAATTGCTCTTTGAAATAAACCTCTGCTGGTCTTTGTGAGCACGGATCACACTGCTGCCCTGGAGAGTTTCTGAGATGTGGGAGTAGAGGGGTGACCTGCTGGCAGCCTCCATGCGCCTCAGCTGGCAGGAGGTGCTGACATAGAAGTGCTGGTACAAGGGGAATGGAAGGGAGAGTCATTAGAAGGCTCGTGCCCCTGTGGAGGTACTCCACAGGAAATCCGGGAAGGCCTCAACAAGTGCAATAGTATGTACTATCCTCATGTTACAAAACCTTATATGCATGGAGGAGATGCCCCTAAAAGATGGGGGCAGTGTTCCTACCTCTGTTATGTCCCATCTTTATTAGGAATAACCCTGTGGTGGGGGCAAAGGAGCCAGGGTGCTGTGAACCCACAAAGCCTCTACACTCAGTTTCTCCTGCAGCTGAGCCCTTTGCTCGATGGAGAACAGAGATTTACCTGTCCTTCCCTAATGCTCAGTCTTGGCTGGCAAACGTGGAGACATTAAAAAGTACTGTAGGAATTCTGCAAGAAAGTAAAAATGCTTTTGGTCTTCATGTGATAGACATTAATGGAGATGAGGGATATAGCCATAGGTAGGATTTGTTTTAGACATCAGAAAAGCACAAGCCTCTTTGTGAGGGCTCTGGGGTGCTTTGGAAGGCTGAGGTGATGTGGGAAAGGGACTGGCATTACTCTTGCTCAGATGCAACTTGAGATGATGAAAGTAATTTCTGCATGCCTTTACTCCTAAGAAGTGGAAGGAGGCTTTCTGCAGGGACGTGGCTGTGCTGCTTCAGCCTCTCCTGTGTGTGTATCTGTGAGCTCCTACCTGGAATGCTGCATAAAGAACAGTCAAGGGCACTATGGCCATTACTGCCCATGGTGTAGCCACCACAATCACCAGGTAGATCTCCAGTAAGTTGAACAAGAATCCCAGCACGGACTTCAGCTTGTCAGGGATGACAGAATCAACAGCATCCATGTCTTTGGAGAAGCAGTTCAGCAGGTGTCCAATGGGTGTTTGCTCAAAGAAGAGCATTGGGGATCTCATGACATTGCTCAGCAGCTGCAGGAAGAGCTGGTGTGAGGCTAACACACCCCCCAGCAGCACTGCTGCTGTGCAGGCAAACCTGCCAAGGGCTGTAAGAGAAAAGAAATTATTATTACTAGGCCTGAACAAACCCAGCTTGGAGTCCTCCTTTTCAATGATTCCCACTTAGTCCTGTAAATGCTGCACCAGTGTGCATTCAGGAAGGTGCAACAGGAATTAAACCTCTCTTTAGCAGGAATTAAACCAAGCCTCAGAGCTGCAGGGTAAGCTGTCTTTGCTGTAGGGTAGTTACAGAGTGGTCAAAGATCTTCTAAGCCATCTTGATGGGGAGCATGGATTCAGGAATTTAAACATGCAGGACAAATTATTCATTCATTACAAAATAAGCTTGACTGTGATTACTTTAAATTACTCTTTTTTTTTTCTTTTTAAATAGTGACCAAAATAATTGTGGCTATTTTAAAAGATAAAGAAGTGTAAAAGTCCACAAGTTTCTCTTCTCTCTCTTTTGACCTAAGCCAAGATTTCATTCAGCATGGAGAAGAGCCCCCACTTGCACACTTTGATGTGATTAATTTATGCTGGAAGGATGAAAAGAGATATAAAAGAAAAACCTTCAGGGTTGGGGCCAAAAGCCCAGGAAGCTGAAAGCCCAAGGGTATGCACTTCTTTATATTCTGAGAAACCATCCTGGATATGGGAAAGAGAGGTGGGAATACAGAGAAGAATTTGGTGAGCAACTTAAACGAACCTTGAACCACTCCCAGTGCACCGAAGACTCCAACTCTGAGCTCTGTGTGCTGCTGTGTCCCATTGTGCACAGGGTCATCTGTCCAGAGGCTGAGCCAGTAGCCCCGTGAGAAGGCCATGGCCTGCTGGCACGTGAAGGACAGGACAATGTACACACACAGGGCTGGGCCCATCACCTTCAGGTAGGCTCCATACACCCCAGCACTGACCTGCAGAGAGGCAAGCGGGGATAAAGGGAGGAGAGGGTGGGAGGATGGAGGTTGTTAGCAAAAAAAAACAACTTCTCTAAAGCATGGAATGATTTATGTCATTTCTGGCATTTCTGGCATTCTGATTTATTCTAAAAGGAATGATTTATGGCATTTCTCAGTTATATGTCAGCCATGGCAGCCATGCTGATTCTTGTTTTGCTTTCCTCATGGATGAATAATGAAGGGATACTTAAAGAAATCATTAATGAATGATTATTATCAATTGATGAACATTATGCAATAGGCTCATGTTCGTTCTGGAGTGCTTTCTTTATGTCAGGCAGTGGTTTTCCTGTGTTGCTGGTGTGAGAGGGAACTGCCATGTTTACACTGGGTGCTTGTGTGGGGGCCTGCTGATCAGGAGGAGAGGAGATCCCAGTCTGACTAGTGCTGGGGTTCCCTAAAGAAAAAGCTGCTTCTGACTTGCTCTCACTTCTTGTTTAATATGTCCTTGTTACAGGGCAGACTTGTACAGCTCAGCTGAGTCCTGTGGCTCTGGTGTAGCTGGGGCAGGGAGCTGACCTGCCTGCCATGAGTGTGTTATCCCCATGGGATGTGTCCTTGCCTCTGCAGGGAGGTGCTGTGCTTACCCTGCCGTGCTGAGTTGTCTCTGCCTTGGTTAATCCTCCACTGGTGGCTGCAGCACTGGTACAGTCCTGACTCACAGGACTGGTCACCCTTCCCACAGCAGATTTTACTGAATCACCACTTTGTGAAGAAAACAAAAATAATTTCAATTTTTAGCTATCCATACCTATTTTGAGGGCTGCAGTTTTCAGGGCTCTCCAGAGTGACCTCAGCCATTGTCCATGTTTGTCACAATGGGCTCTGTCAAGCCACTGAGGAGCAGAGGCTTAAAGCATTCGCTCTCCCAGGCTGGCTTGGGCTGAGTCTGACCTTACACCCCCACTGGGAAGTGATCAGCAACCAAATGTATCAAGGAGCTTGTATCTGAGCTCTGTTCTGCTCCTTGTGAAATACAGAGGAAATGTCAGTCAACTTCCACATTCAGAGCAGGGTTTTATCTATTCTTGAGTTTTGCTTGTTTGCTCTTGTTATTAATTTACAGATCAATCCCAAACCTGTATCATACCCAGAGCCTCCATGTAGGCTGGCATGGGCTTTTAGAGTAAATTCTTCAGTGTCTGACACTGCTTTAAGCTTACAGCTTACCTGAGGGGTTTCTCCTGAGATGGACCATTTCCAGTGGTGACAATGCCTTTGGTGTCTCCCACAGCTGTGAAATAAATGTATTCTTTTCTAAATGCTTTAGAATCCTGTTTTGTCCTATACAGCCTTTGAAAGACAGGTAATACGAAGGAAAGATTCATTAAAATAATTGCTTTTAAAGGTAGAAAGATCAAGATGAGGCTTGAAGAATAGCACATTACTAACTATTAACAGTGGTTAATAGTTTACTGCATCATTATTGTCTACTAATATGGATTCAAAAATCAATTTTGAGGTGATAAGTCAGCTGATTTGACAGGCATATTTTTTTGCCACACAAAGCAATGCCTTACTGTGATTGTATCCCTGCTTTAAATGTCCATAATGAAACAGATGTGATATGAAGGGAACAATTGACTGATAGACCTTGGGAGAATGATTGCAACCCATCTAGGTTACCTGGAAAACCAGCACGTGGCTTCTCTTCTGCAGTAACGTGTGAACGAAGAAATTCTGCAAAGGCCCCATCTCTCTGTAGAAGTTCTTGGTAGGAACCAGTTTCTGAGATCATTCCATCCACCAGAAAAACAATGTTATCCACTTGAGGCAAAATGTTAATTGTGTGAGTCACTAGCACACGAGTCTGCTTGAATAAAGAGGGAATAGTCACAATTGTTCTGCTGTCAGTATTGGTATCAGTAATTCAGGATCAAATTTAGGCCTCAAAAATTCATCAGCCTGAATGGAATTAAAGGACATTTCCTTTTATTTACATTTCTGAGCATATTTGCACAGATAATTAGAGGAAAAGGCATAAGAAAAGTAATTTTCCCCTAGATGAATTGGCATATTCTGCATTTCTAACATACAATCAATCCCTTTGAATACACCTTAAGTCTGATACATTCCTCTTAGCCAGTCATTCTGTTTCAATACAGTAATTCTATTCTGATACTTGCAACCAATCCTCATGGAGAGAAAGGTATTTATAATCAGACATGTTTGTTTTAATTGGACTTTCTAAAGCAACAAATTGCCTGATTCCTGTTTTCCTGTGCAACTGAATCAAGTGTTTCTAGGCAATTTATAGTATGAATCTGATAAACCTGTCCTAGCATCCCTTCTCATGTAACCATGTTTATTATCCAGATTGCTTGACAGCAAAGAAATACCAAGGAAAAACAAAACACAACTTATGCAAAAAGAATGGAGGAGAAGTGTTTAACGGGTGAACATTTGGGTGATGAGAACTGTAAAGGTGCCACTGAAGTATTCAAAAGTAATGGGATTAGACATCGTGGTGCCTGAATTTGGAAGGGATCAGGCAGCTCTTCCTGAACTGTGCTGGAAGTAAATCCCAAAGGGAGGAAAGGATGTTGACAGAAGACCAAAGAACTGTGAACTTGCTGTGAAAGTAAGGCTGGCACTAGGCATGTAGTTTGCATGAGGATAAAGACAGCCTTCCTCCTCCTGGGTGAGATTCCCTGCAGGACTTGCAGGTGCTGTGTGGCCTGCAGAGGCTCCCCAGTCCTCTGCTGCCACTGTAAAAAAGCATTTGTGAGCCTTTGATAAACTGAGCAACTCACTCCACTGGAAATATTTTGGGGGCTCTGCTAATTAGAGACATTGTGCAGTTGTGTACAGTTCAGGCTGATAGCATACCTTGTCCTTCAGTAAACCACTGGGTCCAAGAACACGTTCAAAAATGTGCTGCCCAACGTGGGCATCAACAGCTGACAGGGGATCGTCAAGCAGGTAAATCGAAGCCTTCTGGTACACAGCCCGAGCAAGGTTCACTCTCTGCTTCTGCCCTCCAGATAGGTTGATTCCCTGGAAAATATATTGACTGTTTATTCCAAAGCTACAGCATATTTTCCAGCTGCTGACTCTCTTTTACACTCAGGCTTTATGACTTCCTTATTTTCAAATCAGTGCATCTCCCTCCCTCCAAAGAGGGCTCCTGCAGAGCCTCTTGAACAACTCTCTCCTGCAAAAGAGCACTGAAGAATGACCTGGATGTGTTGATTTTTGTCTTAAACATCTCTCATGTCTATGGTTAGGCTAACTGTCAGAAGGTGGGCTTAAATTATATTAGATTATGGCCCAACTTCCCAGAAATTCCTGAGCACCTGCCTCTTGTGAGTTTAGTTTTGTGTTTTTATCACAGCATCCAAAGCTGTAGTTACTCAGGGGCAGATGTTTTAAGCAGGACACCTGAAGCTGTAGCTCCTCAGGGAAAAGCTGGCCAGCCCATAAACCCAAGGCAATACCTTCTCTCCTATTTCACTCTTCTGCCCTGCAGGGAAGGTCTCCAAATCAGGGTGCAGTGCACAAGCCTCTGTCACTCTATTGAACCACGTTTCATCCATCTCTTTCCCAAACAGAATGTTGTCTTCCACTGAAGCATTTAGAACCCAAGCTTGCTGGGGGACATAAGCTGCAGTGTCCTATAAAAGTGAAAGAATGTTAGAAAACCTTCCCATAAGCTCAACTTGACGCTGTGAGAATCTATTTCAAAGAAAGCTCTCTCACTTATGGAAATCTGGAATGATCATCCCCGCTGACAATTCTCAGAAGGCTTTGCAGAATATGAGTCTGCACTGTTATTACCTTACAGTACAAGTACAGGATGCAATTTACCAGGATGACACTTCAGCTCACTGTCAGAGGGAAAAATAGAACTGGATCTTTGAAGTACTACTCCAGCTCCTATTCCCAAAGTTCACATTTATCTGAGAGGTCTGCAGCACCTTCAGATAATTAAATGTGGACTGACACATACAGCCTGTGTTAAAATTCAGCAGTAAATGGGTTTTCCTCAAGTACCTGATGCTGTGGTTAATACCTTACAATTCCTGGAAACAGCCAAATTACAGAAGCAGGTGCTGAGGGGAAAATTCACCTTCACAGTGACGCAGCCGTCCGTGGCCTCCAGCTCACCCAGCACCGCTGCCAGCAGGGAGGACTTGCCAGCACCCACCTGCCCAACCACAGCCAGCAGAGAGCCCTGGGGCACACTGAGGTTTATGCTGGGGGGAAAAGATCAGCCTCTTACCACATTTTAGATATACTTTCTGAAAAGAAAATAATTGTAATCAATAATTGTAATTATTATCAAAATTCATGCTATTGTTGGGTATGTATTGAGTAAATCCCCTCATTTCATCCCTTCAGACACTTCCAACCAGAAAATCTTCATCCACATCCCCATCTGAGTTTCATACCCACTCTGGAGATAGGCTAGCCCAAAGCAATGGATGTAGAACATTCCTGAACATCAGAACTTACCAAAGCTTTTCTTTTCTAGAATGCCAATTCCTTTTAAGATAAGCATATAGTGATGTCATATATAGTATCTGCATTCTATCTGTTCTATTTTTTGCCTTAAATCACTGTAATTTCATATTTGGACAAGAAAACTGCAAAAAGAAAACAGTCTCCATATAATAAGGCAACATCCAGATAGAGGCACCTTCATGTATTCATGTTCTCCTCATCATAAAAGAAAAAATATGTTTTATTTGATTCTTTAATTTTCAGAATTCAACACTGAACATGAAGCAAACTCAGAAGCCTCTGGATATTCCACCCTGGTTTCACTTCAGCCCTGAGGAATTAGTTCATCCAGCACCCACCCTGACCTACAGTATTGAGAGATGACTAAGGGTAAGTCTGTACCTTCTAAGACAAGGAGAAGTTTCTTTGCTCCAGCAAAAAGTCCCATTTCTTATGGTGATACTTGCCTGTACTAAAACATGAAAAGAGACAGACCACTTGTAAGTGCAAGGATGGCCACAGAAATGTCCCAATTTATGTGATTTTATGTTTCAGTGTATATTTATGGTACATAAAATCAACCTTTATTATGAAAAGAAGGGGTAAAACACCAGATTAGATTTCATTGTTAGAAATAATGAGGCCAGAGAGGTAAGTAAGGGGACAGTAAGGGGCAAATATTTTTCTCTTGACTATGATAGACCGAGTATAAGCTGAATAATGGAAATTACTCCTCTTGTAAGACAAAAATGCTAACATAAAAGCTCACCACAGCCAGAAGTGTTTCTGCTTGTGCTCTCAGGATTCAGTTCTTCCAGATTCAGAAAAGCTGCTAAGCGGTTTAAGGAAACTTTGGCCTGAAATGAAGCGGCATACAGAAGAAAATAAGATTTAAAGTAGAAAGGAAGCAAAAACCCAAAGTGAAAACTCAGCCTGAAGACCCACTTAGAATATTGATTAGTACTATGCTGCAAATGCTGTAGGCTTAGATGGCCAAAGGCAGCTCTTCCTTATGTTACCTGCCTTTATTTCCACTTAGCTTAGGAAAACCCCCATATCATTTCCTGTGCTTCTGGTTCAGTGAAAACTGGTACTTTTTCATCCAATTCTTCCTGCAATCTTTCCAGTGATTGCTTCTGTACATGAAAATCTGTGACAATCTTGGAGTGTTAAGAAATAAATTAATTTCCTATTTATTAAGTTCAATAAGAAATTTCCTAATTTCTGAATTGCTTTTCTCTCTGGCCTGGACTAGCAGGGTCCCCCTATGGAGATTTTGCTCCACCGATTCTGATTTCTGTGATTAAAAACAGACCCTCTGACATCTAATGGTGCTTGTGCTGAGCTAAAAAAGACTTAGGAGTAATTCTTGTTGACTATTTTGTCAATATAAAGGAGCCTTTCTGAAAAGCAGTGCCATGAAGTACCTTTAGCTGCAAGCCCTTGCACTTCACCATTTCACAGTGGCAATGAAATAGCTGATGTGCAGAGCCCTAAGAAACCCCTACCTTCACCTGTTAATGGGGGTATGCATAAAACCCCTTATGGCCAAAGGAAGAGGAACAGGGCCTGCAGTTAACCTGGACAGCAGCATTGATGGAGAAGGGCAGGAAGGAGTTGGCAGTGTTGAGGATGTTGATCAGTGTTAAGGACACAAAGGCCTTCTCAGCATCCAGCACGTGTGTCTTGTCCACCAGGGTGTAGACAGCAAACATGACAAATGTGATCTGAAAGGCAGCAAAGGACAAGCAAACCAATTGCTTCAGAATGGTTCAAGGGTGACAGGCCCTTCAAGTCTCTGGGACTCATTTGGTTAAATCCAGGTCATCCCCTCTAGGTGCCTGTCCTGCAGGTACCATAGGCAAAGGTCTGGCGTGTTGGTGACAGAACCAAGTTTGATCATTGGGTGTTTGCTCTGTTTTAAGGAGGTTTTGGTGCAGCAGCCACAGCAACTCCTGTGACCTCCAGCTCCTCCAGGCAGATACAATCTTTAGCTGTCCATAGGAAAAATCTGTCTAGGCAGGAGTACAAAGAACAAGGGAAGTAACAGCACGTGTTTTATGCAGGAAGGTGATCCACTCACCAGGAACGTTGATGAATGGAAAGAAACTAGGGATGCTGAGAAGAGAATCTGAGATCTTTTTAAGGCCTGAAGCTCTTGCTTTCGGATTCCAAACACTTTCTCCATGAAGGTTTTCTCCCAGCCATACAGTTTGATTACTTTAATGTCACTAAGAATAGCATTGGTGAGTTTGGCCCTCTCATCCTTATGTTTCATCTGGGTTTCCTGTAACAAATGTTTGAGTTTTATCATTTAATAGGTTGAATGTTTAATGGTGTGATTATTCTGAAGAAAAATACCTTATTCCTGCCTCCAAATCCTGAATAAATTTCCCTGCAGTTGAGCTGCGTATACTGTTTTGCTTATGAATCTTCTAGGCTGGGGAATATTTTATTTTTCATCTTCAGAGCTTTATTTTTACTGGCAGTACATGAAAACAACAGAAAAGTAGGGCAAACAGTAAAAAGGATGAACATGGAAGAGCTTACTCTAAATTTCAAGAAACTTTGCAAGCTTCAAATCCTCCTATGTTACTTCAGACAGTCATGGTACGCATGAATAATAAATACAAATAATCACATAATTCAGTAAACCACTTCATTTTTATGAAGCAAAATGTACCTGAAACTGACTTCTCTTCTTGGTGATCACGAAATTCAGAGGCAAAAGAAAAGCAAATACAGCAATTGCAGTCAAGGCAGGTGGCCCTAGAAGCTGCCAGGAGAGAAAAGGAAAGAGAAGAAACTTCTGGTGATGACTAGGAAAGACTGTTTTTTGTTCCCTTTCTTACCTTCCCTCTTATTTGAACTTGTTCATAACATCCCTCTGGCTAAGCCTTTACTCTAATCTCGCCTTTGCCTTTCCTGGGAGTTGTGCTCCTAAGCACTGTGGATTGTTAACTCTCCAAGCAGGATAACTCCTGTCATCAGGCTGTGCTGAATTTATTCTCTCCCTTGTTAGGAACTAGATCGGTGCTGAAGGCGATCCAGAGGCACGCTGGCAATTTAAGCCATTCCTGGCTCTTCCAGTCGGTCCCTGGATGCGTTCAGAAGGACATCTTGTGGCTGCCCTGAGTAAGTGACCCCAGACAACACCAGGTGCTCCTTGAAAAAACCCTCAGCAAAGTATTCGTGCAGCTTGTCTGCATGAGATGAAATGGTGGCATTATCCTGTGCCATTATCTTGGGACAGCTTGGGTCCCAGGGCTCACAACAATTACGTATCAGCACTTGTTTCTCATGGGTTAGTTATATCTCCCTATGACAGCAGGAGAGGGGAGTGCTGGTGAACACAGAGTTAACAGGTATTGTATGCACCAATGGTATGTGAACACCAGCAAAAAAAGTGTAATTATGCTCCAACCACATTCAACTTGTCAACATCATTAGAAAAGGGATGATGACTTCTCAACAGTCTGTACCACGGCAACTGATTTTCACAGTCACAGCACCCTGCCAGGCACAAGGCACAATCCATCCTGGCTAGTAAAGGAAGGCCTCAAAGGTCTCTGGAAAGCTCCTGTGAATCATCTGTCTCTATACTGCTCACACTTCCATTTGCCAAAAACAGGGACTAAACAATAGGGCTCTGTCCTGCTGGGAAATCACCATACATTGATTAAAAATGGATCTTTTAGATTACCATCCATTATTACTAATTCAGATTTTGCTCTCTCCTTGCTAAACTCCTTGATACCTATGAAATTCAAAGTATTCAATACTCTTTCTGAATGCCATGTAACTTTGCTTCAAGCTGTTTGACTGATCTTGTGGTAATCAGGCTTCAGGATGAAATATGTCAATTTGCTATTTCAGACCATTCCCCATTACGTTCTGGGACTATGCCAAGGAGCTGGAACGGGACTTTTAGCCTACCCTGGGCCACCACCTTTTGGTTATAAAGAGAGGTGACAAGAAAATCTGAAGCAGAAGTTTATCAGTCAGCTCACAATAACCATACTCACAGTCTCCTAAAAGGGACTGAATGCTGAATACACAGGTAAGATGATGAACTGAAGGATCAAACAAAGATTCTCTATCAATGAAAATATCTTTCAGAAAGAAAAGTGAATATGCACCATGCCACAAAGAAAATATGGCAATTTCATGTAATTCAAACCAGTAAGTAGAATTTTGAAACATCCTTCTTCCTATGATATTTAGAATAGAAAGGGATTGATAAATAGTGTCGTATTTTACCTGCCACAAGAAGACAAAGCAGATGATAATCCGAATAGGAGCCAGCCAGGTCCCATTAAAATAGATAATCAGATCCATTAGCTTTTGCACATCAACAGATACCAGATTAACAATTTCACCTGGGGTTGCTGCTTTCCTTGAGGCATTTGACATAACCAGGATCTAGACAGGGCAGAGAAGAAAGAAAAGACATCATCAAACAACAGCTTTGGTCCAAAAGTCAAACAACATTCTTTTCCTTATAGAGGACAAAGAAAGGGAGAAAAATGTCAAATGCCAGGTATTGAAACCATGCTGGGGTCATGTGACTTCACTTTGACATGAAGCATTTACTCCCTTCCCCCAACCATCACCTACAGCATAAAAAAGTTAATGTTGATTTTTTACTCTTTCCTTTTCTTGGCTATCCTTCATAGGGAAGCTCTAAAAAATGTACCTGGCATGTACTGCTCAGAGATGAATATAACAGCTACATCCTAAAACTAGTTTCTAATGCCATCTCCCCTGATACTGCTATGAACAGCATACATCAATAGTGCTAAGGTAGAAAAAAGCAAAGCTGAAGAAGGAGCTGCAGCCTCACCTTCCTGTACACGAGCCCTGTCAGTGCAGTTCTCAGCCTCAGCCCCAGAACAAGGCACATGTACATATAGCGCTGCTCAAACAGGGTCTGGAGACAGCCCAGCAGGAACATGCTGAAGGCATAGAAATAGCCAAGCCAGCTTGGGGCTGCCTGGTCTTCAATGAACTTCAGGAAAAGGCTGCAAGACAGGAGCAAAATGTTGCTGAGTCCACACAGAACCGATGAAATATCAGATACACAAAAATAAACTGGCAGAAATGGTGATTTTTCTGTATTCTCTCTGGCTGAGGTTTATCAGTAAATAGCAGAAGAACTGGAACATATCCTGATTTTTGAAATCTACCCACTCATGGTTTTGAAACAACCTCTGATCTCAGTATCCTCTCTGATTAGACCTCATTTTCAGTGTTAAGGATGACTCCTGATTTTCATGAATTTGTCAGAAATATGCAAAGTGGTAGCTGTAATCTAAGGGAGTCATTGACATTTCCAGAACTTCTCCTAATCTTAATGACTAGGAAAGGATTTTGCCATGAAAATATAATGTAATGCAGGTTTGTTTTGTACCAACAGAACCCACACAGCATTTTGTCAACTAACAAAGCTATTTAAAATGTGTGGGATGCAGAGCTGTGCTCTTTGTTAGCCAGGGAACATGGAGCTTTAAGACTACAGCAAGTGGCAAGTGATGTGATATATTGAACCATCAAATAACTCCTGTTCCAATGAAGCTGTCAAATGGCTTGGTGCATCCTGTCATTCCCACTGCTGGGGCACAGCAGTGCAGACAGTGTGCACAGCTTCACACAGTGGCTTTGTGTCTTCTCCTCCTGACTTGACAGTGGGTTTAGCACAAATGACACCTGAGCTCCTTTCATGAGCAAAAGCAAATTTCAAAAGGTCATTGTTTGTGTGTCTGTGGGTGCTGACATACACATCTCTGAGCTCATGCACACAGCAATCTTGTACATGTGACAGAAATACATTATAAATGTGCACATACCTCAGTACCTTCGGGGTGGAGAACAAGAACACATCACAGATAACTAAGCAGACAGTGCTGAGAAGGAAGTAAGTTCCAAACATGCTCCAAAACATTCTCAGTAAGGGCCCACTCTGACTATGCTTTGATTGCAGTAGAGCCTCTGTCTCTTCAGCTTCTGCTGTGCCAGTTTCAGTTTTCTGACCCTTTTTAAATATACCAGACTCCATTTTCCTGAAGGAAGAAACAATGAGGAAGTTACCTACAACTGGAGAAAGCTTGGGAATTTTGTAACTTCAGAAAATCACTAAATATTTCACACTGGGTCTTATACCATGTCCAGTATAAAAGCTCATCAAAAATGGACTCAGAAAGTTACTTCTGTGCTTAAAGGAGTGGAGGGATGTTCTCCAGCAGATTTTAACACTTAAAATCAGATTTTGCACAGAGGGATTCACACACCAGTACCTGTGTATTTGCTTAGATCATCTAGAACTGCCCAGCTGAGCCCATGATGCTCTCTCTAGATCAAATACTCACTGCTGGGTTCTGCTCTGACTCTTCTTCCACTCTCTTTCTGCCCAGGCAACAATTTCTTCAGAGGAGTCCTGTTTCCTCACTGGCCACAAGTCATCCACCCCCAAGGCCTGCTGAGAGCCTTTCCAGAGGAGCCTGGAGGACACAGACTGCAGTCAGAGGAGCACAGCAGGATCTGTGGTGTGTGTGACACTTTCAGAACATAGGGGTGTCAAGGCAGTGCACCACAGAGAGCACACAGGCACTGACATCACTGCTCAGGACTGTCCTGTCCCACCAGAAACATAAATGTCCAGGAACAGCAGTTTTGCTGTGAATCCCTAGGCTATCTTCTGTCAGCACAATGGGGATTTGCAAGTCAGCCCTAATTTCTAGGGCTTCTAGTCCCACTATTGGGTTGTGGAGAAGCAAGTTCAGTTTAACTTTCTCTGGGCTCCAGGAAAGGCAGATGAGACCCAATCACAGTGGACATTAAGGAATGTAACTGTTTTACTTCTGAATGCTCAGCATCACACTGGGCCTATGTCCTCCTCACTGTTTTCCCCTTTCCCAGCATTTGTTACAGCAAGGTCTGGCAGGAAGAGAGGGCTGTGGTTGGTGTACAGTGATCTTTTGAGATTGTTGAGATCTACTTCAAGATTGGGAGGGCACTGGAGGGGGAGTTGGGAGGCAGAAGACAATTATCTAGAATCACAAAGTATTAAACTATTTTGAGGAAAGTAATTTTTTTTTTTTTTTAAATTTGATCTTGTGAGAATACCTCACAGGAAAAATAATTTAAAGAAATAATTTAAATCCTCACTCCATAATCTAACTCAGGAGCTGAGATATTTCCTAGTGGCTACCATCTACACCCTCTCTGATCTCTGATGCCACTGCTTTTTTCTGATATTGTAGCAGAACCACATCTTTTGTTTTCTTACCCAGAGAACCACCAGTATGTGATTTTGGAAAGAAAAGAACTTCTGGCTTCTGGGCACTGATTCTGATGGGAGAGAAAACATGTGTGATATTTATATATAGAAAAGGGCATGTGTCACATGAATATAGCTCCCCAGGAGAAGCAATCAGAGTATGCTCCCTCCCCACACATTGAACCAGAGTAAGTGTATTGTGAAGGCTCAGTGGGTTTGTGAAATTTTGGGGAATTTAACTTTGCATAATGTCTCAGATGGAAGAACAAAGAATACAATTCTTCATTTCTTTTCTTAAGCACAGAGCTTTTCCATTCTCATACCACCAACAGAGTACTGCAGAACACGAGAGCAGTACTAGGGGAAGCAAGAGGAACCCTATCCACTGGTTTCAGTGACAATAAACATGAGTATGGATAGGTTTTTAGTTTTGAAAAACTTACATACAGAGAGAGAGCACTGTTATCCCGAATTCTGCCAGTTACATTTTAAAACTGCCAGCTTTTTTACAGAATAATGGATCTTACATCACCCAGATACTCATGCGCCTGTGTATCCCCATATATTTAAAATCCTGTTTCAGCAATGAAGCAAAGCATTAGGAAAAGCTACCTTATACTTACAGGATTGTTGTCAGCTTCAGAGAAGAAGGGAGGGTGATCAACTAAGCAGAATAACACAAGTTCTCCTAGTACCAGGCCAGCATAAAGATAAGTTGTAACATGGTGCAAATGGTCTTCCAGGAAGCCCTAAGGAACAGAATACTGGTTAAAATGAGGTAAGAACCTTCATGTTTAACCAACATAGAAAGAGCTTCTCATGTTTTACCTCTGCAAGTAAACAACCACCACAAATATGTCATAAATCAATTTTCTCAGCACATATTTAAAGAGGCTTTTGATTCTCCCCCTTGCAGTCAATGAGACAAAACCAGCCCTGTTGTTTAGAGACTCTGTAATCTGCACATTAAAGATATGTGATCTCACTTACTTTTTCCAAGGCATGCTGAATTTTGGAGTTAACCATCACAAGTGCAGCCACAAATGAGAGCAGCCAGTAAATCAATAGGACCCCTGAAGACTGGATGCCCATCATTCTTTCTGCTTGGGTAAGGAACAAGGCAAGGACCTGTGAGGAAGTACAAATTTGTCCAAATAAATACCTGGTAATGGAATGCCAAACATTGTTATCAAATTAATGAATACAATAGAGAAAAAACAGTTAGCTTCTTACCCAAACATTTCAAGATGTTCAGAGTTGCAGTATTGCTCCTAAGAGGCTAACACTGAAAAGCTTTATGTGAAATTTTGCACTCAAGAATGTCTACAGAGAAGGCAAGTAATAAAATTACAATTAGGCCAACAGGCTGGAAGGATTTAGGCTATGAAGATGCAATGACAGAAGGGGAGATGCAATGACAGAAGGCACTTATTTATTGAACAGAAATCACATTTCATTCTAAACTGTACTAAATCATATACTGTGGTTATGAGAAATGAAATCTTGTCTCATGGTTGTGAGACTTCTTTCTAAACCCTGCTGAAACCTCGGGTCCTTCCAGGTGTGCTCTGCCCACAGGGTCTGCCCCAACTCCAATCCCCAGATGTGTCACACAGCAGAGAGGCACAAAGCATCCCCAGCCTTCTACTCCCCATCAGACAATTTTGTGCTCAGAGATAGTGAGAACCATGGGAAATACAGGCTCTGTCCCAGGAGGGCTAAGTTTGGCCATGTGCAGACAAACAGGAGAGGAATTACCATTGTGATTCCCACCACAGCAGGGCTAATGAAGACTGCTGGGGTCCGTGGGATTCCTTGGCTTTTCTCCCACACCATGAAGAAGACATTAGAAAAACACAGTATTACCAGGATGAATCCAAGGGCCTAGGGCAGAGACAAAAAACACACACTGGAATGAACTGAAATGCTGGGACAATCTACCAAACTGAATGATCCAGGTTGCCCTGGCAGTAAGACTGGAGAGGTGGAAGATTAGGTTTGGGACAGAGAATGTTATGGGATGTGTCAGGGAATCAATTGGAAGTACAGGGGAGAAGATCTTATGACATATTATCCTAAAACTTTATTTGATTTACATGGACCTGAGCTGGTTAAATGTCAAAAAACCCCACAGAGATGGATCATCAGGAAATAATCAATAATTTAGGAAAGGTAAGCTCTGCATGAAAGTTGAGATAAATTTAGGACCAAACCCTATGCTTTCCCCTTACCATTTTGGCTTTGAAGATACGGGACATCCTGATGTAGCCTTTGTTTCTGTGTCGAAGGTACCAGTAGTAAAAGGGAAAACAGATCCAAAGATAGGCACAAGAAATCCAGGCAATGATGGAGCTCTGGAAGCACCAGGTCAGTCCTGGGATGTTTGCATGCCATGTCTGGTTCCAGTCCTGAAGCAGAAACAGTGCAGAAGTGAAGGACATGATGCAGAGCAAGGCTGGGGAAAGGAATCCCGTGACGGAAAGAGGAAGCAGATAATGACTGGCAAACTATTACGGGAGTTTATCAACTTTGGGGATGGAAATCTATGTGGGACAGAACTGATCGACTCACTACAGCCCTTTTAAAGGTATTTCTGTAGTGAGTTCGGGCTGCGTCCCCACTCGCAGCTCATCACATTTACTGCAGCTGAACAATCTGTTCGGCGTCCGGGGAAACTCTCGTCCTGGGGAGGCAAAGTCCCCTCCACAGCAGCCCCGGCCGGGAGCAGCAGCGCCCACATCGCGGAGTGCCGGCCGCGTCCCCTCAGCGCCGCCCCCCGGCCCCGCGGGGCTCCGCTCCGTGCCGCGGCCTCCCCCGCTCACTCACCCGGGGTCCGCACAGCGCCGTGCCTGCACCCATGGGCGCTCCTCCCGGACCCTCGGCCCGCTGCCCGGCCGCGTTTCCTCGCTGGGGAGAGCTCCGATCCCGCCGGGCGTGCAGCGACTGCGGAGAGCCCGAGCGGCCCCGAGCGGCCCGGCCCGCTGCGGCCAAAGTCCGGCCGCGGCCGCGGCGGCAGTGCGCTCCCGGGCGGAGCCCCCGGGATTGCCGGTTTTGGGAGCTCTCTAAGCACGGAGTGTATGTTAAAAGACGTCATTGTTTATTTCTTCCACAAATTCAGCACGCCGAGTGGGTAACACAAATATTTTTAATACAGTAAAATTTACACGAACTCGCCCACCTAAGACATATTCTCCACCAACCTGATGCATATTTATATGAGTGACATAACTTTACGCAATGCTTGAAACACAAAATTCTTTATTGAACGACTTCTGTTGTAGAAGTTATCTGACCTCAGTTACGTTCACAGAAAGTGAGAAAATACAGGTTGAAGACGACAACCTCTCTAGTCGAAATGACCTGGTACCAGCTACGCCTACAAAGGGTGCCAAGGCTCGGGGTCGGGCTAGAGCCGGGATACGGCCCCGGGCCAGGCGTGTCCAGCGGGGCGTCCCCGGGCAGCGTCCGGAGCCCTCCGGGCCGGCAGGGGGCGCTGTGGCGGCCCAGCGCGCGCGGCCCTTCCGGCAGCGCTGGCTGCGGGCTGTGGCGGCGGTGAGGGGATGCGGCCCCGGGCGGCGGCCGCGCTGCTCTGCGCGCTGTGCTGCGCCCTGGCGCGGGGCTCCGAGGACATCGTCGTGGGCTGCGGCGGCTTCGTCAAGTCCGACGTGGAGATCAATTACTCCCTGATCGAGGTGGGCGCCACCGCCCCGCCCGCCCCCGGCGCCTGCCGGGCGTGCTGAGCGCTGCCGCCCGGGCCGCGGTCACAGGTGGCGGTGGAACTCTTCTTCACCCTGGCACTCTGCAGCCTGCTTGCCATTAACCCTGTCCTGCTCCCCCCTGGCACGGCTGCTGCTGCTGGGTGACAGCACGGGGTTAGAGAGTGGCTAGTTTCAGCGCTCCTCGCCTTTTTAAAAAAAAAATCTTTGTGTCTGTTTTGTTTGCTTTTTTTAGATTAAGTTATATACAAAACATGGTACTCTGAAATACCAGACAGACTGTGCTCCGAACAATGGGTATTTCATGATTCCCCTCTATGACAAGGTAAGACACAAATATTTGCGCTGTCCCCTCTGTGCTGGAGGCAGCAGCTGCCTTCACCTCGATCTGCTGGCACATTAAATCTCAGAGCAACTTCCACCCATGAAACATTTGAATCAGGACATCATTTAGTTTCATTTGGATCAAAGTTTCAACTGTTTCTTTTTGTAATGCAACGACTTCATTTCCCAGTGCTAATTATTAAGAGAAAAGCCAGCTAACTGTAAGCTGCAGTGTTGCATTTGTGCTGCTTGTTGGAATGAATGCAGCGTTGGGAGCCTGAATTCCTGCCAGCAGCTGTGTGCTGTAGCTGTACAAATACTGCACAAAAAGTACAGCTCCCTACAGAGTACAGATAAAGCTTTCATATTTTTTACCTATAGAAATAGGAATAAATGTATATGAGAATGTGTTTTGATATGACTGAATTGAAAACAACCTGAATCATTAATTGCAGATACTAAAAATGTTTTAAGGAAATTATAATCCAGGAAGGTCAGAATGTATCAGTAATTTGATGTCTGCTTAGACTGGAAAGGTGTTTACTTTCAAATGAAATTGAATACAAACTACCTTTAGATGGTCAATGTGTGTTGTTCCTTTTAGGAGCTAGTTAACTTGGGGTTCAGAAGTAGAAACATAGAATGGTTTGGGTTGTAAGTCACCCTTAAAGGTCATCTAGTCCAGGCACCAAATATTTCCTTTCCTTCCTAATCTAAGAATGTAATAAGTTTTCTGATCCTGGTGATTTCATTCTTAGGCCTTTGAGCCTTTCCAGGGATGAACTTAAGAGTATGTGTGGCAAAACACACAGTGCTCTCTGATACAAAGAGGATCTCTCTATTGATTAATACCCTTTTGGATCAGAGCTTTTAAAAGGATTGGAATTTTATTATCCTGTGTTTGGGCAGAATGGTTGAGTACAACCCAGTGGAAATATCAAAGGCTGATTTAGAGCCCATCTGTTGGGGCAGGTGGAGGTAGATTTGAGCACTTTCTAGCACTGAGCTGTCTGACTGTGAGCCAGAATTGTGCTGGAAGCAGGATAAACATGGTAATACCTAATTTTTATTCTTGGCTGGATATGAGCCCAGCATCCCAGCATGTCTGGGTAGATAGGGCTGCTTCTTTGAACAGAGTATCATAAGCAGGAGGAAAGGAGAATGCTACACTCGAGTCTTGTGTTCCTCTCTGCAGCATGATGCTTGTGTTCTTTCTTTTTCATCCTTTAGCTAAATTGAATTTAGATCAATGAATATAATTATTGCTTTTTATTTTTAGGGGGATTTCATTCTTAAAATTGAGCCTCCCCTAGGGTGGAGTTTTGGTAAGTGCTTCTATGTCTTCTTACAATGGGACACTGTATCTGCAGTGTGGAACTTATCTCTAACTTGCAGCTGGCAGGGAAGATGGAGCACTTTTCCAAACCTATAAACCATACTGCATGGTTTAATAAGTGAAATGTACTTACTGTAGCAGGGGAAAGTAAAGCTGGGTGGTAGACACTGACAAAGTGACCCTTGAACTGATTTGAAGGAATACGGGGTTTTGACAAAAATGGCTGCAGCAGGAGGAGGGAAAGAGGATTTTCAGCATCAGGATTTGGGTGTGCTTTAACTTTGCTGAAGAAAGACTTCCAGAGCAATGCTTGCCATGCTTGAATTAATACATTTCTGTGACAATTGTGTAAAGCTGAAGCAGAGTTTCTTTGTGGTTGCTCTCTCACTAACATGCTATTTCATCGTTCTTCCAGAACCAACCAGTGTAGACATCCATGTGGATGGCATTAATGACATTTGCACAAAGGGAGGTGATATCAACTTTGTGTTCACAGGATTTTCTGTGAACGGAAAGGTTAGACTCCTTTATCTTTATTTATTCTGCCTTATGCTAATTCAACCTTCATAAAAACATTGAAATTCAGCTCTACACGTTATTTTAATTCATTTGTACATCTTTTCTTTTTATTTTGACAGGTTCTCAGCAAAGGTCAGACATTGGGTCCTGCTGGAGTTCAGGTTGTACTGAGAAATGCTGGCAGTGACATAAACATACAAGCAACTATTACACAACCTGGAGGAAAGTGAGTGTGGGTGGTGCATACTTAATTCATCTGTTCATTTGCACAAGATCGTTTCAATTCTGCCAAATTGACTGGGACTGTGCGAGTTCTGAAATATTTTTTCTAACATGTTAATAGAATCTGAATTGTTTTTCTGAGAACATAAGTTTGTGGCTCTTTCTGAAGAGACATAATCCCTTTATTGCCTTGCAGGTTTGCTTTCTTCAAAGTGCTTCCTGGCGAATATGAAATCTTTGCATCACATCCTACCTGGATGTTGAAAGAGGTTAGAACCTACAGAAGTTCTGGTTTGCCTGTTTAGAGAGCATGGATCTGTGAGATCTTGTCTGGACCAGTTAGTGTGAGGAAGGGGCTTTGTGGGTGGACAGGGTTACTGGAGTTTTTCTACATCTAATTCAGGTAGTGAGGAAACTGCCTTGTACCAGCCCAGTTTGGATATAGTGAAGCCAGCCAGGGAAGGACTGTCAAATGAGCTTTTGCTTTCTGTCTTCTGATCCTGTACACTTTGCAAGAATATTGTAGCTCAAATCCTTCCCTCCTAGACTGCTTGTTTTTTGAGGAGCTCTGATATCCTGACCATTTCCTGAATCAGGAAAGCAGGAAAAATACTGTTCTAGAAAGTATCTTTGCTTTAGGTTCTTAGTGTCTTGAGTAGCTTGGGGGTCCCTCTTTGAGTTCTGCTGCTCTGGCTTCTGTCCCTGTTGTTGAATGTGCAGTCTCTGATTGTTCTTTAGGTGCTGTAAATGAGACTTAATGGCTGCTTTGGTGAAGATGTTTGTTTCTGTATTTCAGTCAAAGACAGTGGTGCGGGTGACAAGTTCCAATGCTTATGCTGCCAGCCCCCTGATTGTTGCAGGCTACAATGTCTCTGGGTCAGTGAGGAGTGATGGAGAACCCATGAAAGGAGTCATGTTTCTCCTTTTCTCTTCTTCAGTCTCTAAAGAGGTAATGGTTGATCAGTACCTTTTCAGTATGAGTATGGCTATAAATAAGAACCAAATAGCTTCTAGATTCATATTGCCCTGGTACTCATCTGTCCTTCACTGGCTCCAACTATCCCTTAAACTGTATTTTTGCATTTGGTTCTTTTGTGTGATTTTTTTTTCCCCAACAAGGCTTTTGTAATCCAACGTGACCTGCATGGAATTATTTCATAATTCATTGTACAGTAGCTGTAATTTGTCTTCAGCATGACATCTTAATTACTCTTTGCCCTTTTGATGGGAAGACAAAGTTCACACGCTTCTATTTCCACCTTACAAGTGCGTTAAGAAATGAGTGTGAAACGTGGTCATGTAGAGCTGAGCTCTGTTTTGCAGTGTTAACCCTGTCCACAGAGCTGAAATCAGTTAAGACACGTGGTGGAGTTTTGGGGATGTCAAATTTCCTAGTGTTCTGTCCTTGTTACCATAGAGTTGATTATTTGCTGATTTTTCCTGTTTTACCTATACATGAATTTTAAGCCATGTCATCAAACTTTGCCTCTAAAATGGCATATATACTTCCCATCACTCATTCACAGTGGAGTATTTTGAACCCTCCTGTATCCTCCCCCCCTCCCCCAAATAATTTCTGTGTTCTTATTTGAGACAAAAAGTTGTATTGCATTTATTACTACAGGATGTTGTGGGCTGCAGTATTTCTCCTGTGGAGGGGTTCCAATTAAGAGACGAGTCTTTATCCTATTTGTGCAATGTTGTATCAAAAGAAGATGGGTCTTTTAGCTTTCTTTCTCTACCAAGTGGGAAGTACACTGTGGTAAGTGACTAGAAATTCACTGCTTGTCTATTCAGTGTCTAGTCTATTTTCTAAACCATAGTGTGGTATTACCACCTCCTCTCCTTTAAGTGGTCTCCTTTTTTTCCCATTCTCTTTTTTACATCTGGATGGTGTGGGAGCATGTTCTCTGTGCACTGCCTGGAGTGATGGTCCTGCATTCTCAGTCTGTGTGCTCTACAAATGGGATTCATTCCTTTAATTCTTTCTTTTAATTCTTTCATTCATTCATTCCTTTAATCCTGTACTCATTCCTTTAATCCTTCTAGTCCAGTCTTTAAGCCCTTGCACATCCAAGTATGCTGTATTCTGACTAGGGGGTTAGTTTTCCATCTTTTTTGATAATTTCATGGTTTCCATCAGTCTTGAAATATTGCCCATATTTGTGTCTCCATGCCCCTGAGTACTTTTTTCCAGGAGGTTTACAGCTTATTTGACCCTTGGAAGAGGTGTCTGATGGTGATAAAAACATGGGAAATGGTAGAGGAAAACCATTCTGTCATCACAGCTTAGGAGTCAAAGCTATGTGTGCTCTTTCAGATACCATTCTACAGGGGAGAGAGAATCACCTTTGATGTTGCTCCATCTAGACTGGACTTCCATGTAGAGCATGACAGTTTACAGATCGAGGTAAGGCCTGCAGAGGGAATCCTTTTATGCCACTCATACCTTTAAAAGTCTAACTGATTTTAGCAGAAAGCAGCTGTATTTTGGAAAAACTTCTTTATAAGAAGTTGAAGACACTTGTTTATGTGCAGCAGGTAGAAGAGAGTTTCTAGTACTGTGCTGTGTTTTTATACTTTGGTCCCTTTTACTAGGAAGAAACAAAATAGGGCAAAGCTGTCTGCTATGGTCACTTTCATGTCCATGTTGCAAACAGGCAGTAATCTTCCACGTTGCTTATATTTCTTTGTTGAGATTGTCACATCTCTGGAGAAGGGCCTGTAGGTTTTCTGGTTTGCAGAGTGCCTTGTGTAATGGCATTATGATCTGTGACTGCAGCCCTCTGAGCTGTACCAGTGCAGACAAATTGAGAATGTGTGTTTTGTACTTAGGGGAACAATATCCCTGGAGATCAGTTTGTACTTTCACTGTGATTATCCTGGTACATTTTTTTCCTAGAGCTGTAAATAAGTTTCCATTACATGTGATGGAGAGAAAACAGTTGGTGTCAATTGCTGTAGCTGTGTGTTTGCCTTTCCCGAGTAAAGACTGATGTTAATTTTTTCCCATTTCAGCCTGTTTTCCATGTGATGGGTTTCTCTGTCACAGGCAGGGTGTTGAATGGTCCTGAAGGAGAAGGAGTTGCTGATGCCACTGTTACTCTGAACAATCAGATTAAAGGTATGCAGTGCTCTTGATGGTTGTTGATACAGGGAAACCTTTATTAAACTCGAGTACAGGACTAGTGTATGATATGGAATTAAGCCTTCAGGATAATACACTGCTTTTGTTGCAGTTTATTTGAAATATTACAGTGGATTTCATCCAGTTGATAAATTTTGCATTTTCTGGTTTAGATGAGAGCATTAAATGTTCATTTGTTTGGGAGCTGAAAATTTTTGAATTGCTTTCAACCATATGCTAGATTGTACTTTGCAATACAGAAATGAAGGTTCATCTAGTAAAAAAGCATAAAACTGTTGTATAATATGAATTAAAAATAGCTTAAAGCAGTGCATGCCCTCTGGATCTGTTGGTACCTAAGGTTAACATATGGTTTTTAACTCTTGTTGTTTGTTACAGTGAAGACAAAAGCTGATGGCTCCTTCCGCCTTGAGAACATAACAACAGGTACATACACAATTCATGCCAGGAAAGAACACCTGTTTTTTGATACTATTACTGTGAAGATTGCACCAAATACACCTCAGCTGGCAAACATCATTGCAACAGGGTAAGGACTGGTGTCAGGATGAAAATGCAATTTGATGTGTGGATGAGGCTGTGAAAATTGGTGATCCTTTCCTGTGTCATGCCCAGACTTGTGTGGTGTTGTCAGGAGCTAAATGTTGCTGAAGAAATTCAAGGTAAATAGGGAAGCATGAGTGCATGTTTTGTGTGCAGTGTTTTGCTCAACAATAGTTAAGGTTTAGAGTATCCTCTTAGTAAGCTCTCCCTTGCAAATGATGACACTAAGGCAAGGGTAGATTAAGAATTTTAGAATGGTATGTGAACCAAGAAAGCAACAGAGATGCTTTCTGCCACTTCACTCTTGCACAGAAGGAGGATATCTGGAGTCACACAGCTGCCTGGTGCAGTGTTGTACCAAACCTCTGCATTTTACTGCTCACTCTCAAGGTCATTGTTGCCTTACCTGAATTGTCTTTTTTTTGTTTGCTGCCTTGACTGTGGGTCTAAGGCTGTGCAGTGGTAGGAGATACAGCATGAGCTGAGGAAGATGAAAGGGCCTGTTCTGTGTCCAGGACTTCAGAGGAGGTAATAGTGGCAGTGTTCTGCAGAAATGAAAACTTGGAATTTACTGAGTCAAATAGCAGTCAGCTCCTACAGACATAGCCAGCCAATTAGAAAAAAAGCTTGTGTGCTGCTAAATGATGTGGTACAGTTTATTTGGTAACTAAGCACGTTGTGCTGTTGAAGGCAAAAAATAAAACGTACCAGCTTCTCATTTGTCATCTTGTCTTGTGCTTTCACAAGTGTAGGTGTACCAAGGTTGTGTTCCAGTGGATTACCTATTATATTTGAGGGTTTTGACACAAAACACTTGAAACTATTTAAAACCTGAGGGGAGAAAGTCCCAAATCTGTTGCCTGCTTAGCACAAAAAAAATGGAAAAAGGCTTGAAGTGATTGGGTTGGTGGCAAGGAAGAGTGGAGCAAGTTGCTTGAAAATCTCTCTTTCAAGAGAAATCCTTTCCAATTCAGGTGTTATTACCTCAACATAGTGGGGTTTACTTTTTAAGGAAGTTCTGAGGTAGTTTTTTTATGATCTTTGTCAAATCAAGATATTTGTTCTGATGATTGGCTTTTATTTAACAGGTTCAGCGTGTGTGGCCACATCTCAGTTACTCGATTCCCTGACACAGTCAAACAGATCAGTAAATACAAGGTAACCATGATACCTGAAGACAGGGATAAAGCATCACTGGTTACAACAGAAACTGACCCTCATGGAGCATTTTGTTTCAAGGCAAAATCGGGTACATACAATGTTCAGGTAAGAATGAACTTTCATTTCTTCATTGTAGGACTGTCATGTTCTAGAAGATTTTGAAATTTTGGAAAGCATGTTTGAGAGGCTGGTTTTGCTTTGCCTGGGATTTACAGTAGATTTCCATTTTCTAAGTTCTGATAAGTGCATTGAAGACAGCAGAGTGGGTGTTTTGGAACTGGTATATGAAAGGTGGTGATGCCTTGTTGTCATATACTCTACAGGTAATTATTCCAGAGGCTGAGACCAGAGCAGGGTTGGCTTTGAAACCCAAAATGTTCCCTGTTACTGTTACTGACAGACCAGTGATGGATGTGACCTTCTCCCAGTTTTTGGCATCTGTCTCAGGGAAGATCTCTTGTTTAGGTAAGTCCATTGTGAGAGTGAAATGGCAATGGAATGGAGAACTTCAGCACTGCATGTGTTAGTGTTGTTGACATCAAGACACTTACTGTGGTTAGTCCCATCAGCAGGTAAGTAAATGTAGCTTGCAGTATATGGAAAAAGCAGCTCTTGGGAGATGTTGTGGCCTAGTACCTTAACTTTAGCAAAGTTTGGAGTAAAGTTGTGTACCTACTTTTAATACTTGCTAGGGATAAGCAAGTTTTCCTTCCTTAGAAGAGGGGTAGATTCTGGAAGTAAATGGTCCTGTCTGCTACTTGGGATACTGTACATCAATCAGAGAAGTACTGGAGCTGGAAAAGAAGTTTACAAAAACAAAGGAGAAAAGCAGTGCATGTAAGAACTGTAGGATGCTCAAGCCTTTGGCAGAAGCTTTCAACCTCTGTTCTCTCATAAGCTTTTTGTCTTTATATTAGTCTAAGGTTCCTCTCTCCTGCTATTTTCATTGATTACCCGCTGATTTCAGCAGATGATGATTGGAGCCTGATTTTTATAATTTTTACCCTTCCTTTTTCCTCTCTGAATCCTTTCTGCACTTTTTGTTCTGTCTTGCAGGTGTTTACTGGGCTATTAAGTCTCTGCAGAGTGAGGTGAACACAGGGATTTAATGTTGTTTCAGGTTTTTTCTTGCCGTTAGATAAAAGAATATGAATAACAATCTCAAAATCCTGCAGAATGCAAAATAACACTGATAAACATGTGCCTAAGAAACAAGATATAATTGGAAACATCCTGTGCTGGGAGGGAGGAAGCATTTGAGTGTTTGTAGGCCTGAGGTGGGGTGCAGCCTGACGTGCTGTGTGTCCCCACAGACACGTGTGGGGACCTGCTGGTGACGCTGCAGTCCGTGAGCCGCCCCGGGGAGAAGCGCAGCCTGCAGCTGGCCGGGAGCAGGGACTCGGTGCCCTTCACCTTCGAGGGCGTGCTCCCGGGCAAGTACAAAGGTAGGAGCAGAGGAACTGCTTGGGGGGCACCCTTGTAGCCCAATTTGTGACCCAATCTGAGCATTTCTCTTATCATGGATGCCTTTTTGTAGAATGCCCAGCACAGCTGTGAAACTTGAGGAAATCTGTAGAAAAACCTTACAATAGTGCATCAAGTTTTCTTAGTGTTGGGTGTTTTACCCTGTGTCAGCCCAAAGGCTAATGCTCCCCTCAGTTTTAGGGTTTGCATGGCTGGTGTGGGGGAAGTGGGCTTTATCATGAGCCTAAGGACAGGGACACACTGCTTCCAGTTCTTATTCCAGTTCTGCTTCCAATTCTGCTGCCAGAATGCTGCTCCTAAGAACAGTATGTATGTTGGCCAGCCTGCATCAGCCTGTGAAAATAAATTGTTTTCCAGGGAAAGGTGTAGAAGGAGCAATATAGATTGCATTCTTTATACAGGAGTGGGAACATCCTTCCACCAGCTTAAATTTGGTTTAGGTTATGATGTCCTCTAGGCTGCTTTGCCTGTCACAGTGGTAATGCCCACTGAGGATCCTTCCAGGGTGGCTGGGCTTCATTATTCCTTTTTATAGTACAGCTTTCCTGGTAGATATGTTGGGTTCCTGGTGATACTGCAGTGCTGAGTGCCATGTCTGTTATTGCAGGCATTGTCATGTATTTATATTTGAAGATCATTGTCAGGGAAGCTAGAGAGACACAAATGTTTTATGTCACAAAACCTGCCCTTACCTACTCTGTTTTACATTACTAAAATGCTTTGTGTGGTGTATATTCTAGTAAGCATTGTACATGAAGACTGGTGCTGGAAGAATAAGTCTTTGGAATTGGAAGTCTTGGAGGAAGATGTGTCAGGAGTAGAATTCAGGCAGACTGGATATATGCTGAGGTGTTCTCTTTCTCATGCAATCACGCTGGTACGTAGAAAACAAATATTCTTGTATGTTTTTAATGACCTTACGTAGGTGGATAGGATTATGCTTGGAATCAAGGCTTTCTTTCTCCTGTCTCTGGAGGGTCACAGAGCACAGGAACATTGATGGTTAGAGTGCTTTGAGATTTGTCTTTTAAGTTTGGTAAAACAGCCTTCTGATGTTAGGTGTTACAAAAAGATGGCATTGATGTATGTTTAGGTGAATACTGTTTTCATTTTGTTGTTTGCTAGTTGCTAATAGTGAATTGTGCTGTGGCTTCACAGGAATTTTATCAGGATGGAAATGGACCAGAGAATGTTGGTGTTTATAACCTGTCCAAAGGAGTTAATAGATTCTGTCTTTCAAAGCCAGGTAACAGCTTTAAAATATTAGTTTAAAAAATGAAAAATAACCAGTTAGCTAATACTGCTGGGAACTAAAAAAAACCCAAAAACTTTGTTGTGGTTTCTGAAAGACACTGTTTTAATTACATCTGTATATAAATGATCTGTTCTAAGTTTGTAGAATTCTCCATTTCTTCTGCTATTTAGTCTTTCACCAAATCTAGATTTCAGAAATAAAATATTACTATTTTTTTAGCTGGTGATTTCATCTTCGATGAAGGAAGATAATGTTAAAATAATCTCATTCATATGGGTTCTCTTTGTCACACACATTAGAAAATACCTGTGTGAAAGGCAGCAGATATATAGTCAAGTTTTCTAATTGTTTCTGTACCTCTGTTCTCATGTGATCTTGAGAATTCAGCCAACTTGAATTTTTCAGTGGGTCATTCTTTGCCTTGCTGTTTGTAGGTGTGTATGAAGTGACCCCGCGCTCCTGCCACCAGTTTGAACACGAGTATTACACCTACGACACGTAAGAGTGTGACTGTTCCTCACCTTACACCTACCACTGTGATTTGCCATAAAGCTCCCTTCTCCTGCTTGCTTTCAGCAGGACAGGATGTGTAGAGGGAAGCTCTAGCAAGGTGTATCACATGTGTTCTCTTGCACTTTGCATCTTAAAAGTAATAAAAATAAACTAATGGTAGGGTTTAAAGCGGCTTTAGTTACTTCAGATGGGTATTTTTGTCGGCTTTCTGTCTAATTTCTGTTTGGTGTTGGGTTTGCTTTGTAACAGAGAAGAGTAATTTCATTGGAAATAACTTCTGAGAGCTGAAAGGCAAAAGATGGGATAGTAAGATTACTAAGAGGCACTTACCACTATTGGTGTCACTGGTGCCATGATCTTCTGGCCATTTTGATTCTGCTCACCCCATTTTTTGCAAGCTGAATAAATGTACACCCTTACCACACATAAGCAGTGCTGAATCTTCCTTGGCCAGGCAAGTTGAATTAGTTATTTATAGATTGTGGTCTGGTGATGTGTTTAATGACACTTTGACATATGAAATCAGTCAAATCAGCTTTAGCTTGAGAGAAAGCAGAAGGCACAAAGGAAGGAATTGCTTTGGGGCTTGAGTTGGAAAATGCTCCCTTTCCAATACATGAACATCCCAGCACTACAGCTTTGCTGTGTAATTTCTGTATCATCTTTTAGAAAGCATTTCAATCTCAGGGGTGAGAGCACAGACTCTGCTAAATAAGATTTGCTTATTTGAGAAGGGGACATTGAATTCATGTCTTTGTTCCTTTGATTTGCAGGTCCTCTCCGAGTATCCTGACGCTCACTGCAGTTCGCCACCATGTCCTGGGCACGATTGTAACTGATAAACTGATGGATGTAACTGTTACCATTAAGTAAGGAGAAAGAAATGGTGGAGCTATAAAAAGTGGAAGAAGACATTTCTCATAAGGCTTTACCCCAGCTTTAGTGCTATAGTGGCTGCTTTCTAACAGGATCCTAGTGGCATCCTAGCCTAGGCTGCAAGAGGTTTTTAATGCTAAGATATGCTTTGAGTTTTCTCATCATTTCAACAATGCTCCTCCCTACTTTTGTGTCTTGGTAAAGAGGAATGATTTTCTGAGATTTTATATATGGTAATGAGCCAGTGTTTCAGAATTCAGAGGGTATTGTTTTAGCTTAGGTTTGAGCTCTTTAAGGCACTTGCATCTATTTTTTCCCTTTTTTCTTGGAATGAGAATTTTCTGCTTTAGAGCATTGTAACTGGTGTGAGGATGGTTATAAAAGGAAAAACATGCAGAGTGATTACACACTAATACACCAATTTATGTTTAGCTGAACAGACAGCTCACTAAGGAGCGCTGATTTGTGGAAAACTTTAATTGTATGAAGTGCCAAATCTGCCTGAAAGTGTCTGATAATGATGAGTGTTTTATTGATACTCTGCTGGTGTCTACTTGTTCTAGACTCTGGCTTCTCAAACTTTTTTGTGTGCATTAAACATCTTTTCAGAGAACATAATCTGCAGAGCATTGCCTTGAGTCCACCTAGATTAATGGCCCTAACACTGCAACTGCTGGGCAACTCAGCAGCTGGAAAGGAGACACAGCAGAGGGCCATTAGGATTTTAAAAACAATTTAGTGAGGAGGAGAATATTTTAGCAACCTTCTCAGCTTGTTGTGTTTTTGGAGACTATTGGCTAGTGCTTTGAAGGCAGCTTAGTTGCCACAGATATCTCTGATCAATCCTGCCTCAAGCTTTTCAGCTGAAGTCAAATTTGTGAAGTGCTGTCAACATAAAGGGAACAGCTCTGGCTTTAAAAGCAAGCCAATTGTTTTTACAAGTCTGTGTACCAGATCCATGGCTGTGACCCATTAACTTTCAGTTAACAAAAAACGCCAATCCTCAACCAAAAGCAAAGCTGATTCTCACCACTTCTTGATAATGGCTTGGTATATTTTAAAAATAAGACTGTAGTAATTTATTATGAGTCTCTTGAGCTTGTGTGTGCCTGTACAAATTTTTAATGGGTTTTCACACAAAAAAAAATTTACATGTTTCTGTATTGTCTCTGGATTGCAGAGAAAGAATATAAAGCCTTGATGTAACTTAGTGTGATAGAGCAATAGTAACTGTCTCTTAAAAGGACAAACTAGAATATAGGTGAGGGCTGAAGCAGGAGGCAGAACTATCCTGATAATCTAAACTGGCTGTAGGAAAAGTGATTGTGATCATTTCGGTTCAGTCCTCACTGAGAATTCAGGCTGTTGGAGAAGAGACAGATGATAAGATACAAAGGATGATTGGAGCCTAGAAGAAAATCCTAGAAAAGAAAGGATGCAAGATCAGGGAGAGTGAAACAAATGCATTGTTCTGAGCTGATTCTAAGAACTTGTTTGAATTTAGATAGCAACCTGTTCAGTGGGCAGCGACAAGATAGCTGGGTAGTTCAAGTACATAGGGCAGATAGGTGAGACCTCAGAGGTTTTCTTGGGAATTGCTGGCTCTGAGAAGTATTTATGTGTGATAGAAGTTATTTTTGCCTTGTATTCTCTGCCCCTGAGAGGTAGGTTCTGAGACAAAAGTTCCTAGTTCTGAAAAAAAGCAGGTTTATTAAACTTTTTATTTATTTTTTACAACTAGTCCTTTCTGTATTAAGCTTGTTCTCAGGTATGACATTCCAGCCCTTCTCTTTTAGTTCAGGTCTTTGTTAAAGGTACTCTTGTAAACTGATGGTTTTAGCCTAAAAATTTACCACTCCTGTGCTCTTACCAGAATAAACAGGGCAGTTAAAGAGGGATAGGTTTAAAAATGTTCTGGGACTTGTCTGCAGTGGTGTAAAGGCAGTAATTAATAGATACAACAAGCTCTTATCTCTCCACATGGAAGGAGGTAATTCTGGTTTTTCTCCATATTTTCAGGTCATCCATTGACAGTGAACCTGCCTTAGTTTTAGGGCCCCTGAAGTCTGCTCAGGAGCTCCGTCGGGAGCAGCAGCTGGCAGAAATCGAGAGCCGCCGGCAGGAGAGGGAAAAGAAGGGTCAGGAGGAGGAAGGAACAAAGCCACCAGTGCAAGAAATGGTGGAGGAGCTCCAAGGACCATTCTTATATGAATTTTCCTACTGGGCAAGGTAATACCAAGTTCCAGTGGACAAGGTGTGTTCTTTGCACCATTGTGTGGTGTGTCTGCCAAAGAGAACAGTGATACAGTTCCAGGTAGGACAGAGCTGCTGGCTGGTGACTGAGCTACAAGGAAACTTAGTACCACATAGTAAGAATTTTCCTTAGGTTGTTGTTGATACTTTTTTCTTGGAGTATTTAGATGCATTTTTGCACTCTTCTCTACGTGAGAGCTGCTAATTCAGTTTTCTTCTAATTATATCTTATTTGTGTTTTACAGGTCTGGAGAGAAAATTACTGTAACACCATCATCAAAAGAGCTGCTCTTCTACCCACCTTATGTGGAAGCAGTTGTTAGTGGAGGTAAATAGAAATAATTTATTTTTGAAGGGATTAGATTTTTATGGTTGAAATGTATCTGTGTAGATAAACATATGAATAACTTGAAAAGTAATGATAGGGAAGTTTCAGTTGCAGCTATTTCCTTGGGCCAGTTTAATTCTGGAATTTAGAAATTATTTGATAGAAGATGCAAGTACAGTTTTTATTCTTTCAAGTGCTGAAAAACCACCTGGCACAAGAGGAGGGCCAGGTTTCTGGGTATTACACCAGATTCTCAGAATTGTTTATAGTACTGTCACCTAGAAAAAGAGTTGTGCAAAAACAAGGTTTCTATTTTGAATTTGTTACCAAATTCAGGCTTCTGTTAAAGTTTTTTCTTTTCCCCACTAGATTACAGTAATAAAAATATTCACCAAAAAAAAGATAAACTTTGAAATTGTCAGGGTTATCATCAGTTACAGATGCTGCTTTTTAGGTCAGTGTCCATCTTGTCCTTAAGGTTCTTAAGTGAACATTTTGTTTGAAATCACTAAGAAATGGAAGTAGTTAAACTTCTGTTGTAAGCCAGAATGTCAAGTGGTTTTTTTTACCTTTTTCTTTGTCTGAAATCCCCTTTACAATGACCAAGAGAGTTGTCCTGGGAAGCTGATAGAGATTCATGGAAAAGCAGGCTTATTTCTGGAAGGGCGAATTCATCCTGAATTGGAAGGGGTTGAGATTGTCATTAGTGAGAAGGGAGCAACTTCTGCACTTATCACAGTTTTCACCGATGACAAAGGCACTTACAGGTAATGAACAGATTTGTTTTGAACCTTTGGGTTCTTTAGTTAAAACACAGTGGTTACTTGACAATGTGTATGTGATATCCAATGTTTTTTCTGAAATAAGTTCTGTTCTTCTTTTATTTGAAGTGTTGGGCCACTTCACAGTGACTTGGAATACACAATCACTGCTCAGAAGGAAGGTTTTGTTTTAACTGCAGTAGAAGGAACAGTTGGAGACTTCAAAGCTTTTGCTCTTGCTGGGGTGACATTTGAGGTAATTTTCTGAACATTTTGGGTTCTAAATGAATAATGTGGGCAGTTGGAGCTGGACAGGCAAAAAGTTAATTCACGTCTTCCAAAGACAAATGGTGTGTCCAGTTATTTGGGTAATAATTTTTGTCATGAGGACACAAATCTCAGTGGATGACCTCTGTTGTAGACTGTGATTTGCCATGCAGAAGATACTTTCCAAGGTTTAATAGAGTGAAAGTTAGAGCCTGCAGTTCAAAAGACTGGCTTTATTTGCTTTTGTAGAGTTGGACCACCCCGTTTTAAGGAGTTTTATTCCCTCAAGGTGCAGGTGTAGTCTGGTCCAACTAGTGCCTGGTTCCAGTCTTTGGGGTGCTTTGTTCTGGTCTTCCTGGGTGTTCTGTGGAGTGGTAGAGAATGGCTGCTGTGGTGGCACATGGTGTGCCATGGGCTGTGACTGCCCAGGGCTTGGGAGCAGAGGGTTCTGCAGCTTCTGTACTGTTCCCAGGAGGGGCAGTACAGATATGGTTAGTTCTGCTCACAGCTGAGTGCTCAGAGCCAGCCCATCTGTGCACTCTGCAAGGGGCTTTTCAACTGAACCCTTCTCCATAAAGAGCCTCACCCTTAAAATTACTGTTTTTTCAAAAACAGATCAAATCAGAGGATGACCAGGCTCTTGCAGGAGTTCTCTTGTCTCTCAGTGGAGGGGTGTTTCGGTCCAACCTCCTCACACAGGATAATGGCATGCTGACATTTTCCAATCTGGTAAGTTGAAATGATTCTTCTGAGTGTGGCTGTGTGTGGGGCTGTGTTACTTTGCCCTCTCCAACAGGGCTCTCTTGAGTGGCAGGTGTCCTTTGAAACCCTAACACATGATGAGAGATTCAGATCCCTGAGAATAAACAGTACTTAAAATCTTAGCAAGTGAAAGATGTGAAATCTAATGCGGCAAGAGGTTTCTCCCCAACAGGTCATAGATGATGTTGACTGATCTCAGTTACTAATTTGCAGTCTGTAAACATGAAACAAGCCAATTTGTTGATGATCATTGGAGAGTCTTTAGGGGGAAGGAAATCTAATTACATTATTGATCTATATGTGCATAGACATGCTTGAATAGTTTCTTTGCAGACATCCTTCTTTTGTGGTCACTTTCCTGTCCTTGAGGTCTTGTGGTAAAGTTTTAGGGCTGTGGTTTCCTTTCTCTCTTAACACTTTGTCAGCAGGTGGAATTCCATCAGTTTATTGTCTGATGTGCTCCCTGTTTTTCACTGCTCACATTTTGTGACAGGTTTAACCTCTGGTTGCTACGGAGGACTTCAGCTCTTCAGAGAGCTCTTGCAAAGTATATTTTTTTGGAGGTGGTGAGTTTCTACATCACTATGAGTAAACAGCTTGTTTTGGCCTCTTTGCAGAGCCCAGGGCAGTATTACTTTAAACCCATGATGAAAGAATTTCGATTTGAACCATCATCACAAATGATTGAAGTGCAAGAAGGACAAAATCTCAAAATCCAGATAACTGGTTACAGAATGGCTTACAGGTCAGTAGAGCTGGAATTCATGGAAAATGCTATGGGCTGTATGAGGATGTGCTGTAGCAAATGTGTTTCCTCCCAGCACACCTCTGTTCTTGCAGGTTTGGAGGAGACTTCCAAGTCTCAATTTAAAGTAAATGTGCTGTGTATAGTACTTTTTTTGGCCTTTTTTAATGGATGTGGACATCTAGCTAAGCCCAGGTGGCAGAGCCATAGGAGGAAACATGGCTATGAAAGCACTGTCTCAGTGGCACTGGAAGTGGTTTGTGTGGTGTCCAGTGGGAGAGGAGAGGACTACTCTAGGTGTGGTAGACCAGTTCAGATACCTGACTTGAAGATTCCTTTCCTTGCCCTCATGGGTAAGAAAGAACTGTTGTTCATGGAGTTTAGGGAGCTTGGATTCCTAAAGGTGTGCTCTAAACTGCAGCAAATTCTAATGATTTAAACTGTTCTACACACACATTATAAATACCCCTTTTATTCTCCATGCTGTGGTAAATACATTAAGTACTTTTTCCATCAGTTATAACAATAAAATGTATTTATAACACGCATTAAACCAGCATCTGCACACCTGGAGCAACCGGTTCTTTTTATACCTTTAGCTGTTACGGCACAGTTTCCTCTTTAAATGGAGAGCCTGAGCAGGGAGTGTCAGTGGAAGCTGTGGGACAGAAGGATTGCAGCATCTATGGAGAAGACACAATAACTGATGAAGAGGGCAAATTCAGGCTCCGTGGCCTTCGGGTAAGGAGTAGGAGGGTCTCTGTCATTGACTTGTCTGTCGTTGTGACGATGGAGCAGTGAAATGGGTTCTGTTCAGTAGCCACTGGTTTCTGTCTTCCCATCATGTTTGCTAACTCAGCCTCCCTTGAGTCTCTCTGTTTGAAGAAACATGGTCATGTAGTGAACACTGAGCCTGGTAAAAGGGGAAAAGAAGAGCTTGTTGTGTAAGTCTGTGAACTTGCTGGCAGCATACTGTGCTGGCCTCCACAAACACTGGGCTGTTGATGTGACAAGACACAATCCCCTGGTCAGTGCTTGGGTGACCAGCAGGGAAGCTTCATAGGCAAAAGAATTTGGGGAACTGCTTAGTTTCTCTTGTGAAGATACCAACAGCCTATTTTTAGCAGGATATTGGGTGTGTGTGTGATGTTGATTGCACAGCATGTATGTGAAATAAGCTGTTCTTAGGGAATGGGGAAGTTGAATTTATGGCACCGTTATGTAAGGAGTCAGCAATTTCCTGCAGTAAAAGTTTGATCAGGTTTTAATCCTGTTTTCTTTCATCAGAGCAGATGATTTCTTTTAATACTGTGATGTAACAAACTAATGAAAGTTCTATATAGCCTTTTCTCATTTTCTGGCAGTAAACACTTCTAATAGTGTTACTGAGTTAAATTTTCTATTTAAGATAAGGAAAAACTTTAACTGCATAGAGTTAAATCTGTTTGGATGGCATATCTGAAATGGAAAGCTAGAAAATTTTCTTTACTGCTCTCTAAAATTAAATAATGTATTATTCAGTGTTGTGATTTATCATCTGAATGTTGCTTTCAGCCTGGCTGTGTGTATCATGTCCAACTCAAAGCTGAAGGCAATGATCACATTGAAAGAGCTTTACCACAGCACCGGGCAATTGAGGTAATTTTTTCTCCTGTTTTGTAGCATCACTTAAATATGAAATGGGCCTGTCTAGGCATTCTGTCTGTTCTGTCAGCAGCAATGTAGTGAAGGCATTCTGTTTAGACAAGTGCCTTTCAGCAAGTTTGCTCCCTAAAAACAGGCCCCATACTGTGTGTCAGCACCACAGCTCAAAACTGAAGTGAGATAAAACCCAAACAGTAAACAAGTGAAAAGGATTCTTGTTCTTTCACAGTCTTGAAAACTATGCACCCAGAACCAAGAGAAGAAATGTATGGAATACCTTTCAACACTTCTTTATGATGTGGAGCAAAGCAGTGGTAGATTGAGGGTGTCATAAATTATAATATTGTCCTACAGTTGTATTCAGTTATGGACAGAGAGGTATTGTTATGTTTTATTGGGTCCAAGTCATGCAGTCTTGGTGTAGGTGAAATTGTAACTTGGACTGGCACTTTTATCTTTGTAAAATGTAGTAATAACTCTGCATTGAAAACTGGTGGAATCTTGTTAGCTATTCCACATTAATCAACTGTATAAAGATCTCTGTGCATCTCTCAGCTCAGGTGCAAAATACTGAGACTAATGTTCTGAGATTAGGCAGTTCTGTGGATGTACCTCAGCCTTTTCCAGAATAGTTTGTGCTTTTGAGACTCCCATTTTTAGTTTAGCTTAATGTCATGAGTCTGACGCTGATAATGCCCAAGTCTGCAATTGCAAGCTGTGCTCGCTGGAGAACAGGGGCTTGCAATGGGAAAGCTTTCAAGCTTCTATGTGGTTAGTATGGAAGAAAATCCACTTTTATTTAAAATGATCATCAATGTTTGCTGTTTGTGTTAACAGTTTTGTTACTGTCCTTTGTTAACTGTTCCTTTGTTGGCAAAAACCTGAGTCTGTTTTCCATTGCAGGTTGGGAACAGTGACATTGATGATGTTAATATTATAGCGTTCCGGCAAATTAATCAATTTGATTTAAGTGGAAATGTAATTACAGCTTCTGAATATCTCTCCACATTATGTGTAAGTTCAAGCCTTTCATCTTTGTCAAGTGTATTTGTTACTGCTTTCACAATGATTTTTTTTTTTTTCAGGGTTACTGGAAATGGTTCGGTAGCCAGAGCACACATTTAATTCAAATTAGCACTAATAGTTTAATGAATGTGAATTTGAATTCCAGATAGAATGAAGATTGCAGTGTTCCTGATGCTTTTTTTCATGGGAATATGTTTAAGAAATATTTTCTCTGGCTGGCCTGTACATTTTGGTATTTATATCCCTGATTAGGGATGCTTTGTCTGTAGAGAGATCAAGACAGCAAGGGTGAAATGAGTCCTTTGTATCAGAGAACTGCATTAATTCCTGGAACACCTGAAATTTTTGACCTGTATGTCAAAACCTGAATATACCATGTGAATGCAGTGATACCATAGGACATGTGCATTTAAAAGTGCATAATAATAGACAGTATAAGACAAATAGGAAAGCTGAAATTTTCAAAATTCAAAACACTGTACTGTGGTCTGAAAAAGCTTGCTAAACATTTCTGATGCTTTTGGCTTAGGGAGCAAATGCTGGAAGTGTCTGCAAGAGGTGTTAGTGGGGTAGGAACTACAGCATCATTTCTCAGGTTTAAAAGCTCCTTGAAATGCTACCTACAAATCTAAATGCAGTGCTTGGATTTCTTTCACACTAGTTTGTTATGCATCTCACCTGCCAAGATCTCCTTGCTAAGCTGTTGGGTTTTTTGGGAGACATCCAAAGGATCCAACACTCAGAGCAGGTGTGAAGGGAGTAAGTGTCACCTTACTGAAGAGCCCCTGAGTTTGTGTCCCATCTTTCTGGGGAAATTTAAATCCTTGCAGTTCAGCCTAAGCAAATAGGAATTGATGTCAAAATTTGATTATATGGAAGTTATCCGAACCTGTGCCTGCTTCATATTAGGTGGGGTCTTGTGTTGCATGTACTGCACGTGAGCTGTTGATGGGTGCATCAATGGCCCACCAGTGCAGACATTCTTGTCTCTGAAAGATGGGCTAAGATTGGATCCTGACACAAGTGAGAGCAGTTTTTTGATCCACAGCACGGACTGCTTTTCATACACTGGGTATGTGAAAGTGTCAAAGAGCAGCTGTTCCTAAATTATTTCAAGTTCTATAAAAAGACTCTGACTTTTCACATTCCAGATTAGAACATTTCCAGGTGTTCTTACTTGACAACTTTCTGTTTATATAAACACATGATGAATTTTGAAGTGCTTTTATCCCTGAAGATGTGGAATGTCTGAAATATCTGTTGTGGTGCAGGCTTGGAAATACCTGGTTTGTGCTTTCTTCCTTAACTTACAGGTGAAGCTCTACAAGAGTGAAAATCTTGACAACCCAATTCATACAGTCAACTTAGGCCTATCCCTGTTTTTTCATTTCCCACCACTGCTCCGAGATGGAGAGGTAAGAATATTGCTGGAAACTTAGCGTAGATCACTTTATTTAAGGATCTAAGGACACTAAAGTGTAATTTGTGGTGTGCTTGCAGAGCTGTATTCATACTGGACTAAGCAGTGCCTTGGAAGATTTGAAGCCTGTTTAACCTTTGCCTTTAAATGTGATTTTGTCTCTGAGTGCTCCTGATGCTGTAGCCTGAGTGTATTTTGTACCCACAGAATTACGTGGTGCTCCTGGATTCTACATTGTCTAAATCACAGTATGACTACACCCTGCCTCAAGTTTCTTTCACTGCCATTGGATATCATAAACACATTACACTGGTCTTCAGTCCCACTGTAAGTACTAAATATTTCCTTGTTCCAATCTTCACCTTGGGAGCAGTATTTGGTGTTATATCCTGCATGTATTTTGTGCTCTTGGCCAAGCTTTCTATTAGTGTAACTATAAAGAGGTTTATGAGTGACAATTAATTTAGATTTGCTGTGTGTTCAGTTGCCAGTGGAACAGGAGGGAGACATGAAACAGCAGTAGGAAATGAAGGGTGCAGATGTGCCTGAAAGGTTCTGTGCTGGCATGGCTGCTGTAGTGGGGTCACAGAGGTTGGGCAGCATGGGACAGGTAAATCAAAGCACACCAGGCTGACTGTCAGGGAGACTGACCATCAATGAATTGACTTTATAAAGCAGCCCACCTCAGGAAGGGGTAATACATGAGTGACTGATCCAGAGGGTGGCTTTGAAATGGAAAGTGAAGTAAATCCTAGAACAGCACTTGGAAAGAAGTCAGATGAGAAGAACTGGATGTGCCTCTTGATCCTATTGCTGAGGTTTCTTAGAGCTGATTTCACAGCCAACTGTTAAAAAAAAGTAAAATCCATGATCTGCACTGTTTCCAGAGAAAGCTGCCTGAGCAAGATATTGCCCAAGGGTCTTACATCGCGTTACCGCTGACGCTGCTCCTGCTGTTGGCAGGTTACAACCACGATAAGGTGGGTCAGGGGTGCTTCTGCTCTTACCCAAATATTATTGTCTTATCATGGATTTGTTGCACTGCACTAAGTGGGGGTTTGTTGGGTTGTTATCTGGAGAGAGGTGCAGTCACCGTCCCCTAATGTGATGTATTTTAAGGACACAATGTAGCCATGTTTTTGGACAGTTACCTTCCTTTAAAAAAGCTTAGTGTGAAGGTGAGTTCCTGTGCTGTGGCTGAATTTTGGCTTCTCATTTGATCGCCCTGAGAAAAAAACAATACAGCATCATTAAAATTCAGATAATTCAGTGAAATAGGAATGAAAATAATTCTTTTATTGGCTTCAGGCACAGTCAGACTGGAAAAAGTCTTGCAAGTCTTCAGGTCTGGTCTCTTTAGCTTTATACCCTCCCTAATTCAAATACTCTCAAGAGGAATACAAATACCTGCTATACAACCCCCTTTGTTGTCAAACTGTGCTCTTCTAGTCTTTTCTGGTATGACTGGATTTGATTTCTGTTTTACCAAGAAGAGAAATTAAATTTGTCTGTGCAGTTTGATTTCCTCTCAAACAATCACTTTAGGTTTTAATTATCATAAATTCCCAGAAGTTTGGTTTGATTCCTCCCCAAAATTTGCTGCCATATTCTGATGTCTTTGAGATGTGCCATTGATGCAGTAGATTCTATTAGGGGCTACATGTCTAAAGAACCATGCCACTCAAACCTTGCCTACCATTGTAACCACAACTTGTTTCCCTTTTTTGTTTCTCCCAGCTTATTCCCTTACTGCTGCAGCTGACAACTCGACTGCAAGGAGTCCGTGCTCTTGGACAGACAGGCTCTGACCAAGGGGGCTCAGAGGATGCAAAGAGACAAACCAAAAAACAGAAGACGAGGCGGACGTGAGCCGAAAGGAGGGACTGGATGGAGTGGTGCTCTGTCAAACTGGAGCCTGAGGAGGCAAAGCCACTAAAACACATTTTTGTTGAATTTGCAGACTTGACATTTTATGTTTTTGCTACATGAGCACCATTTGTCACATTAGCTCCGTTTTGGTTGTAAATTTTCTATGGAGTCTATAGATTTCCTTGTTGTAAAGTGATTAAATGAATGCCTCTGCTGTCACTGTGAGTGCATCTCTCATACTTGAAGACAATTAATGCTTTTTTCTTTCTTTTCATTGGAACAGGTCATGCTGTCCTTATTAATGATTTATAAAAGCAGTGGTAATAGATAATACTTGATTTCAATTTCAATCTCTAGATTCTTGAATGATTTTTCCTTACCTTTTGAAATACCCACCTTATAGAAGCAGCACACAGGGATTCTACTAAATCAGTGTTGCTTGAAACAGAATTTTAGGGGACCTAGCTGGGCTGGTGAATTATGTCATGGTCACTTCCAGTTCAGCAGTTTGGTTAAAGAGTTTGTCTGATTTCAGTTCTTGTCCAGTGATTATGTTATCTTTGATTAAGTTTTTGCTCAATGAAGACAAATTCTTGATGTCAGGTAAGGTCAGTTGTTAAGATCAGGTAAGTTCTGATGTTCCTACTGCAGTGTTTCAGTTTTAGTTTCCTGTCCAGTGCGATCTCTTTAGACCTCCAGTGTTCCTGAGGTGGCTCCAGCTGGCTGTGCTACTTTTTCCAAAGCTATACTGTGTTCTTGGTGTTACCATTCACCCATGATGGTCACATCTCCTGCTAAGGCCATGCTCAGCCTTTTTCCCAATTAATGATGGATTTTTTTTTTAACCTTTTTTACCTTTTGGGTTTTTTAATTATAAGGAATGTGAGTTTTTTTAAATCTCCAATGCATACAGTCCCAATAATGTAGTCTCTAATGAGTAACTGTTTCTTACAGGTTCTCTTTTGATTCCTGCTTGAAGTAGGTAGTTGGTCATACACAGTTTAAATGTTAATGGGGCTTTTTATTGACAAATACTATAAAGGTTAACAGAGCATTTGAAGATGCACATAAATGTCTACAAATATTGCAAAGACATTGGTACTGCCAGTAAGTGGCAATGTTTCTCTTTTACAGTACTTGAAATAAAAGTCCCCTTACATTTAAATGTTTAAGCTTGCAAACCCTACCATTCTTAGAAATTTGGATGCTGAAGGTTTTACGCTGTTTTTGTTGCACATTGCAAGAGTTTGGGCCTAAATAGTTATAACTTCACTTGGTAATGATTCTAATCTCTCTGAGGGAAATCTTGTTAGGACCATAACAAGAATGTAGAATGTTGAAAAAGCATGATATATATAGAGCTTGAGATGAAGCTCTAATAAATTACCATGGTCTACTTAATGACTTTGAATTTTATATTGCTGTGATGAAATACATGGGGAAAAGACAAGGTGTTCTAAGACTTATAAGAAATTGTACGTTTTCAGTACATTTTTATTTTAAGCTGGTGAATGTTAATAAAGTTATTGCTACTTTGGGGAATGTATGAGGAAGAAATGCACATCTCCATGTGCCTCAAAGGAGTTCCACATATTCTGATCTCTGAACTGTGAGACTGACTGATGATTGAACTTGAACATTGGAAATGCTGTTAATAAAAAGAAAAAGAGGAAAGTGACAATTCTTGCTCATTTAATGTTTGCTTCTAAATCTAGAATTTGCTCTGTGTCTCTTCTCAAAATTCTTTTTTTTGCCTTCTGCATCACACTTGTGACTGATTTTGAGTCCCATGTTTTGAGGTTTATTCTGCTGTTGAAGTGTTAATTCCTAACAATAACTATAGCTTGAAATTCCTCAGTTGGCAGAGAAGTTGTGCTCTGAGAAAGCAGGGAAAACTAAAACATGAGATAATTTTCCAAAGCAGAACTAAATTCCAAGGAATCAGCCTCTTCAGTTATTTATAGAAACCAATAACCAGATCCACAGCCCCAAGCAGAAGAATGAGTGTGGTCTCTGCGATGCCCAGAGCCAGGAGCATGAAACAGGACAGACAGACAGGTCTGTGTCCGTGGGCACTGCCAGAGGCTTTGTACAGACACTGAGGGCTGCAGGGGCTGCACCTGGCACCTCTGCACTGCTGCCAGCCCTGGGGAGATGGCTGTGCCCTGCAGCTGAGCACAGCCCTGGGCACAGCCAGCCTGGCCCTGGGACAGTCAGAGCAGAAATGGGGCATTGGGGTCAGCTCTGCCTTCTGGGCTCTTGTGTTCTCTGCTGGGTGGTGTGCTCAGGGCTCACTCTGCATACCTAAGGCTTGAGTTTGTGCTCTTAACACTTCAGTACTGGTTGGACTGGCCCTGTCCAAATTATTGAAAATGTCAGTTAAAGCTGCTTGTTGCATCTTTCATTAATTTATGTTAATGCAAAGAATAAATGCAGGATGGGACTAACATAATATGTTGACTTACTGGAAATCTTTCAAGAGTCAATGTTTATTATTCTTTTTTGCAGGCACAGCAGTGAAAAAATGATTAATTAATTTGCTTGGTGAGCTAGATGTGGGCAAATAGCTGAAATCTGTGGGAAATGAGAGAAAGGCCCTCTGGATACAGATAGGATTGCATGTTACTTATTTTTTCTGTCAAAAGTAACAATGAATATTACATATATTTGGGTGATTCATCAGTGGTGCACAAAACTATTGTTTAAGATTGAAATGGATCATTAATATTGAGTTTTACAATTTCTTTATAGATGGTTCAGCTTAATTTCTAAATTTCTTTATTAGATGTCTTTCACACTCCAAGTGTTTTTGATTAGCATGAGCACCAGTGTTAAAAATACAGCAATTTAATAAAAAAATAGGTGCTTTAAAAGCAAGAAAACAAATACTTAAAACAGAGAGCTCAGTGCTTCCTTTCCCACTGAGGGCAGAATTTCAGGAGAAAATTCCTCAAATCTCTGTTGCTGCTTTATGTGCTCCTCACCTCCTACCAGGTTACTTTTTACTCAGCTGAAGATGAACCTTGCCAGCTTCTCTAACTCACCAAGGAGAGAAAGAGATGAAATTTAAGCAAACAGGCAGTCCTCTGACATGGCACTTCAGTATTTTCCTTTGTATCAGAAATTGTCTGTACTGGGAAAATAAACAGGCAAATCTGTGGGCCTTCTGAGACAGCAATTTGATTCCTGCTGCTGTTCATCTTCATGTGAATTTTGTTCCTCAGACACTGGAAGTGCAGTTTTAGAATTAGCAATTCTAATAAATAATAAGTACCCCTGTGCTGAGGAAACAGGGACTAAGCAGTGAGGCTTTTGAAGGTGAGATGCCTTTAGAAATCTTGCCAGAAATCTGAGTAACTGACTTGTCCAGGAAAGCTGAGGCTGAATGTGGAATTGAACTCTGAGATGACTGGTGTCTAATTTTCCTGCTATTCAGTATTCCTTGCTTGGTACAGCATCCGTATTTCTATTTTTGACCACTCTGAAAGTAATTTAAATTTGGCTTCTTGCAAAGGTAAATGCAGTAAAATGAGGGATGTAGAAAAGGCCTGAAGGGCAGCAAATTTCCTGAGCTGAGCACAACAGCATTGGCCCACATCACACCCAGTGGTGGGTTCACTTTATGTGTGGTAAGTCATGTTTTCCTTGCAGATAGATTAGTGGCTTTAGAAAATCTCAAACTCCATTAAATCTATTTCTGGTGCATTATTGACTTATGCCAGAATTCTTACTTTTTCTTTTTTTTTTCTTTTTTTTTCCTTTGAAAAGAACATCAGTGAGTTTAATCTGTCATTCAGTCATTTATTTAAACCTGGAATGGGCCCACATGCCCTTGTACAAATGAAGAACAGCTCAAGGCTGATTAGTATTCTCTGAGCCTTCATGGATTATTATTAGCAACTTTTCCCCCTTTAATGTTTACAGAGCTTTTGTGAGCTTTTTACATCAGTTAGCTTGTCCTTTCAATTTTCTATTATACCTTTTGTAATTGCTTTCTGTCTATATTTGATATGTTGGTGCTTTACTCCAGTAACTTCCATTATCACTTTTAGCTTTGCTGTTGCTGGGATCAACCTGATTGCATTATTTACTCTGTTTTCTTTAAATATCACTTCTTCCTTGTTCTCCCCCTCCCACCATCTTTCTGGGAATATTTGAGTTTAGCAGCATAATGCTGTCTGAAGTCTTATTTGTTAGCTTCATAGCCCAAGACCACGATTGCTTGAAGCCAAATGATAAGTTATCATAAAGCACTAGACACCCACAGACCATTATTGAATTTATCATAGCTATGAGCTCAATACACACTGAAAGATAAACTTGTTTTTTACTGCCTGTGGAAGTCGGCAGGTTGATTCCTCCTTTAATTCTCATTTTTGTCAATACCAGAATAATTAAATCCCCATCACTAAGACCAGTTTATTCACAGCTCTCTCACCACAGTGAGTCCTTTTTTTGAGCATAGTGTTGTGGTAAAACACAAGGAATTCCCACTCCAAGCCTTCCTGCTTGTTCATGTGCTCCATTGCCTACCAGAGGCTCTGCTCCCTGCAAAAGGAGGGGGTGGGATGCTCCTCTCCCCTTTTCTCTGTGTGGTGTGTGACAGATGTGGATGGTTCCTCTGCAGAGAAACCCCAGAGCTCACTGGGTGTTTCAGGGCTGTGTTGGTTCCTCTCCACACACAGACCTGACAAAGTTGAACCAGCACCTGCCCAACCCAAACCAGCCCTTTCTGTCCTTGGAGGAGTGAAGCCCCTTATCTGCAGAGAGAAAAAATTACTGTGTTATAATGAACATGGGAACTGGATTTTCTTGTGCATTTAAGACCAGAAATGGAGTTTTCCTTCTGTTCCACATGCCAGCTGCATGTGCTGTTATCCTTGGGGATGCTTGGTGGGATTGCAGAACACAAGTACCAACATCTCTGTCTGGCATTTAGGAAGGCAAGACCCACTTTAACTACTGAGTACAAGCTCTGTTTTACTCTAAATAAAAAACTCTAGGCAAAACCAGAAGGGATTTATCCTGCACTTCATTAAACATGAATATTCAGTAAATTTAACTACTTAATCTACTACTTAAGAATTCTGAAAAATCAGTTTTTTTTATTGTTTTAGGGAATGGGACATTTCTGGTTAAAAATTAATTACTAGGACATAGGACATTTGTGAAATGTTACTATAACAATATAAAACATTATAGGATGAAAATCTCTGCTTCTGTTCCTTGTAACCTGGCACCAGCTCTTCTTGCTATTTCTTAAATATATGGAATAAATTACTTTTTCACAAATGAGCTGTTGCTTTTTCTGCATCCAATACAATGGGTACTCAAACACCCCTTACCAGGCTGCAAAGCAGCATCTCTCCAGAAGACAAACTATGCTTCACAAAATGTTTGTTGTAGGTCCAGGCTAAGATTTGGACTTGTGTACAAATATATTCAGTCTTTAGGTATGTTTCTGGCACACTTTAGAGATGCAGACTGATCCTGTACTGCAAAAGGTACAAAATAGTGAAAAAATTCAGCTTTTCAATAACGAAAAGATGGCCCACACAATTAGAAGGCTTATTTGCTACAGTCTTCAATAATTTAAATAAAGGCAGAAAAGAAATTGTATTAATACAATAAAAGATGGGGGCACAGCCTCATTTGGCTATTCAGCTTTTATTCCTCATTTTTCTGTGCAAGGTTTCCTTTCTCCATCAAAATAATTAGCAAAAATCTCCATCCATAAAGCCCTGCCTTGAGCTTACTGCTAGGTCAATGAGCCTATGCTCTTTCTGGTACTGAATGCTATCTGAGATTATTGCATTCATTAGTTTTTATATAGGAAATAATACCTCTGCCAGGATCTATAGAAACATATAGATTTCTGTTCCAAATCAAACTTCATCTGGACCATGGATGGGAGGGAAGCACAGAGCTGGTATAGTGTTAAATCAAGAATTCAATTCCACAGAAATAAATAATGGCAGTGTTTGTTATATTATGTAATTAAATATTACAATCCTGCAGAACCTTTCTGATAATCCTTGGTCCGTGTACTTTTTAAAAAATAGTTTAAGCCACTGTCTCTTAGGTGTCCAAACTCTGGCTTTAGTTCTGGTAGATATAACCCAAATCTGCTTTTAGATCATTCTTTACCTAACAAAAATAAGTAAAATCTAATTCCTTGTGTCTTATTGATCTTATTTGCTATAATATTTTCTTCAGTCATTAGAAATAAATGTCAGTGTCTGGCTGACATCTGGAATGTGGTTTCACACACACTTCTGGCCTGAAAAATCCCTCACATCCACTTGCTCCACAGCTTTAAGGTATGAAACAATCTCAGCTTCCAAACCTGCATCACCACTTTTCAGAATAAGGTTTTGACAAGAGCAAGGAAATTTTTAATCTGCTTTTCAAGGACATACTAGAAACTTGTGATTTTTTTAAGTGCTAAATGGCATGGGCATCATCCCACATTGTGATTTTTATTTACCAGCTGGATGTGGAGGTTTACTGAAAGGTAAACCTTTCCAAGCTGAGGATCAGTTTCCTCTCTCTCCTCTCACAACCCCTTTTTAGGTGCATTGTATCAGTTTTCTTCTCCATACCACAAGAGATGAAGAGCAACAGATGTGCTTCTCCATTTTCTTCTGGGTCTTGCACACCTTGCCTGGGGATATTTGTTAGTTCCTAGTTCCTTCCAATTTCCTTCTGCTTGAAAGAGTAAGACATAATAGACCATCTGCATATTTGTACTTCTCAGATGAGGATTATTTCATTTGCAAGGAGCTTAACAGAATTCCGAAGAATCAGCTTTGTTTATCATTTTAGGGAATGGGACATTTCTGTTTAAAAATGAATTACCAGAACATAACACAGCTGTGAGACCTTGTTGGGATTGAGAAAAAGCCCACATTCTCGGGAGACCTAGTGGTCCTTTTGTCATTTGTAAAACTGACTTTAAAGTGATAGCATTAGTGATTAAAGACTGAGAGAAAGAAGTCTCAGAATAACCAATGGATTCTCTGGCATATGTTAATATATTCTGTTTGGAAAGGTTACTTCCATTTATATTCCAGATGAAAATACTTGGTGACTTTATTGCATGTAGTCACATTTTTTCCTACAGAAGCTGAGTACTCTGGTTAGAACTGGGAATCAAAAAAATGGTGATGAATTAAATTAGTACAGAAGTGTTGATTTCAATAAAAATACATTTTAAAATATTTACTGATAGAGTAATTTTTTTCTTATATATAATTTTTCTTTGGATTATATCTCCTATGGTAAATTTCATACTGTAATGTTATAAAATGAACAAGAACTGTCAAATTAATAAAAAAATTCTATTAAATGCTGATCTAAATGATTTTTTGACATAAAATCTAAAATAAACAAGAAAGACAAGGATCTGTTGAAATGATCCAGAGGAAGCCACTGGGCTGATGCCAGGGCTGGAGCACCTCTCTTTTGAGGCTGAGAGAGCTGGGAGGGTTCAGCCTGGAGAAGGCTTTGGGCTGACCTTGTAGCATCTTCCAGTGCCTAAAGGGGCCACAAGAATCCTGGAGAGGGACTTTTGGCAAGGGCATGTGGTGACAGGCCAGTTTAAAGTCATTAGGAAATGACTTTAGACTGACACAGGGTAGATTTAGATTAAATATTAGGAAAAAAAATTCTTTCCTGTGACATTGGTGACATTGGCACAAGCTGCTCTGAGAAGCTGTGGCTGCCCCATCCTTGGAATTTTCCAGACCTCTAAAGTGGTTTGAAGCTTAGATTTTTATTTTTTCTTTTCTAGGTTAGGACATAAATGAGACCTTTCTCAGTTTTTCCCTGAAATCTTTTCCACTCCTTTACATTCAGTCTCACCTTTGTCACTTGAAGCACTCATTTGGACAGTAGGACATCATTCAGATTCCAGTCACTCCTCCCTGGATTGGGTGAAGGGGATCTCAACTTCTCAAGAAGATGTTTTAAACATAAAAGATAGGAGATCTGGGCTGTGAATCAGCTGCTGCAGCATTTAACTCAACACAGAGAAACCTGAATAAATAAACTGGGGATGGCAACTTCCCAGCAGCCTGTAAACAAGCTAGCAGCACTGGAGGGAAGTAGTTTTGGGGAGCTCAGGCACAGTCCAGTCAGGTGTCTCTGAGCATGTCCTCAGCTGACAACAACAACTTCTGCAGGTTAATAATCCCAGACAGTATTTGCAGCTGGGGGCAGGACCAGCAAAACCCAAATCTCTCAACAGCCCAAGCAGCTGGGGCCACAAGGATGTCTTAACCAGGGAAAGAAATGAGTGGCCAGATAGATTTATTGCAGCTCAGAAGATGTTAAGTACCTGACAGGCTGACAATATCTCCATCCCTGCAGAAAGAGGTGCTGAGAAGTCCCCCTGCTAAGGCAGGAGACCATGCTTAAACCCCCAGAAACATAAAGCTATAAACAAAAAGCCCCTTACAGCCAAGATGCTAAATCTTGTGAGATGAGATGTTTGCCATTTGTGTCTCCTGAAGAAAGGCTTTGCCCTGGAAGGCTGCAATGAAAACTGAGTTTGCTGAGTAGGAGGCAGTGAGGAGACAAACCTAGAGACCTTTCTCCTGCACAGCACATTGTCCCACGAGGAGCTTGGTCATTTTTGGGGATAGCACAGTGCCTCAGTGCTCCTGTGGGGCTTCCAGTTGCTGTGATGGTGTTCACTGGTATTGGGTTCTGCCTTCTGTGGACAGTGAATTACAGACCTGCAGGCTTGCATGCCTTGTCCTGTCCCAGGAGTCTGCTGGGTCTGTCTGGAGATTTGTTGGAAAGCAAGGAAGAGCAAACTCCTGGGCTTTGTAAGCCCAGGAAAGCTTGCCCACTGCAAATGTGTTCTGAGGGCTGCTCTGCTCTGAGCTCACTGCTCAGCCTGGGCTCTTCAGGTGCTGCTTTGCACGGTGCTGCAGCTGCTGTAAATGAGTGCTGCTCTGACTGCTGCTTCTTCTGACTGGGGACCTAATTACTGCTAAACTCAAAATGCACTTGCAAGGGAAGTGTTTGAGCTTGTAGACTGCTTTGGAGTTTGAAAAATCACTTTTCTCCCCTGGTATTTTTTGTTTTAATATTCTTGTTCCTCTCCAAGTCTTTCTGTTCCTGGGAGGACTGAGGAATAGATTGTTTTCATTATCATTATTTCTGAATGGGGGGGGGCAGGAGTGGATAATGATCCTATTTCACACTTCCATGAGTTGCCATGTGGTGATGACATATGCCCTCCAGCAGGAAGTACTAACAAGTGGCTCTCAATTTGCATTGAGCCATACTGCCATTCCCAAAACTCTGTATGTTTTCAGCAGTATGTATAACCTGGTACTCCCTAGACCTTTGTAAATATTGCTATTTAAAATTGCTATGCAGTAACTTGAAGATTTTTAGCGACATCTCTCAGATATTCTACCTTCTCCCTCTTCTTTTGGTCTCAAAGCAGAAGAGGTGTTTTAATAAGCACCCCAATAAAACATGCCCCAAAACTGAAAACAAAACCAGGTCCACTTGGTAGCTTAGAGGACTCTTAGTAGGATATAATTATGGATGGATCCCAGGCAGGACATGAGAATTAAATATAACTTTTAAATGAAAGTTAATACTTCATCTTGACCTGCTGTGATCTAAAAGGAAGCTCATCTCCTGTGTGTCATGTGTGATCTAGAGCAACTTTTGTCTCTGTTATTGCTTTGGATAATCCTTGGTGTGCCCATGTTCCCTCTCAGTGCTGCAGTCTGAGAAGGTGTGAGCCAAGCAGGATATTTGGGGTTGGATGCTCTCAAGGAAGGACAGCAAAGCCTTGCTGATACAATGGGCACTGAAGTATTAAAACACATCTGGTCCTTCCTGAAGCAGGAGGAGGAGCTGTGGGGTCCTGGAGTGTGGCTGTGCTGGAGCACACTTTGGAGCTGTGCAGAATTCTGAGGACTCGGTGTTGATGTGTGCAGAGCAGGAAGATGAAGAGCAGTACATCAGTGAAATGAGCTACAGTGAAGAGCCAAAGAATGGATTCATTTGGAGGCAAAACAAAAGCTGCACCACTGAATTCCTGTTTACCATACCCATTGCAGCAGCAGTGTCATATCTCTGCAGAGTGCACTGAGAGTGTGATGTACAAACAAGTGACTTCCTGGTATGTCACACATAAAACAGACACTGTGTGTGTCCTGGGCATGGGCCAAGGATTTTTATCTTTCCTTTGTACTAAGGAGAAAAGATACCATAAATAAATCAAACCTGAGAGGAGTAATTCCTACTCCTCAGGTGGCTCATCAGATCTGAATATGATAAACATTAAATGACAGCAATTTCAGTATAAAGTCAATTATCTATGCGTAGCAAATTAAAATTAGCCACATCCTTTAGTCTGGAAATTCATCCTACTGGAGATACAATTCTCTTTCTGTTGAAGAGTGGAGTCCCTCGAGTAAAACATCAGTGTGCATCAGCTCAGGAGGAGCACGGACTTGGCAGGCATGGGAGGCCATGGGCTCTCCCCTCCCTGATTCTGCTGGAGAACTTTTAAAGGCGTGAGATACCAAGGTCTCATTGCTCTGAATATTGACTGAAAGCTCTGAACCTTTAGAGGATGATAAATGTGACTTTTAACTTTTTTCAGAGCTGTTAGGTATTCTCCTGCTCATGCACTTTTCAACAGAGGCAAATAGTGCAACCAGAAATGCTGCAGAGTTACTGGAATGGATCCTTTAAATGATGGAAACAAACAGGAAAAGAGTTCAGAACAGCCAGCTGGTGGTGTTTTCCTCCTCTTCTAGGAGCAGAGGAAGGAGCTGGCTGGAAAAAAGGGAAGCAGGTTCATTAAGAGTTGAGGTTAGGGATCTTTTTGAAAAGATCTTTGCTTTTATTTCTGCTCTCCCATATAACCTGAATTGGCACCTTCACTTCTGTCTGCTGTTTTCCCTTCCTATGCTTTATCCTCTCTGAGTTTTGTCTCACTATGTTGGATAATGTTCCTTTTGCTCTATTTATTTCTTTTTACTGCTCTGAGGCACTTGAATATTGCAGTCTTACATCAAAAACATAAAAATGTCTTCAGTTTATTAAAAGTAAATTATTAATTGTATGGAAAATTGATGAGAAATCTGGAAATTTGGATGTCCAGTCTACTCCTCCACTCATCATGGTCTTCAAACTCAGCTGGAAATAATGCTTGAACCATTTTGAGGATGGGGTGGAGCTTCCACCTGCTGTGTGGATCAGGTTTTTCTAAGGCATGTTCTCCTCTGGCTCAGAGTGTGATAACTGCTTCAGAGGTCTCTGCTTTTGACTTTTTGGCTCGAGGTCACTTATTTTCAGCTGGCTGGTGAGGCCTATGCTGGTGTGGTGCAGGATCTGATCTCATAAACCACTGCTGCTGGTGTGGGTGTGCTTTCCATGGCAGTGCCTCTGCAAGGCTGAGCAGCCTCTCTGAACACTGGGGAAAAAATATCTGTCCTGCAGGAGTGGAGTTCATGTACAAAATTACTGTATTAGTTCACTGATGGATTTGCTTCTGCAGAATGAATAACTGGAAACCGACATCCAATTTGTTTAATGGGGATATGGGAAGAAGATGAATCTTAAAGTGGGATCCTAATGACTGTAATAATTAATGGTTTAATCTAAAGTGCTTGGAGGGTGCTTTGTGAATGTCCCAGTGTCACACACCAGGTGTGGGCAGCAGCACAGAGCCAGTGCTGGAGGGGGTGGCAGCCACAGGTCAGAATGACAGCCTGGTTTGTCTTCATGTGGGGTTTGCAGGGAGAGGTGAGAGCTCTTACTCCAACAGGTGAAGCTGCAAGAAGCAGCAAGCTCCACGCAGGGTGTGCAGCTTTTCCCTCTCAGGAAAGCACAGAATAATCTGGGTTGGAGGGGACCCACAGGGACCACAGAGCCCAGATCTTAGTCCTCCACAGGACATCCCTAGGCATGTTCTCCTCAGGTTTATACCTTCCCCATGGTGAGGGGGCTGCTGCTTTCCACAAGATGCCTGGGATGTGTCTCCTGTTGTCCTTGGGGAGACGTGGCTGCCAACCCTCTGTACAGTGTACACACCCGTTAAGGCATTTGGTGACCCTTCAGGCTTTGCAAATAGGGCTATTGTGTGATATTTTCCTTAACCTATGCCTAAAACTATGCTTTTATTGCTCAGAATATTTAAATTGGTTGGGGAATTCCTGTTTTATCCTGACATTTATTCTGCAGCATCCAGTGTGTCCTGCCAGACTGCAAACACTTAACTCAATGTACTTCTTTGCCTGCTGAGTATTGGTGTTGATGAGTAATCCACATCCTTGCAAGTGCTTCTATTGCATGGATTTTTGCTTAAGATAGGCTGTTCTGCTTGCTGCAAGTTTGTGGTGGTTTTCCTTCCATTCCTTTCCTTGTGAGCTGTACCAGTGCAAACTTGTCCCAGCCAGGCTTTCTGTGCTTGCCCACCAAACCTATTCATTATTGAGCAAAACCCTGTAACAAAATGTTTGATATCCCTCCCTGCTGCAGGGAGGAAGTTCCTTCAGTGAGCTGAATCTGGGAAAGTTGTACCTGAAAGGTTTCCTATGCTGTTAGTTCAAAGGGTGCTTGAACAAGGTCACGTTTCCTTCGTGGTGGAGCTATCCTAGCAGAAAGTGCTACTTAAAATCAAAGGACTTTATCTATGTAAATCTATTTTACTATTGCACATTAAGGAAGCAGTTAACCTTAAGTCGTCCTCCTACTTGGAGAGAGCTGCTGGTAAGCTTTTTTGACCTGTGGGCTTTTAGAAGTTTTAAGCACATATTAACAAAATGTGTTCTCAAGAGGAACACAAGTAACCTGCCAGTCACTGCTGGCTGACAGGGACCTGTCACTCAGTGTCCCTTCCTCTTGGGGAGGGGCAGAGCAGACATGAACCAAGCCTTTCCCCTCCCTGAAGGAATCCTGCCAGTTGGCAGGGGCTGTTCCAGCAATGGAAGGCTTTGGCAGGCAGCAGGGTGAGCTGTGGTTATTGAAAAATAGGCTGAAGTAGCAGCAGCTGGCAGCTTGAAGAATCTCTGACAGTGTGATAATAGCCTGTCTAGTACTGTCATCATTTGAGCTCAGCAGGACCAGAAAAAATCCTGATGATCTAGGGAGGATATGGAAAAGCTGTGAGGCTTTTTCTACTTTATCAAGAAGTGGCTGTTTTCTTACAGCATGAAGGATTGTTTTAGCATTTGCAGATATAAAGCTGGAGCATCTTGACTGCCCTCTTAGGCCAAACTGGCCTAAGTTTTACAGTTACATTTTTAGTGGGAAAATAAAAATGAGTTGGAGCATCCATCAAGTTTCTTTCAGAAATCTTACTGCTACAGCAAGCACCTTATCCTTTGAAAGGAAAGGAGTGGGTGCTGCTCCTCTCCTGTTTATTGTGTGACTTCAGCAGTTTCAGCTTGGTGAAGTGAGGAGCTGATCTGCAGCGCAACTGGGAAAAGAACAGAGGAAACACTAAATATCAGTGGATGATTCCCATGTCCAGAAGCAGCAGTGCTCTCCAGTGACAGGGAGATCTGGAGCTCTGAAGATGCAGGGTCAGCAGGGACAACTTTTGCCACCTGACAGGTCAGAGTCCTGTGGCCACCACAAGCCCACTGCAGGGTGCCCAATTGCTGCTTAAATGAGCTCCTGGAGTGCACAGCAGTGAAGGAGATGGTGTTCTAGTCTGGGCTGGAGGCCTTTTCTCCTGTCTCTGAGAGTGTTTGGCTGGCATTTTAGAGAGCAGCATTTTTGACTGTCCAAATGAATTATTCCACACAGCCAGACTGAAGCTAAATAGGCCCCAGTTGTCCCTTCTGGAAAGGATTTACACTGAAATGAGGACTGCTGTGGTGGTCATTGTGAGATGAGGATGCCAGACAAACTCATTTCAGCATTTAGTCCAGAGAGATGGCACAAATTTGTGTTTGATCTTCAAAAATGAGTGAAGCCTATCATCTTCTGCTGAGTGGAAAAGGTGCACCAGGGAGATTGATATTCATACAGCACTGATCTGTTTCTGGGGCTAATCCCAAGACAGGATATTGTCCTAAAAAAACCCCAAACATGTTTATGGCAGAGCTCCTGTATCTTGAGAAGCTTGACAATCTGCACAAAGCATGGATTGAAATCAAAAGCTCTGACGTGAAAGACACTCTGGGAATCATGGGCATCTCTTGAATTCTGGAACAAAGCTTGGTATTTCAGTCCAATGCTTTGCTCAGACAACCATTATTTCTCATTAGCAGGTACCTAAAATTGCTCTGGAAGCTGTCTTGTACAAATGTAATAAAGTATGTTCTGAGTATTTATACAGTGCCAAGTATTAATTAACATGAAAGATACCAGCAATTGACTGAACCCTCTGCAAGTAATTTTATTAATGTTTAATCCTTATTAATGACATATAATAATTATTTGGGTACATGTTTTCCTAGCACATTTAGCACTCTCAGGCTCCATCATTTCCTTCACAATAGAGATAAGCTAAACCTCAGGAATGAAGCTGAGCTCCAGTTTTCCAGCCTCCAGCTCAGCCTGCAAGCTCTCCACTTGGAGCAGCTGTAAAGGGATGGCAGCACAGAAACCATCCCCAGGGAGCTCCTGAGTGCAGGTGTGGATTTGGAGCTGGGGAGGGAGGCCAGTGTTTTTCTAATAAAACCAAATCCTGTTTGAAGGTATGTGCCTGACTCCTTGGAGCCCTTGAAAATCCCATCTGGGAAATCTGCCTCGGATTGTTTTTAGCCAGATTTGATGTTCCAGTAACACACTTGATTAAAATTTGCATGGAGGAATGAAAGGATTCTTTCATCAGCACCTGATGAAAACTGTGATTGTCTCCAGGGCTGCAGTCCTGGTACAGGTTTGAGATGCTGTGGCATACAAGCCAGGTTGCCTTTGAATTGTGCTTTCAAATGGCACAATTCCTTTTCTGGCTCTCCTTTTCCCCCCAGTCCTTAGATGGAGAGATGGAAGGCTTCACTGAGTGCGTTATCAGCAGCCTGGTGGACGATAATAATGTGATGACCTTCCAGTGATAACAGCTGCAAAGCAAAAACAAAGGGGTGAAGAAGGTAATTTACACTTGCAAGGACAAAATGTACAAATCATATCAGAGGTAAAGAAATGCTCAGGTTTATGATGATGCTGTTTGTTGTATGTGATGTTATCACAAGATGCTGTAGCTACTTTATCTTGCATCTAATATACAGACTGGATGTGAAAATTTTAAAAAAAGTCCAAATCAGAAGATCTTGTGGGAATTAATTTTGCTGTGTGCTTTCTTCTTCTCTTGAATGAGAACAGTAAGGGTAAATAAGAGCAGTGAGGACTCTGTAACCTATTGGTAATTGGTGCTGTCCTGGTGCTTTTTTGGTCCTTCTTGGTTCTTGACACAGGGGCAGCGAATTTCAAGCAGTTATTAGCAATAAATGCCTTTGTGCAGCTCTACAAATACCTGTGTATTGTTGCAGCAAGTGTTAAGAGTCACACACTGATAGAATAATATTTTGGTTCTAGAAGAATGGCTTGTTAATCTAAAGAGTGAATAGGAGTTGAGAAAAGAAATGAGCAATGGGTTTGGTTCCTGAAGCAATGTTTCATTAACTGGGAAAAACCTAACCCTGCATAGCTGCAAAGTTTGCAGTGCAAGTAAAATAATTACTTTGCTTTCCACCAAATATATTTTGATTTTCAATAATTACAGGAAACACAGAAATGCTTCTTCTAGGAATTGTTTTTTTCCCCATTACTGTATTAGTTGAAAATATTTACTAATGGCTAAATATAATGAATTTTACTCTTGACTGTCTTAATTTTCTTTAAATGGAGATTGCTGAAGGCACTTCTAATTTATCCCAATTACTGTATCACACGGTTCCTGTAAGATTCTTATTTAGACATGATGCTTTTTGGAGTGCAGAGTAAGAAGCTTGCTTTGCTAATAAGGCATGATTTCCCCAGTCACCTTTTTAGTGACAAATGTTTATTACCACAAATACTGTCAAGCATGCAGCAAAAGAGAGGAGCTGATTTCTGTAGTGCAGGGGGCTCCTGGCAAAACATTGATGGGAGGTGTTCTTATCAATGAAGAATATCAAGGGTGTCAAGCAGTGCATAATAAACTAAATGAAATTAGCCTAACAACCTAAAATACTTAGAACAAATCTCTCTAGCCACAAGAGGCTCGTTTTACTTAATTCAGAAATATTAAGCAGTTTGTATAACTGTACTTGGAACACACTACAAAGAACACATGGAAATGAGAATAACACCCTTGCTAATCCACTGAATTACAGAGTTAGAAGTGTATATCAATGCCTAATATCTGCTTTTTTTTTGTTGTTTTATTAAAAACTGCAGCCTTTTGCTGTCTTCTCCTGGAAATTATATTGACCACAAAATGGAGTAAGGCACCTAAGTCTGTCAATAGAAGCAGAAGACATGATATAATGAGATATAATGATGAGGAGTCTAACACAGCCTTTCCTTCCTGTGCAACCTTAAATCTGTGGGATGGTGTTAAAGGGAGATAAACAAAATGTGTTCAGGGTCTCTGGACATGGGATTATGTGAAAAGAGAGCTTTGCTGATGGCTTGTAATTCTGCTTAGTTACCCTTTGAGTTGCTTGCTGTGATGGGGAGGATGTTTCACCTGGGTAGTTTTCTGGAGCTAGTAGGCTAATTTTGCAAAAAAACAAAAACCAACCCCGTTGGTAAGTATGTGGTGATGACAGAGTTGTTTCTGTGCACAAGTTTGATACAGAAAGGATGTTCTTCCTATTAAATAAATGGACCAGGTTGGCTCAGTCTTCAGATCTACCAATTTTTTCTTTGTTCTACAAGCTAGAAAAATAGCTTGAGACTTGTAAAACAAGCGTGAATATCGTCTTTTCTCATCTTTACTGCATTTAGATGTCAAACTCTTCTCTTAGCATATAAGTAGTCCCTATGGATTGCATTGTAGTTTTTATGGGGGACTTTAAAAGGCATGGATTAACTATTCACTGTTCCCAGTTTAATCTGTAATGAGAATTAAAAGAAGTCATTAGTAACTCTTCAGTGTATAAAGCCAGGGAGAGATAAGATCTTCCTAATTAATTGATCATTGTGGTGTCAGTCTGGACACATGGGATTATCACATAAAAAGGGGCATGATTTCTTTTTAGGGTACTCATTGGTAGAGTTGAGAGTAAAAAGCCCTCCTGGCTCCTGAAAAGGCACATGGTGTTTACTGGACAATGTAGGCAGGGTCTGCCTTGCCCCATTCTGGACACCCAGCCACCGTTGTGGGGGGAAGATTTAATTGTTCTATAGCCTGAAATTCCTGATTGCACTGGATTTGTGTGAAATTGGAGAGAAGGAAAAGAACAATTTGGATATTTCAGTGGGAAATCATAGCACTTTTTAAAAATTATTCTTTATTTTTTTATTTATTTTATTTTATTTTATTTTTTGGTCTACCCATTTAGTTTTTTTCTCTGTTTGGCAGCACAGAGCACTGTGGCAGTCTGGGACAGACCTGAACTGAAACCTGGCTACTCCCCCACATCCTGGGCTCTGTCCCAGCAGTCCCAGCCCTCCCCCTTTGGGAGGGGGGATTCAGCATTGAGCCTGGGTGCTGAAGAGCAGGGTTGGAGCTCTGAGAACAGCTGTGTTCCAGAAATTCCCATGCAAGTTTCCCCTAATAACAGAGGAGGCACAAAGCCCAGGCTGCCTTGGAGTCAGCAGCAATACTTTCAGCAGAAGTGGGCTCAGGTGTTCTCTGTCACCAGTGCCAGGGGGAGATGTGTTGCTGCTGTACTGGGCAGGTCAGATGCAAGGCAAAACCAAAAAATCTGAGCATTTCACTGAGGAAGAATCATCCCAAACCACTGTATGAACATGGACTACTCAGTTTTAACTGGAAACATACCAAATAATTAGATTTATTCCTAAATAGCAGGCACTTATTGACTGCCAGCAATGTGCTGATCCTTCATAAAACATAAACCAATCGATTTAAAATACTTTTGTGTTAATCTGTCTCCAACAGGAGTTACCCTGGCAGAAGTTTATACAATGGCTTGAAATGGGAGCTGTGAAAGCAGAAGAGGATGACTGTTAAGAAAAGTAATTAATGTTATTGCAAATAGAATTTATTCTGTGAGGTGGGAGTGCTGATTAAACACACGAGCTCCACTTAGGCTTTGTTGTGTGATAGATTTATTTATTTATTTAAAATCACACTGTATGGAAATTGTGATGGGAAAGAGAATCACTGGAGTAGAGATTTTTTGGAGTGTTTTATTTATAGTATCTGAGGAAGCATGCAGGGTGGGTTCTATGTGAAATAGCTGCTCTGCCATACACTTGCAAAGTTCTGGAAGAGAAAATCTCCAAACTGATGTTGGAATTGAAAAATATCTGTTTGATGTTAGTAATTTCCAAAATGTCACATTTAGAATAACAGATTAGATTTGACATCTGAACTTTATTATTAAATTTTCCCCCCCACCCCATTTGACAATAGAATTTTCTCTACCCTAAATAAAGACATTTTAAAGAAAAATGTATTTCTAAGCCTTAGGTCTCTTCAGGAGCCCTGAAAAGTATGGATATACTTTGTCCTCAGTATGTATGCACAGATGCATTAAATTGTGAGATGCTTGTGCTCCTGCATGAGCTGCAGCTGTGTGACAGCAACAGACACCTGTGAATGTGCAGTGGGCTTGACTCTACCTTTATTTTAAGAAGGGTAAAGAACCTGCTGCTGTTAGAAGCTAGTTTTTTTTTTTTTTTCTGCCAGTGAAACAAAATAATGAATTTCCTCGTACAGCTTTGCTGTGGAGCAGTGTGCCATTTTGTGAGTGCTTGCATTCTTGACTGGAATGCATTTTAATTCTATTTTATTTTAACATTCTTCTGTCTTCTGGGGTTTTTCCTCACTGCTTTTTATGTACAATAGTTGAATTATATGGGCAAGATAAGGATGCTGCTCATTGAAAAGTGTGACAGGCTGCCATTAACCTGTCCAGAGCTGTGGTTGATGAAGCAGATACTGTTTAGATGAATTGTATATTTAGTCTCTAAAAGCTTTTCAACACTAAACCAAAGCCCTTCACTTTTTCTAACGATGAGGTAGCATGAGATCAAAATCCTGTGCTTTTTCAGTAAAACATGGTCAACAGGAAAGCATAAGGAAAGTATTATAAAGGATTTCTGGTTTTTGGAGGGATGGAACAAGCTGCTCATGTTCCTTGAGCTCTGGTTTCAGGGCTGTTCCTGCTCCCTTGCTGGGCAGGACCTGGTGTCTCTGGTGCTCCAGCACTGCCCTGGTGGCTGAGGACAGACTGCATGAAGGAGTTTATTCTCTCTGGCCACCCAAGGAACCTGCTGTGCTTCCTTGGGCCAGGGCCCTGAAGCCAGTGTGTTCCTCCTGAGGATCTCAGGCCATTGGGTTTGTGATAAACCCATTCTCTTAATTGATTGCATTCACCAAATCAAAGGTCCTTTTTCTGCTCTTAGATCCCATCAATGGATGGGACTCCTGGAGAGCCCTGCTGGGTGGCTGAGGCTTTGTCCAGGATGGAGTTTTCAGCAAGGAAATGGAATGGGATTGTAGACAACAGCCCAAGTGTGTGAAACTCCCACTGGGAGATGCAGGGTGAGGAGAGGATGGTGGGGAGGGGATCATGGGAGACAAATTCTGTGCCTCTTACTCAGGGGCTGAGAGTGACTAAGTGAAACAGAGATGGCAAATCTAAAGTGGAGCTGCCATAACTTCTTTGCTGTCCATCACCAAGGGGGGAATCTCTTTGTTGCAGATGGTGAGGGGGGAGAGAAATAGACTGGGCTCTTCTTTTGAATCAGAATTCCAGGAAGCCACTTGTTACTTGGAGAATTAATTTGGCCTGGTGAATGTCATATTAGCACATTCAGAGCAAAAAATGCCCTTTCTGAAAATTTCTATTGATTTTTATGACAAATGAAATATTGCAGAGTATGAACACAAATGTTATTCCTCTTCAGCAGAGCTATTACAAAATTCTGTGTAATTCTAGTGAGACAACTGCTGCAAGGGGACTGGTGGAGTCTTTTAAATGTGGAAGGGCCTGATGGCAAATCTCATATGAGAGTTTCAGACTGAAGATATTTCTGTTTGAGCAATCTAAGCCTGGGTGAATCATACTGAATGCACACCAAATAATTCTTCTTCTTTCCCAGGGTTTTTATGACTGAGCCACAGGTGACATCCAGTGTGTGTAATTCAAGCATCGGTTTTGTGGCATTTCTGTCCTTAATGTTGGTTAAGAGCCCTGCCCTGCATAATTTCATGGAGCCCTTCTGGGGTTACCATAGGTGGTGTTCTGTGAGAGGATCAGGGTTTATAACTTGTACCACTACAGGATGCACACTGGGCACAGACCCTGACTATGCACATACCAAGCTGCTCGGGCTTCTGTCCTCTTCCTGATGCCTTTTTTGTGCAGTCCCTGAGGATATGAGGTCTGATTAAAGTTATTGGTGTTGCTGTGTCAGCAACTAAAAGTGCCTGGCTGAAACTTGTCCCTCTTGCAGGGAAATGTAATCCAGCAGAATCTGGCTGTTCTCCTTACCTTTCCTCTTATAGAAACTTGGCTTCTCTAATCTCCTGCCTTTCAGCCTCTCTGTGTCTGGCTCTGGCACTGACTCCAGAGATGTGGCAGAGGCTCAGAGGTCTGAGAGGGAGGAAGAGAACTGGGAGGGAATATGTAACACTCATCTGAATGAAAAGGAAGGCAGCTGAAGAATTCCAGAAAGATCTGGGTTGGAAGGTGATGCTCAGAGAACATCTTGTTCCAAAGCCTCTCGTGGGCAGGGACACCTAAGGCTTTGTGAAGGTGTGAATTAAATGGAAATACTGTGTATCTAGGCTGCAGCCACTGACACAGACTCTACAGTGTCAAACTTCGGTGACTGAACATGATTGGATTAATCTTTGCCTACAATAAATTTATGAAAAGATATGAAATGGCTGCATCTATCTTGCTGCCACCTCATGGCTCTCTGGAGATTGACATAAATGCCCAGAAAAGATGGCAAGATCAGATGGAGCATATTGCTGTAATCTGCTGGGATGGTTTCCAAGGAAAACTTGATTGTTTTACATAATCCTGTCAAAATGCCTCCTAAAGTAAAGTAGGAATGTAGTTAAAGTGATTTTTCTGATGTCAGTCTCTCCCTATTTAAGCTATCCTTGCCTTTTTGTATCGCTCTTGAGCTAACATCTACCCCATCTGTTTTTTGACTCTGAGATGTTGTTTACACTTACACAACTGCATTTTAATTTTGATGTCAGATCTTACTGGCAAGTGCTTATGTGTGTGGAATAACTCTAGCCCTTCAAGAGGGGAACTGTAAGATATCAGAGATACTGCCAGGATAAATGCACCTGCAGTGAAGTTTCCCAGCCTCCAGACTGTGATAAACAATGCCTCCTTCTAAGTTTTTGATGCTAGGAGAAATCTCGGGGTTATATTAAATTGTACCTTGTTAAAAATATTTTTTTATTACACTTCAAAGGCTGTGAGTGTCTCCTGCCAGGAGATGTTTAGAATAAATAATGCTTAGCCCTCTAGCACTGCCTCATGACTGTCCTGGATGGAGATTAAAGCATTTGAAATCTGAATACTCCCCTTGTGCCACCCCCTGCTGCCCCTCCCCGAGTGTGAAATGCCAGGTTTGCTCTGGATACAGCCTGGATGGAGTCAGCAGCCAGGAGGTGTCAGGATTCCTGGGGCACCTTGCAGCTGCCTCAGGAGCAGGATGTGCAACACAGCCAGGAGACAGCTCTGCTGTCTGTGCAGTGTCCCCTCGGAGGGGATTCAGCCATCAAATGTCATAATCCAATGGCACTTAAATGCATCAAGCAATTACCTTATTTTCCCATTTATTTATGATTTTTGTTTCTATATATATTTTTTTTAATGGAAAACCAGTTTTATACTTTTTTCTCTAAATGAAAAAAACATGTGGGATCTTTGTGTGATGCTTGGGTTACCCAATAAATGTACTCTACCCACAGCAGTTAATATGCTTTGCTTCTCTACCTGCAGCCAAGTAGGACAGAGGAGGTTGTACAGGGAGCTCCTTGAGAGCAGCATAAACTGTTCAATAAATTTAATTTGTCTGCAGAATTTGTGATTTATGGTTGTGTTGTTAGGAAAGATCAAGAAGTATGATTCTGTGTTTGAGTGACTGACAGAAATGGCTGTATATTGTAAGGGAGATACAAACTGTACTTGCAGGAAATATGGGTGTGTAAATACTGGGGAATTCATGTTGGGGAACACTCTTGGATGACCAAGAAAACTCCCCATACTGTTTAAATTTCAATTTTGAAGTTGTATTTTTTAGCTTTTGGTTGTAGCACTGTAAACCAAACAAGGTGGCAGTTGATTTGGAGGACAACATTGTGAATTATGTTTCTGCTGGCAAAATGCAATTTCCTTGCAAGAGTGAGACGCTTAAAAATGAATGAAGGCTGCTAAAAGTACTAGCTTTGCAGTCCCCCTTTGTTCATAAATAATCAAAAATAGTATTTTGATTTGTATTGGCAAGACATCAATTCAACAGAGCAATGTTTTGGAATCAGAGTGTTCAGAGGTAGGTGGTATAGATCATATCCAAACAGCTTTGTGCCTTTTTTTTTTCCTTTTTAAGATTAAATTTTAGTCACTTTAAATATACAGTTTTAAATCTCTGGCTTAAATATAGGAAGCAAGGGGAAAATGTTGTTGTGTTTGCTTTTAAAAGCCCTAACATGATATCCAGCAATGGTATTCTATAATTCATCCCAATATAGGCTTTGTTAAGAATCCTCTACAGCCAAGTTGGTCAAGAGCTAACCTGGAAGGTTTCTATGTTGTTTTGTAGCAGGGACAAAGCATTAGAAATGTAGTCTGGTCTAGCTGTTCTTAGCCAGTAATACCTTTAAGATAGGGTATATTGTTATTATTTCCTTTATTATGGCCATGAAGGTAAATAAGCCTCACCCTTTTTTAAAAAGACGCCAAACAATAACCAGATAACACCTCTCACCCAAAGACCCCACTGAAATCATGGTAAAACTTAAAGAAGGTATGAGCAGAAAAGCCCCTAATTGTATGAATGAGATTAACTGGTAATTAAAAAGCTAACAAATTTGAGTTAAGGGTGGATTGATTAGCTAAAACACCAGGAAATCTAATTTGCTCAGCCATTTATTTTAAATTATTTATTTTTATTCCAAGGAGATTTTATGGTGGCTTCTATGAAGCTCATAGGAGCCCAGTCAGATTTAACTATATTCCTATGAAATGTACCAATACTCTTACATTTTATCTGTTATAATTTATTTTATTTATAAATAAAAGTACAATTAAGATCTGAAGAGAGTCAGATCGAGGCTATTTCAGTGGCAGTTTTGGTGCATTAAACCTGAAATTGCAGAAGGATGGAGAGTTTCAGGTCTCATCCCTGAAATACAGCTGGTTACCTAAAGCAGTGTATTTTCATAGTTCCCTCCCACTTGCAAAAAGTGCATCTCTCTGTTCATGACATTTGAGCTGTCCTTTTACCACTGGGTACTTAATTCTTTACAAAACATGGACAGGATGCAAATCCAGCTGCCCTGTCTGGTTAAATACGCTTTGAAAGCTAATTATTGTCTTAAGCACCTTTCTTAACAGACACTTCTAGAAAATCCAGATATCCAAAATTAAAATTGCAATGGAGTGAAACAGGGTACCAGTGAAGACTTTGCTGATAACCAGATTTGTGTGGGATTAGCTGAAGCTGTGCAATAGCCAGGAGCTTTGTAACGTGGCTGCACAGGCAGAGTTTTATTGAGTGTCCCTGTATGACTGGGAATGATTTTAATGCCCTGTGTAAACAGTCAGAGCGGGCATTGATTCAGCTTTGTCTTATTTTATGGAAGTACATGAAGAGTGAGAACTTGCAGGCCTGCTGCATGGCTGCAGGGGTTTTGCAGGCTGCTGCTGGAGAAGGGGTTGGTCACTTCTCCCCATCTATCCCCCAGCAGGACATGGGGATATATGTATTTATCTATATATGTATACATGTATATATATATATTTATCTCCTGGATGTGCCCAAGGCCAGAGCCCACACCACAGCCTGGGAGCCCCCACTGTTATTTCATCTCTTCACTCTGCACTGAATCTTAAAAACAGGGACTCGAGCAGATCTATGTGTGATTAGGACTGGGTTTTTTGTTTGTTTGGTTTTTTGGTTTTTTGGTTTTTTTTTTTTTGTGGAGATTTTTTTTTTTTTGTGGAGAAGAAATTTGCTGATTTTTTTTGAGGCGGCAGATCCCTTAAACTTGGGTTGCATCTTTTTCAGACATAATCCAGTGTGCCATAAGTGGCAGAAAACTTTTCAGGAATGTTGGTTGTTAAACTTTTGAAATGGGTATTTCCAATTAGGCTGTTCTTAAACTTCTGATCCTCAAAAATCCTTCAGAGGTTGATCTGAAAAGGGAATTTACATTTGTATTCCTTTAAAAAGCCTTAACATTCTACTTTTTACATGAGTAAAATGAATGTCTAATATATATATATATATATAGGTTGTTACCAACCCAATATATACATTATTCATGCAGATCTGCATCTCCAGATAATTATAAGGAACATCCTGAGGAACATCAGGGGTTTTTATGCTGGTGTAGGGAAGTGACTCATGCAGCAAGAAAAGCTCCTCATGTTTTAGCCTGTGGAGAATGATACCCTAGAAAGGGCTTGCATGAGGAAAGAACAAACTGTTGTAAGTGAACTTTATTGAAAAAGGAAATTTCTGTTCTTCCAGAAAAATCTGCTTCTCTAGGTCTGCTCTTAGATTTTGTTATTGAAACTACAGATAAAATCAGCGGTTAGATTCAAGCTGATAAATGTAAATCAAAGGTTAAAAAAAACCTGTTAAAAATATTTAAGGGAGGATGTGGAAGGGAAAATAGAAGCAAAAGGGGAGAGTCCTTGAGTGGTGGGTAGTACAAGCAATGATTTTTGTTTTAGGAAAGGAACAGTTGTAAGCAGAACTTTTGAAATGTGTGTAACTTTTAATAAGGATACATAAAACCTAAAAGCTCTTGGGAAATATCAGTTCTATAAGTAGAAGGATTTAATTAAAGTCCATCTACATGGCTTTGTTGGAAAAACCCCTAGGCAAGCCAAGAGCTTTCTCCTGAGATTGTAAGTTTGGATAAAATTGCATTAATTTAACTTCCCTAAACTGTTTAAAGGTACTTGATTTAGAAATCCACAGAGTTTTAATCCTGAAGCACACGTATAAGAATGGGCAAACTGAGGAATGTCAGAGGCAGATGCCAATAGGACATCACCTGCTTGGTCCAGAGTTGTGTTGGTTCTTCCAGGACCTGACCAGTGACATTTACTCAGTGATCACAAAGTAACTTAGAAGCTTAACATTGTTTGGGTGTGACAGGTGAGCTGTGCAAAATAAAGCCTGATTTTGTCCCATGCAGAGCAGTCTAGGACATGGGCTGTGGGAGCTGTTGAGTGAAATGTATAACCTGGGGAAAAAAAATCCAGTAGGGACTCATGGAAGGGGAATATCCTGGACAGTCAGGAGAAGTGTCAGGAGCAATAGGAATGTGTAGCACTCTGAGCAATGATGAGCAGAAATTTGGGGCACAAGAGGCAAACATCTGTTGCAGACTGTCCTGGAGACTTTTAAAATGGAAATTGCAAAATTTTAGGGTTGGGAAAAAAAATCCTAAAATGCTTCAGAGGTTTCAGAATGTGTCTTCAAGTGAAAAACATATGAATTCAATCCACTTAGTGTATAATAAGAAGACTGAAAAGTTGATTAAAAGAACATGAATTCTGCTAATGGTAACAAAGATCAGTTGACAGCTCTTTTTTTAATGGGATGGGAACTAACCCACACCAGATTCAGCTGTGCAAGTGATGGCCACGTGCTCTCCAGGTCAGCAGTACTTGTTGAGTGAATAAAATTGTCTTTACCAATCTCATGATATTCTGGTCTTTACCTGAAGTAGTAAATAGCAATCAGGTGTTGGTCTAATAGAAATATTTACCCAAGGTTAGCCAAGTCTGTTGATGCAGAATGTCTACAGTACCTGCTAGTCTGCTCTCTTTGTCCAGTTTGGACTGGAATTTTCCTTTTTCAGCAGCTTAGATCCTCTGCAGCATTCAGAGATTAATTTTCATGCCCTCTCAGCCTCTGACCAGGTGTTACCTTGCTCCTCTTGATTGAAATCCTGCTTGGGTTGACCTCAGTGCATCTCCCACCCTCTGTGGAGTTACCTGCTGTTTCAACATTTGAAGCTGTGTAACTTTGCTGGTCAGTATTTCTATTCCTGTCTGCAGACTTTTAATTGCACCTTTGATTCCTCATCCTTCCCAGCTGGGTGCCTGGTCTCTGTGGCTCAGATCTGCACTCTTTTGCCCTTGTGCTCCTCCAGCTCATCAGTTTGCTCCAGTTCAGTGGCCTCTGGGGGTGGCTTTGCTGAGCATCTACAGCAGAGGCCTTTGTTGTGATATCCAGGCATCTCCCTCTTGCCAGCCATGGAGTGTTTGGGTTAGAAGGTATTTTATAATAATGTTTTGTTTTTTTTTTTTTCTCCTAATAACCCTCTGATCTACCTGCTAGCATTTCTGTCCTGCTGCTCCTGTCTATGAATGCTGTGTGAGTCAATTCTTTTGTGCACATCTGTATCACAAAGCTTCTTGTCCATGCCAAACCTTTCAGGAGCTGCTGGTACCTACAAGAACACAAATCCCAGCTACACCTTTGTGCCACAGAGGCCACTGAGATTCCTTTTGCCTTTTACCAACAGAGTGCATGTTTTAATCCATCCTCTTCTGTAAACATTTTAGGCACTAAGCTTATTGCTGTATCCAGAACTCCTGGTTCTTCAGACTGATTTGACTGCAGCCTTGTCCTGCCTGGCTGTGAGTGTGAATGTGCTGTGTGCATCCTCAGGTGCATGACCTGAGTCAGTCTCCTGAAGCCTCAGTTCAGAAACTGATGTGTTTTACACTGTAGTAATGGATTGCTCCAATTCCCTTGTGTGCATGTATTAAAGCAGCCCTGAGCAGGGAGAAGTGGGCAGAGCTGGAAACTGCAGCACCAAACTTCTTCCCAACTGGGACTGATTTGCAACTAGAATTAATAAACTCCTTTGCTCATTCTGATTTCAGTTTACTCCAGTAATGCCATAGATTGGATGGAAAGTCAACTGATAATTAGCAAGTTTACTGACCACTGCAGCACGTTAAGTATTTGTAATTAATTGCAATACTGCTGCTGCCATGTACATTTTGGGAAAAACCCACGTGTTGCCCATGTCACCAGGTAGATTGGATGACTTTGGTTTTGGTTTGGAGCTTTTTTTTTTTTTTTTTTATCGGATCTGTGGTGCTTTGGCAGCACTTTCAACACTGGCAGGTAGGCTGAATCCTGAGTTATGAAGAAACTTTGGCTTAATGTCTTCAGTAAACATGAGCCCCAGGGATTTTTTTTGTTATGAAATCTAGATGACTTTCTGATAGCTTGTAATTGTAAAAATGTTTCAAATACATTTTTTTTAGTTTCAGAGAAGACTGTAACTGACTTGGAACTCCTACCAAACTCTGGCAGAACCTTGCTGGGAGGGAAAGCTCATTTCTATTTACAATGTGCAAAGCTGTGTGTTGTCTGACCTGAATTTAAAGAGAGAACTTTGGTCTTGCTCCCCTGTCTAAGAATGCTTCTCTGTCTTTACTGGTTCACTAAAAAATACTGTCAATGCTGGAAAATAGGCTAAACTAAATGAAGAGCTACCAGTACTTAGGCTTAGCTTATTATGGTGATTCTTTGTTTACTAATTGCCAATATTTCTACAAAACACTTGTAATGGGTATTTCTGTGGCCAGATTGAGAGACAGGATATGCTCAGGAGCCTATCTGCTGAAATTATATAATAATAGCATTTATCAGCTTTTCTACAGGTTGGCAAAGCAACCAGAGCACAGCTACTGCAATGACACCAAGCTAAGATGCCCTGCAGAGATGCTGAAATGATCATTTTAGAGCAGCTTTCACTGCAGCCTTTTCCTTAGAGGTGACTGAAGGACAAAAGTGGAGACTGGCAGGAGGAGAGAGCAGCCTGAGCACCAAGCCATAAAGTGTCCTGAGAGATATTTGGAGGACTAAGATTTGAGGCTGTCACTGCAGGTTTCCTTTCCTACAGCTACTGCCCTGCACCTATCACACAGCAGATAAAGAGCTGCTGGGGGCACAGGCTCTGTCCTGGCTCTGTGCAGGGCTTGATGTAAACCAAGCTGGCTTTACTGTCATGAAGACCTTCACCACTAAAGTTTCTGCATAATTAATAGCCCCCAAAAGTAAGAATCAGATTTTTCTTCTACCTACAGTTTTAAGTGTGTGCACTAAAAGAAATGCAGAAGTTTACTCTGAATTGAGGACACTTATTTCTGAATGTCTGCCCACAAGAATATTGTATCTGTGCATTTGTGTCCCATGTTTAATGTTAGGTTTTTATAGAAATAGGTGTTATAAATATTTTCAAGTAATCTCATTTTCTTGCTAGAGTAGGTAGGGTAAAATCTGCAAAGGGTATGTGGGAGAACACGGGCAAAAGCATTTGCCAGGCTGCTGGGCTCATTTTCTGTTAGTTTGCTTCCTTTCATTTGATATGAAAGTGGTGTAAAGTGCAAAAGAATCAGATCCATTTAGGGAAACCAAACACATTCTTCATGTTGGTCCCTGGGACAAAGGAATCATTTTCTTTGAGCAGAGAGAAAACTCAAAAGTTCTGTCAAGTCCTACACTAAGAATTTCGAGCATTCTTGTTCAGCTATCCTACTTTTGCCTGGGAGCTGATTTTGGCTTCATGTGCTTGTAATTGAAATTTGATGTTGTTCATATTATAATATCGTTGGTATGCAAAATGGCACACACTGACTGTTTGATTTGTAAATGGCTGCTTTAAAATGGATGATCTTGAATATTAATGAAGCAGGCTTTCAAACAAATTGCCATTTTCTTCTCCTTCTCCTGTCCCTTTTTTTTATGTAGGTACAAAGGGTTTGACAGTATGGAAATTATGAAAATAAGCAAATTCATTTCATCAAGTGCACCATTAATTATTCATTAACTATTTGAAAAGCAACATCTCAGCTCTGTGTGTGTTTATATATAGTGCCATTCACCATCTACTCCATATAATATTCTCTGTCTTGGTTTCAGTAGGTGTTCATTATTAATTTTTATCATAACTTAGTCAAAAGACTGTGGTTCCCTTCATCAGATGCTTTTGAACTGATGAGACCATTGCTGCTCCTGTTCTAACTACAGGGGCATCTCAAGTGATGTTATGTGCAGTGCAAGCCTTTTATCAAAGCAGGATACTACACATCTTCACAGCTACATTAAAGCTGCCTTCATACTTAAACTGAACATTCAGTTCATCCTGTGCACCCTGTTCTGTAGAGCAGATTTGTTTCATTCCACATTGATTTATATTTTCAGAAATCTGTATTCCAGCCCTGAAGATTAGAAACTGAATTGCAATGAACTTCTTCAAAAAGTCTGAATTCTGTCATGTAATGAAGTAAAAGAAAAATATGAAGTAGACCTTGTTTAAAAGCAAATTATGAAATAGTCATGAAGGTTATAATTTCATTACTAATAACAAGGCATAAAAATGAAAAAATCAGCACAGCAAATGGCTTTTAACTCCTGGATGGATTTCAGTAGACTGTCCTAGGCAGACCCAGTGTTGCTTTGACTGTAAATCCAAGTGTGAGATCTAAGGCTAAGATGTCATTCTGAGAACCTTTGTGAGCTGGTTGGCTTTACTTGGGGCACTGAAAGTGTTATGTACTTACAAGTGCATGTAAGACTTATGGAAGTGGATTTTCTGACTCTTGCTGGACTTTCAACATTATTATTTTGACCTCATCTCACAGAATATAAGCTTCTGACCTGAGGATTCTGAGTGTCATGCAATTAGATGCAATTGAAAATAAGTAATGTCTGAATAAGTGATGTTGAAAAATTATTATCAAACATCCAGTCAGATGATGAAATCATGCACTGTGCTAAGCAGGAGGAGGGGAGGCCATTATCAGCAAAAGTTGTGCAGCTTTCAAAGAGAACAGATGCCCAAAGACAAAGTTGATAATAAAACCAGAAGCATCCCAATCTATGTAATTTATTCACTTTACTAAGCTCTTGATCCAATTTGCCATATGCTACGGGATATAAATTTCGAGTATATGTTCTGTTTTCTCTTATGCACTTATCATTACACAAAAATATGAAAAACTTCACCTGGAGAATGTTAAGAATCTGGTGAGAGCAAGGACCTTCCAGAGATTCCTCCTTTGATTATAACATGGGTCACTAAGCCTGAGTTTGGCAGCTTGGGTTGGTGGGGCGTTGTAATTGTTAATTGTTAATAAATTGTGATGGTAACAACTCTCTTGACCCTGAGAGTAGCAAAGGGAAAAGGAGGCTGGGATCTGAACTGACAATTTGCCTTTCCTGGTGAAAGCTCTATGGGGAAGTCAGAGAAACAGGGTGAAATATTGGCTCCCACTGTTTTCCCTGGGCTTTCCTGCATGTGGAGGTGGGCAGTGGTTCTGGATCTGTGTGGCTGTGGTGGGAGCTGGCAGAGCTGATGCACCCGCTGAGCTATAGAGGGAAGTTTGTGGCCATAAATAAACATTCTTGACTAGGAAGTCTGGAATCACAGAAGCAGTAGGAGTTTTGGGTGGTATCCTGTTCTGTCAGCTGAGTTAGCCTGCACTTGTTAGACCTCTGCAAATCTGCTCTATGCTCTGCTTCACTGCCGGGGATGTTTCTCATCTGCAAATAAATATTTCTAGATTGTAATTCTCCAAATGCTAACTGGGGACAGCAGAATTACTTTGTGTTCCATGTCCTGAAGAGACCTGCCTGTCACGGGTTTTTTGGAATATGGGAAAATCATGTAGGAATGGCAGGGAGCTAGAAGCTAATAGTGAAACTTATTTATTTTCAAAGAATAACAGAACACTCACTTAAAGTCAGACAATCTAGAGATGTGTTCAGAATGCATAATTCAGCAAACACTAAGGAATGAGACTTGAAATATGAAGAAACAAAGCCTGGAGTTAAGTTAAATATCCAATTAAGCTATCTGCTTGGCTGCAAAACATCATCCTGACAGACAATTTGTTCTGGGCAAGTCAAACATTTCAGCTATGAATTTATACAGGGCAATTAAAGAAACTAATCTATATTTGATGTGAAGAAGTGGTAAATTGGAAAGCTTTGGAATTAATATGGAAGTTTAGACTGTGTGGACTTCCCTGCAGTCTTGCCACAGTGTGGGGAAGGAAGTACTGATTTTCTAGATGGCCCTGTAGTACCATTCTAGCAGGACAGTGCTACTGATTTCTGATTAATACTGGAGGTGCTGAGTGCCAGCTCAGTTTTAATAGCCAGACACAAAAGAAGCATGCACAAGGTTACAGATAATATGTGACATAGACTTGCAAATTGTAGGATTGCTTCTGGCTCTCAGATGTGCTGCTCAGTTGGTGGCTGGACCCTGGCTGGCACTGCTGAAATCACCAGCAGCATCTTCCCCCTGCAGCAGGGCCAGCAGTGTGGGGAAATTTGGATTTTTCCAACCCAAGGCTGATTATCTGTGGCTGGTCCAGGGCTGCTTCTGCCCAAATGAGAAGAGCAAAGGGAAAAATTAAAGGGAAAGATTGTGCTGAGGGGGCATCCCAGAGCTATCTGTGAACCTCCAGCTGCTTCTAAAGGAAAAAGAAACAATTGGAAGAATGAGAAATGACAGTATCTGATTTTGTAGGACGAATTTCAAAAACCTGGAACTTATCAAATGTTCAGCCTGAATGCATGTTAGTGCTGTTGCATTTGCATGCTAAGTGTTACAGAATGCTCCTAACTTTCTCTTGAAAAAAATGTCTGTTATTAATTTTTATGAGATTACTGTTTATATGAGGACTCTATAGAACTGAGAGCCTATTGGTTCTTTCAAGTATTGTTCTTTTCTGCTTCATTTGTCTCCTCTTTCACTTAAGAAACTGCTCTTGATTCCTCAACTTCTAGTGAATAAAAATTTTGCATAGATGGGAAATTCAGGGCATGGTCTCCCTGTCTAAGCTGTAAAATACATGGTACAGCATTATTCCTAGTACATAAATAACTGGGCTTCCTCTCTCTTCCCCCCCTGCCACTACTTTTGCTCCATGGGCTTTACTTTCACCAACCTGTTCCATTCCTTATCCCTGCAATGCCAGAAACACTGAGAACATTGAAAAGGCTGTGATATTTCTACAGATAATATTATCTTATTGTTCACTTGTGTTTCTGGAAGCAAACCTTCCACCCTGACTCCCTCTCCTCAAATATATCCTGATCCTAAAAATGGATTTTAGCCTTTTGAGGTGTGGAGAACTGCATTTGTGCTGATAACTTGTCGATATGGCAAGTTTAAGTTTAATACAAGCTGGAATTGCTGTGCTCTATGAAGGTCTTGAAAAGCAGAATTTATAATGGAAGTGGCAACTGACCAATAGGTAGAGAGGTTATTGAGGTATTGCTATAATAAATTATTCTGACTTTATGAAACGGTGACATAAAGAAAGCCCATTTGGTTTTAGAGCATAATTATCCCACTATTCTACTCTCTAAATTTTGTTTTACTGCTTTCTCCTAAAATAAATTTTATTACATCCATAAGCATATCAAGCCATAAAGCAGTCTGTCCCACAGGCAAGTGTTTGCAGTTAGGGTGTGAGCTCTGTGTGTGTAAGACAAGACTTATATTATGTGACATGTGCAGGGACCATAAACTGCACCAGTGCCTGAAAACCTTAATGTACCACCATAATCACACTTCAAAAGTCTGTAGAGGTTTCCCCATTAAGCCATTGCTGAACAAGCACATTCAGTACACGGAGCATGGCTGGAAGACCTATTTCCTTAGAGTTTGGGAAAGGAAACAAATAACTGTGGTTTGTTTTTTTCTTTTTAGTTCATTGAATTAATGAACTAAATGGTTCTGTGAAGTTGCATCCACAGTTTCTTGAAATAGCATGTTTAATGTTTTATTCTGGACTGGCAGTGAACTGAAGACCTGAAGTCCTTTGGAACTACTCGTGGCATTCAAGTTGCTGGTGCTTATCCTTCCTGCAGCACCGCACAGGTTGGGGTCCCAGAGCTTCTGTTTCCACTGTCTCCTGCTCAGGTGGGGCTGTTCCCCTTGGGTTTGGAGGGGTCACACTGCTAAATCAAAGCAGATGCCAAACATCCAGACAGGCAGGTGGTCAGGGGGTGAACCTGGTGCTGTAAAGATGCAGATCTATGTTTTGTTGTAACTCGAAAATGGCATGTTGGCTGAGGAAATACTTTCGGTTCCTGTGCACATTGCAGCAGAAATATTACCCATTTTTGAGAAAATTTATAGGTAGTGTAACTTGTTTAGTCAATATGAATCTTCATCTGGTTTCCTGATTTTTAGCTGTGTTTTTCTTTAATAGTTATGTTTTAAGAGCTGAAGGTGCCAGCAAGGGTTGAATCCCTATGGTGACTGGAGATGTGCCATTAGCAAACACTGCTTGTCACTTCTTTCTGTTTATTAATTTCTGACTCATTGGAATAATCTCTCTGTGGGTAAGGATCATTTCAAAACAATAAAGATGGGCAATAATTTGCTTGGAAGACTTAGCCTAGTTATGTTCATGCAAGCAGGGAATACCAGATAAAGAATAATAAGACTGCTGTAACAAGATGCTGAAGTTCATGATTAGCTTGGCCACACAAGAGTTCTCAGGTGCACTCCCAGCCCAGCTCTGCCCTGGACAGCCTCTGCTTGCCATCAGGCCCCGAGTCCTGCACTCTTCATGTGCCTTTGTGCTCAGGATGATTTTAATTATTGCTTTCCCCACTAGGCTCTGCCTGGGGAAAATATTAGTATTAAATGTTATTTTGCAGCAGGCACCTTCTCAGTCTGCCCAATTTTCTTTCTAAGGGGATAAGAGTGGTGTTAATCTCTGGTTCCTGCAGGGCTCCAGTCCCCAGATACTCCTCCCTTAGATCTCGTTTTCTATGGCATACTGGCTGCATCTACCCGTGGATGCTCCATCATTAGCACCCCTCCCATGTGCTGCATGCCCTGAATTGTGGCTGTCAACTTGTTCTGCCTCTGCAATGGCTCCTCTGCATCAGCCTGAGTGAAATACCTCACACCTATAGTGCTACCAGTGTGTGACCATTCATATTGATTAGACAAAATGATGAAGCAGATAGAAAAAAGGAAAGAGATATCAGTGATGCCAGCTGTCTCCTGGGTGTGATGGAACACACTTCAGATCTCTTCCCTCCCCCTGATCTCCAAAGTTATCAATTAAGGGACAAATCATAGGCAACTCCTTTACTGCACCATCTACAGAAATAACTTATACTTGTGAAAAATATTTATTTACTGTTCTGGTGATTATGAATTCATGTTGTGATGGATTCTATGCACCTGAGAAGGAGTTGAAGTACACTGATATTAAGTGCATATTTAAAGCCACTATTAATAACAAGCAGTAAAATCTTTGTAACTCACAAAAAAAAAAAAGAAAAAAGGAGAGGACTGAGGTGTTATGGAATATCTGTCACCTAAAGACAATAAACCCCCTTCCTTCTGTATTTTGTATCAATAGATTCTACCTGAAGTTAGTTTGCTTGAGTTAATTCCTGTGAGGTGGGAGAGAACTAACAGGCTGCATGTAGACCACCTCACAAGGCAAATACATTATTCATGGGGGGTTATTGACTTGTGTACTACATTGCATGTGCTCTGCCTTAAATCTGGAAAGGCATCATTTATCAGCTTGACATTTTCTAAACCTTACCAAGCACTCTAATCACTGGTTGCCTGCTCTCATTGGGCTTTAGCTGGGCATTTGACCTTGCCAGCATTCCTGCCTTTCTTTATCAGGAAGATTGTGTTTGAAAGGGGTAATCTGTAAAGGTAGCCTTTAATGATTAATGTCATGGAAAAAAAAAATAAGGGAAGGTTCCAGGGAATACGTTCAGCATTTTTCAATTAGAGAACTGGTAACATTTTAATTAAATATCAGAAAGTTGGTCGATTAGGTGTTATCCCTTTCAAAGATGTTAGGTTTCCCCTCCCTGCACTCCCTGCTTTCACAGGTTAATCTAGGGAAATTGGTCTTTCCTGGGAATTAAAGTGAATGCACCGCTGGCAACATTTTCACAAATTCAGTAGTGGTGAAAACAGTGAATTCCCAGCTTGGATCTGCCTTGTGCAGTTCAGGCAGGTGATGCAGCCTGCTCACCTGAGCACAGCTTTGGGAAACTGGAATGTGGGGGAGAGAGGCCAGAGACAGAGGGAACATCATCCTGCTGAAAACTCACCCCCTTCAAGTTATGCTGGCTCCCTCCTGCAGTAATCCTGGCTACTGGAAATGAGTGTGAGCTGGAATGCTTCCAGGAAAGATCCTTCACATCCTGCATTGTGCCCTGTCTGGAAGGAAGCATTTTGTGTGAGGACCTCAAAATTTATCAGGATCCAGATGGAATTTGGGGAAGGAAGGTATAGTTACCCACCTTCCAGATTCTTATCTCCCCATCTTAGACAGCTTCATCCACTGTTTAAGGTGTGTTGTAATCTCTTAATTATTGTAAGAATTAATATGAGAATGAAATTACTTTGACTTTTAATTTTTTAATACATGCATTTGAACATATGAAGAAAGTTTCCTGCTAGGGCTGTCCTTTTCTCCCTTATGTTTCATGGTTTATCTTGAAACAGAAACATGTCTGATACACAATTGTAACTGAAGCACTGCTTGCTTTTTTTCCCTCCATTTGGTTACTTAAGAGGAAAAGTATGCCAAGATGATCTATTGTGGGCAGTTAAGTAAATCCAGCACCAATTTGTATTCTGCACTTTTATCAGTAGAACATTTCTCATGGCCTTATCAGGGCAATTTAAAAATATGCAGACTATTGTCAGGTTCCATGGAGAAGAACAAAAGGATGGCTGAATAATTCAAAGTGAAGCTCTAGTGGTGGGTCTGTCTCCAGCTCTGCCATTTTTCACCATGCTGTGTATAAATGACTGTCTGCTCAGCCCTAGTCTTAGATGTTGACCTTCCTGTACTGACAAAGAGATTCCTTACTCCTCTGACAGTAACCTTTTCAATGTGATCGCTTCTGTGCCATACAGTATTAATGGAGCCACAATGAATAATAAATGCTTTTCAACACAGCCTGCTTGTTTCAATTAGATCATTGGATTTCCCAGGAGTGGCTCCCATTTATTGTCAGGTGTGATGTAGATACTCCTGCTGGCGAGTACAGCCTGCTGTTGAAGAAGAAAAAGTAAATGGCTTTGCTTGAACATCAAAGGACACTGTGCGACAGATAATAAAGATTTTTATGGATTGATGCTTGCCATGCAGATGTACCTTTGTATGGTGGAGTATGTGAAACAGAGCAGGGATTTTGGACCAAATATATGTGGAATCTCCAGCTGAACAGTGCTAACCTTTGTGCAAGGTAGCTTGGACCTGAACCTCTAGCAAGTATTGAAGATGAATAAACACATAGTTGTATTTTTTTACTTTTTAGCACTGCCATGATCATTTCAGTAGATAGGAGTAATCTGATATTTGAAGTGGTCAGGAACTAAAAAGCATTCATAACACTTTTCCAGCTATAAAAAAAAAAGATTTTCTCAAAGTCTTTATATAAACCCCAAAAAGCTTCCACCCTTTTTTGACATATTTGAAAGAAGGAGGAAATGAGAAACGTTTTGAGGTTAAAATAAAAAAAAATTGAACTAGCATGTAGACTCCAGATAATTTAGAGGACTGGAGATGCACTAATGGTGCTAAAGCTGTGAGGGAGGGTTATTGTTTCATTGCAGGGCTGGGTTCCCTTGGAGGAGCACATCCCACCAGGCATTTCCTCCAGGGCTTTGCAGAGATTTTGCGCTTCTGGGCAGCTCACTGATCCCAGCACTCCTGCCTGCTGGTGGGGATTCAGCAGGGCTGCAGGTGCACAGAACCAAGCAACTCAGATTTAGCTGAAATGGTGGGGGAGGGACTGTGAAACGCTATCCAGCACCTCAGACTCCAAACTGATGTGGCTCCACACCAAAATAAGTGATGCCTGGGAGTATGGGTGCCTTTGCTGTCTGCAGAAGAGCATCCCTTGTGATGTTTCCATCAATAAACATTGGGCAGAAGGGTGAAAACCTGTGCATCTCTTACCTACATTGGGCAGAAGGGTGAAAACCTGTGCATCTCTTACCTAGCTTTAATTATGGTTTGACTTAGATTGAATTATTTATGCATTGCTATTAAACTATGATAAGGGAAAATTTTCTGTCTAGTTTAAGTAGCTGAATGAGCTATGGCCATCTATGACTTTTTTTTTTAGCTGATTATAAAATCTGACAAACCTCTTAAGTGGGAATTTAAAATGAAGTCCCTGTGCTGATAGTTAAAGTTGTGTATTGTTAAAATCTCCTGCAGGATTCCTGTAGGCATTTCTCATAGGGTAATAAGCAGCCCTGATTCTCCTCCTGTGCGGCAGAACAAAAGCCCTGCTTTTATAGCTTCGTGCAGGGTTTTATGCTTGATAATAACATGAATTTGTTTCCATTGACAAATTATGTTAGAAGAAAAATCCTGTTTTCTGGTATATCTTGCCTAAATACCTTGGCTGGCTGACTGCCCTGCAGGCTGCCTTGCAGGGCAAGAGAGTCTGCAAATAAACTAATCACAGTATTTTAGTGAATCTAAAATGATTTCTTTTCTTTTTTTTTCCCCCCTCAAAAGTTTCTTGCAAAGGCAGTGTATTGTGGCTCTGTGTGGGGTTTGTTCAGCCTTTTCATGCTTCAGCCAGGGAATTGAATATTTTTTGTATACAGGAGGAAGAGCCATGGTGCTGAAGCAGAGGGCAATGACACAGGCTGGTGGCTGAGCTCCTCTCTTTATCTCCACCCTTCCTGAAGCTTGATTCAACTGAGCAGCAGGTGTCCCAGCTGAGGCAGTGTTACCTGTGTGGCACAGACTGCTGTGTGTGTCTGTACTGCTGGCACCAGCACGGCCTGCTCCTGGCCTGACACTGCTGTTAAAGGCAGAGAATTTCGCTGAGTTTTGTCAGTGCTCCTGGCAGTTGTTGCTGAGGAACCTCAGGACATCCCTCACCGTACAGCTCGTCCGGAACACTGCCAGTGCTGGAAGAGGACGGGGCAGGCAGAGCTTCTCTCTGCACTCCATCTCCTCAGGGGCCTCAGCCGAAACTCTGAAACGCCTCCCTCCTCTTGGAAGCGCCAGGGCAAGCCTTGAGGGGAGTGGGGACAGTGGTGGAGGTGGTGTGGAGGGGCTGACACCCCCAGGCAGGGTCTGAGCAGAGCCCCCGGCCTTCCCCTCCTCACAGGGCTGGGCAGCCTCTGCCTCAGGAGCAGGCACGGCCTGGTTCAGAGCCCCGAGAGCCTCTGCTGCCACTTCCCCCAAGGCTGGCAGCTAAACAATGTGTTTCTAGAATGTGCTGTACACTCCTGGAAATTCTGTGAGCCTTACTGAGTGCACTCACTGCATGAGTGCACTGAACTGTGCCTTGCACTTTTTTACAGCATCTGTCCTCTACCCCATTAGATCCTGAATGCTGCTTCTGCATGATAACTTAATTGCCTCATGCCATCTTCAGTGTCTGGCTCTCGAGCTTGGAGACATGAGTGAGTGTTTTAAGTGAATATGAATATGTTTAAAGATGAGTATGTTTGAATATGCTTTAACTGAACATGCTACATTTGTGAGTGTAGCTGTGAAAGCACAGATATTCCCCTGCAGGGAAAGGCTGCTGGATCCTGCTCCCTTAGCTGTTGTCCAGTGATTGATCCAGTTAGAGATTATTTTTTTTAATGGTTGCAGGACATGATCAGATCACACCACCACATCTTTGCTAACACCTTGTCACTGTGTTGTTGTATGTACCTATAACCTGTGATGACATCAAATATTCTCACACCCTGCAGGTATGATTCTGCCAAGGCACAACAAATCCAACAGCCGTGGAAACATCCTGACCACAGCCAAGGCATCCCTGGGCTGCTCTTTAGGAAGGATCAAAGCATGAGTGAGTTCAATCATCCTCAGTCTGTGACCTGGGTATGTTTTAGTGGAACAGCTCCTGGCTGAACACAAAACTAACTCTGAAGGATCGAAGGATCCACAGGGATAACAGACGTGGTATGTGATTTCCCTTTTAGTGATACCAGAGCTGAAGTGATTGACACTAACTTATTGCTCTCCAGAAAGGTGTCTTAATTAAATTTACACTGAAAATTTTACAAAAAAAAAAAAAATAGGAGCAGAGAATGGTTTGAATTTTATCTTTGTCATCACTCTTCTTCTTTCCATGTGTTTACTTATGACTATTCTTTTCTTTCTGGAATTTCTCCCAAATTCACTTTAGCCTATGAAATTTGTCAACATTTACTCAAAGGAGTGATGCAGCTTTACTGGGAGGAAGGGAAGTGCCAGGGTTGTTTGCAAGGTTGTTTTTGAACCAACCAGCCTTCTGTTTCTGTAATGAAAAAAAACAACAACCAAACAAAAATAAAATCCAAAATGGAGCGGCTTTAATTATGTTGCACACAGTAATTTGGCAGGGAAATAATTTTGAGGAAAAATCTACTCCCAGAGTGCCAGTGAGCCAAAAAAACAGGTAATGAAGAAAGAAGATTAAAAATGAACATTGTTGGGAACATTCTTCAGCTCCTGCATGACAAAAACCAAAGTGATGAAATATAGATATACAAGCAGGTGAAGGCAGTTCATAGCATCTTTAGGTATACATCAGGCACTCTTTCTGTCATAAATTTTACAGCACCTTTTGCCACTCTGGATATTTAACTTGCAGATGAATTACTTCTGCTTGCATCAAATGCATCATATGTGGATAATATTTATGCAAATCACAAGCTGGTTTATTTTATGGTTAAATATTTGAAATAATGTCTTGGTACAGGTTTGATTTTCTGCCTTTGACTTGACACCATTCTTCTGGGGGAGAGGGTATTGGATGCATTTTGATAAACAATGCTGAAATGACAGATTTAGGCTTTAAATGAAATTGTGTTCCATAAACTGTGAAACAAAGAGTCATAACTTACCCTTAGCTACATACATTTCAGGGAAAATTATCTTTCATGCTTTGATCTACACTGTATCATTTTACTGAGTGGCCTCATGTGCTGTATCAATCAAATCCACTGAAGATGGGTGAGAATCTCATTTAAACTCAGAGAATACAAATCATAGATTCATCTGCCTGGTGGAAAGGAAAATGTTCCATGAATCCCAGCTTCTCCAATTACAACTGAATTATTTTTGTAAAACTCTAGCAAAGAAAACCCTGCAGTCCTGGTTCTCTTGTATTTATCTGTTTGTTTTGGCTGCTTATGAGAGTCCTGGCCCAGGGCTGCCTGAGAGCCCTTAGCTCTCATCCTGAACACCTCCCACCCCTGCCTGTCCTTCTCCTGGACACCTGAGCCTGGGAAAAGCAGGATGGCAACTTTCAGTTTCCAGTGGGCTGGGTGTTTTGAGCAGCCTTTGCCCCAGGATGGTTGTCATGCCAGGCAGCCACACCACCTCCCTCTGTGCCCGGGGTGTCTTGGAGAGCTCACACCTGGAGGCTGTGTCAGATCCAGTAATTATTATGTGTCAGATCCAGTAATTATTATGTGTCAGATCCAGTAATTATTATCACTCACACCCTGAGCAGGGGCTGGATCCACTGATGAGACAGGGGAGGGGAGGAGGCACATGAAGGAGGGATGCTGCCCCTCACCAAACCCACTTGTTTGCTGGGGAATCCTGCCAGGTGCTGCTGCCAGGGAGCTCACCCCAAGCTCTGCAGCTGAAGGACTGTCCTCAAGGACTGGGCAGTGGATTCCCCCAATAAATAATTTCAAGCTGCCAGTTCCCAAATTGTGATGCATTTGCTACAGTCTCTGCAGAGGGGAAGAAAACAGGAAAAAAATTTGAACAGTTTTTAGAGCTGGAGTGAGAGATGTGTTGCAGATGGGGAATCTTCATGCAGGGCAATGATTCTCTCTAAATACAGGTCTGTTTTCCAGTAATCACTTATTGTCTCTTGCTTGATATTTGTAGCTCAGGGTGCTGCCAGGGTAGTAAGGCTTCTGATGTGATAAATGTCATGCTGGAACTTCAGCCCCAGGCTAAATGAGATCATAGACTTGAGAGGAAAATACTATTTTTAAAAGCCAAATGGGGTGTGAATAAGAAGTTGGAGGGGAGTTAACTCCTGGGGATGAACTCTGAGAAGCAGGAGCCCTTGCAGAGCTTGTGTCCAACAACCTTTTCCCCTTCTATTTTTTCATCTGAAAAACAGATTTTAAATGGTAGTTGAGAAACAAGAACTTCTTTGGAAGAGCTGTGCTAGTTGCATTAGAAAGAAGAAATAAAACTATACTTCATTTCTCTTCCCCCAGGCACTGGTTTTCCTTATCATTATCAGCCCCAGCAGGGCTCCAGGGTGCTGGGCAAGAAAAGGCAGTGATTGTGCTCTGACAAGTGCTTGTGTGTGGCAGTAAACTGATAATGATGAAAATACAGATCATGTCTGCTTTCTAACAAGGTTTATGCATCCATCTTCCTGCCACCTACTTTTGTCAACAAGACAATTTGCAAAGGTTATTTAGCCCACTAAGCCTCTGTGTTCAGCTGCTCTGCCTACAATTACCTGCTGAGATGATCTCACAGGAGGTTTTACAGGTGTGGAGGTCTAGATTCTGAAACATTTAACCTGTGTCTCATGGAGTCCCTTCCAGCATTCTCCACCCTCCACTTCACCTTGTCTCCAATTTCCTGGCCATTCCTGATGTTAGAAGAGGGAAGGTTTAGAAAAAGAAGTAGAGAAATGTGATTTTGAAGCTGCATGTACTTTTCACCTTTCTGTGTTCTTATTTTAAATTTTTTATCAAATTTACTGCAGTTTTGTGTAGAAGGTGATGCGTGACTGTGATATACCAGATTGGTCACACAGTGTTGGAGCCTGGGATTTTGTAGGCAAGAGACTGGGCTGTAGGGAAGCTGCTCTACTTCTTCTTCCTGCTTCAAGTACCATTGCTCTCTTGCATAAGCTTGCTTGTGCCAAGCTCACAAGGACAGGAATGATGTCCCTCTCTAAGGTGTCTTTCCCCAGTCTGTTCTTAGTGACTCTTCAGTCCCTCATTTCCTTCCTCTAGACACCTGCAGGAGATGAAGTCTGGTCCAGGCTGCTTTGATTCTGCCTACAGGTCCCAGACAGTCTGAAATGCAGACACACATTTTTCATTCTTGAACTTTCCCTTAAGAAGTGCAATTTTTATTTCTCTCAGATTTGTAGTAGCTTTTCCTGCCCATGTCTCTGTCTTGATGTCTTGCTGGGCTCCTGTTCTGTCTCCTGTGGAGCTTGGGAGCTGCTAAAGCAAAGACAAGCCAACAAAATGATCTTGTGGGTTCCCTTCCCTGAGAGCTGTGCTGCCCATTCTCTGCTCACTGCCTGCTGTTAGCTTTAGGTAAAAGTATTTCTGATTAATATCCCTGCAGGTGAATCAGTCCCTAAAACTGCTGTGAAGCAGCTATTTTGAAGTGTAGTTTGTGTTGCTTAGGATACTCTCACTGCTTGGCTTCACTCTGCTCTTTTCATCTGCCTGGCAGGGGAAGGTCTGTGGTTTCAAGAAGACTGACTGAGTGACAGGTGCCCTGCAGGATAAACTGGGCACTGGAATAGTGTGGTACCCCACTGACCTTGCCCCCAATCTGTGGAGAAGCTGATTTAAGGAAAACATACAAGGCTGCTCTTTGACATTTTAAATTAATTAGCTATTTTTTTTAGGAGAAGGTTTGGAGAGTTTTTCACATTCTCCCTCTATCTCCTGTCCTTGGTTTTGGACTTTCAGGAACAAGGTTGTTCTACCCCTCCTGCTCTATCGTGTTTCCAAATGTAATTTTCTTTTCTTCCTTAGGGTGCAAGAGCAGTAAGGGAGGGCTGTGTGCTGCTAATTAGCAATGGCTCTGAAATTGGCATTAAGCATGTTTGTTAGCAATCTGAAACCTCCAAGAATGTGTCCTTTTCCCCGTGTGCCAGCATGGGAACACCAGCAGGGACCCTGCCAGCTTTTAGCCTTGTCTTTTTATCCTGGAAGCTCCTGAGGCAGGTGTAAACTCCTTGCTGAGGACTGTGCAATGCTCAGAACAAGGAGACCCTGTGCTCTGAGACCTCCAGGTATTTTGCAGCATTTGTAACAAATCCCACAATTTTCACTCTTTCTGGAGGAGGTCACTTAGTCATGTCCTCAGTTACCACAGAAAAGCTGTAGCAGCCACAGTGGGGCACATCCCACTGGGACCTGCTGTGGGTACACGTGGATGCAGAAATCCTTTCCTCCTGGTTTTGGCTGCTTGTGCAGGAACCCCAAAATGTGCACACAGCCTATAGCAGCTGTCTGCATTTTGGCATGAGAACATGGATTTTCAGAGATGAGATAGAAATCCCATTTAAAATATACTAGGAGGGGAACATCTGTGAAAAATCACAAGAACAACTTAAACATCTGCCCCTCTAGAGGGAAATTGCCCATTTTCTCATTTTATTTCAGATAAATCTGAGAGTGCTGCACTGTTTACATATGCAAATACAGATTTGAAATGGAAGAAGTGACTGATTAATTTAGCTCAAACTCTTAACACATGCATTGTTTTTAATGTTAATTGAACATTTTGTTCACAGGGTTACTGATTTTTGCCACAGCTTAGCCTGTACCTTTAGGTGGTTTTGTATCTAATCTAAACCTCTGTCCTGTTCTGCTTCTGATGTTAAAGAAGTTATTCTTAATTTGGGTGAAGGGCACATTCTGTCTGTTTATTGTGAGAATGTGAGACAAGGGAGAAGAAAGGGAAGAAAAGAGGAATTCTCAGTCTTGGCCATATTGCTGGGCTCTCTTCAGTGGTTACTAATTTAAACCCTGTGACTGTTGAAATAACTCTTTGTCATCAGTGCAGATGCCTTCTTGCTCTCACTTGTGCCTAGCTGGGAAAACCTGGACAGCTCTCCCATCATCTGGTGATTTCCAGCCTTGGCTGAATACACAAAGTCATAGTAATCTGCAACATTTTAAAAACCATTATCCTCAAGTTTTAAGGGGAATCAATACAAAAGTTTTCAACTTCAGAGTTTTTCCATTAGTTGTAAGTGAACTTGTAACTGGTGCTTGATAATTTTGTCTGTTCAGCTGGATAATGACTATTTTGCACAAACAAAAAGAGGGCTTAAATTTTCATTTAACCTTTCTTTTTTTTTCACTTGTTAGCACTCTATAACTAAAATTCTTTCCTATATATCCCAAGGTGATTTGAAAGTGGGTCACCACAGAGCAAGTGTGTGATTAACTGATGGAAATATTGTGCTGCTGTAGTTCTCTCCTGCGTTTTTAGCAGCAATACATTTACAGGGTTTGGTTGTTTGCTCAGTCTGGGAGGAGACAGAGATTGCTGTGAACAGATGACAGGGTGTCACACTTGGTTTTTTATGTGAAGTACAACAAAATTATGTCTTTAACCTATGTCTGTCTCTGCTTGTAACCACAGATTTCAATTATCTTACGAACACTGCTCTTTGTTCAGCTTATTCTGCCAGATGTAGAGATGTGCAAAAATACTCCTCTTTCAGGAGAGACAGCCAGAATTGTCTTTTTCTTGCAAACAAAACAATTCTTTCCGCTTCCCAGTATCAGGCTTTCTTAATGAGAGAAGAGACATTGCTGAAGGTCAAAGCCTGTGACACTCTATTTCACTCAGGCTGGGTGTTGCCCAAAGGATTCACCAGCTTCAGCTGTCACAAAAACGCTTTGGCAGTGGAGGCAGAGCTGTCACTTTGCATGCTAGAGAGAAAAAAGGTGTATCACATTTCCCTGAGACACTGTATGATTACTGCCTGTGCTTTGAAATCCTCACTTCTAAGTGGTGAACTTTTGGACTTGAGAAGTTGTGGGGATATTTGTTGCTGTTCTAAAGCAGAGTAGTTTTTAACTTACTGTTTTGTCTTTTCTGTAGCAAGACCAGCCATTAGTGGTGATCAAATATATACATGCATTTGTGTGATACTGTATTTGGAGTGTTTTCATGGAAATGAAACCTCTCCCATTACACTTGGGTTTGAGGGAAAAGATATGTTTGCACCATAATAGGATGTAGAAGCAGAGAGCAGAAGTATAAGGCATGTGCAGACCTTGGAAATGGGAATCTGTAATATGTTAGAACTTCTCTGAAAGTTTTGGGAGAAGCTTTGTCTTCACTCCCAGTGTGCATGGAACAAAAGGAGGGAGCTGCAGCCAGGGTGTGCACAGAATGGATGAGAGCTTGAGCTGTGCTGATTCACACCAGCTGAACCAAAGGCAGCTCTGTCTCCAGCTGGCATAAATGTGTGCTGGTCCATTTCTGTCTCATTAGGGTAAACCTGTTACGTTCTTGAACACCTCCATAGTATCCCATTGATAATTTCAATATTATAATTAGGAATGTTTGTTGTAATTGCATAATGTAATCATATGTATTTATTAGGTCTTTATTCTATCTGGCTAAGCCTGTGCCATCCATCCACCCAGAAAAAAAATACAAGAAGTGCACCTCTTACTTAAAAAATTTTTAGGGATTGTTATGGTTGGGGATTAGCCCCAGAAGACAAACACTGTGCAGCCACTCGCTCCTCTTGTCCTTCCTGCCACCCCTCTAGGGAGGAGAAGTGGGTGTGGAAGAAGTAAAACTCATGGGTGGAGATAAGAGCAGTTTAATAATTGAAATAAAATAAAAAAGAAGATTTAATAATTGTGGCAGGAGTGCTCCCTTTGGTGGCGTGTGCCCCTGGGCCCAGCTTTGCAAGCTGACAGGATAAGGAAGAGGGGCACTGGGGGTCAGACCAGCTCATCTTGTCCCAGAAAACTTTTATTGCCAAGGTGAGAAGCAGTCCAGGGCTGTTTGCTGGTGAGAAGTAGGGTGACACAAGTGTGTTTCTGCAGAAAGCAGTGCCCTTGATGCTGTGTGTGTGTCCTCAGGCCTCAGCTGCCTGAGGAGAATCCCCGATGGGAGCCCTGAGCTTCATTCGTGCCTCGGGTGAAGAGTCCAGCAGCTCTTCCATCCCATGAGCATGCCCTGACTTCCCTGCTGAAGTGTGTAAAATACAGAGATAACATTCAGCATATTGCAGAACTTCAATTGTTAACACAGCAGCAACTTTGGCTGAAAAAATATTTTCCATCGGACTATATATCCTCTGAAAGTGAAGCTTGAATTAGGTGGAAAGCTTGCTTTCTGTTAATCAATTGCCTGTGCTGAAGTCAGCAAATCACTTCCATGTTTTTAAACTTCTTTTTTCCCCCCTCCTCAACTTTGTAACTGAAAATATTTCCAGACATCCTTGCTTGGTAGGGTTTTCTCTTTGGAGAGAAGTTTTTATTGCAAGATTCTCTTGCAAATACATTTTTCCTATGATCTCTAAATCATTTGGCATATTTCTATCCTACTGTCAAAATGCAAAAGCTTAATATAGATCTATCAATCTTACTTGTCTACAGTCATATATCTATATATCTATATATCTATGTAAGCCAACTCATTTCTAGCAGCATAGCTTTCATCTTGAAAATTGCTCCTGTATCTCTGCATCTACCATTGCATTTTTTTTGAAAATGTGGCAACTATTTAACCTTCTTACTGCACCTAAAAAAGCACTTAAAGCTTGTCAGGGTAAGATGTGGACTTTATAAATATGAAATGTATCTATATAGAGAATAAAGCAAATATTTTGAGAAATAATTGGAAAAAAGGCAAAACTTTGCATCTTCCTTATGTAAATGTGGAACAAGTTCATAAGGAGTCTGTCGCTGGCAAAACTTGTAATTGAAGTTTTTTAGGCACTGTCAGAGTACCTCTACTTCTGGCTTTATTGAAGAAATGTAAATATCAGCTTCATATCCACTCTTCCATTATATTTATGAAACTCTGGGCTAATACACAAAATTCCTATTTGTAGCTTTATTGGTTATTTTTCAAGATGTCTTTTAATCCTGCCAGTAGGTAGTCATAAAAGGTGTACTTTCCCTATGCCAGTGAGAATTCCTGCAGCTCTGGTTTTAATAAAATGTATAAACTAGAACAATATCAACAATATTGGTAGATTTAGTATCCCGGCACACGTTTGAAGTAAACATCCTAGGTATGAAAGGCATAAACCTTGTGTACATATATTTGTATTTTAAATGTCCTTGGAAGATAACCTTTGAGGAAAAAGTTGTTTGTGCAGTGATTGAGAAGCAGCCTGACTTCATCACAATGACTCTTGATAAAATTACTTTTTGCACAACACAGTGAACAAAAACCTAATTTAATTTGTTTTATGATGCATAGAGATGAGCTGGAATTTGTTTATTTCCTTTCCTGGTTCTTGACCACAGATGTATTTGGAGCAGTTAATCTTCCTTAGTTTTGCTGGACTTGTCCCTTGAACATGGAAAAGCTTTTTAATGTCTTTTTTCCCCTGTTTTTTACTTCAGAAATGTGTGTGTATCTTCATTTTATGCAGAAGTCTCTTCTTCTATTTGGTTTTCATTTTTTCGTGGAAGCTGGTGCTGCTGGAAAAAAAAAAAAAGTGAAATAAAATTATAATGTGTCAGAAGCTTCCTCCCTATATTGCATTGTATGCCCAGAAAAAGAGAACATTTATGTATGGTTATTGGTGTCCTAAATCATCCATTTGCATTTTCTTAGAAAGATGTGAAATTTAGCATTTTTTTAGGTTAAAAATATTTTCTTTTAAGTGTTGTTGGTTTCCCATATCTGATCATCCTAAGGAAATAAAATGCTTTAAATCAGCTTCCAAATTCCCAAGTCACAACTTTGTTTTCTTTTTTTGTCATATTTTCAGATGTAATAGGACAAATTTGTCCAAACCTAGAGCATTTCTGGGTGCAGTTGCCTTCATGCTTCAGCCGTTACCTACATCATCATTAGTCAAACTTTAAAAATGTTATTCCACAGCTACTCATTAATCTGGCACCAAGCTGGAGATGTTATAATTAAGGTGGTGTCAGGATTTCCATTACTGACTATTTTCTTCAGCAGAAGGAACAATAAGTGCTTGCCAGCAAAGGAAATAAATTCTGATCCAGGCTGCCTGGTGCAGCCATCAATTGCCAGGCGTGTCTCGCTGACCTCCCGAGCTCATCCCTGACAGGCAGCACAAGGCAGGGAAAGCTGAGTAATTATCATGTGTACCCTGAGGAGCGTGGCTGATTTGGGGTTGGAACACTCAGGGACTGATCAGGGACCTGCCCAGACCCTCTTTGAGTCTGTGCCTGTTCTGGTGAGGACTGGATCAGGTGCAGGGGGGCTGAATCCTGTGTGCAGGACAAGTCATTTTTAAATAGGTATTTTTTCAGTTGGTTAGAATTCATCCCTTTAATGAAATACACTTATTCAAAGGAAGTGAATTGTGTTCAAATTTTAAAGGAAATGAAGCTATCCCTTGTAAGACAAGCATGGCATTCCCCATCAACACTGCAAGATACAGATTAGCTCACCAAGCACCTCAGCTGGTATTATTTGCTTGGACTGAATTATGCAGACAAGGGAGTAGAGGGTATTGGTGAGTAACTTTTTGTCCACTATATAAATCAATAAATCAAGACATGAAAATCTGGTGTTTGAAGAAGCTTTCTCTTGCCCCTTCTTAATTTTGTGTTTTCCCTTGCAAATCCCATGGTGTGTACAGCACACCTTATTCCTGGTCTAGGAGATAAACACCAGGGAGAGCAGGTTGGTATTTGGCACGTGTGAATATTTTTAGGAGCATCACACAGTGGTCACAGTTGTGTGTCAGGAGGATTCTGCCAGAATCTGCCAGAAGGCCACATCCAAACTGTACCTGTAATTCCCTTATGATGTATATTTTTCTCTACCCTTTGCTTTTAGCCCTGGAATTTACACTTATTTTCCCATTTTCTTCTTCTTATTTTTTTTTTCATGTGGCCACTTGCCTCTTTTTTTCTATTACTGTCCTGTCTTCTGAATATTTTTGACTGCTTAAGACTTCTATAGTCCCTTTGGTATCATCTTTCACACTTAAAATTTTGCTTGTCAGCCTTGCTATTATTGTCTCTGCCTGCCTTACTGGATGTTTTAATTTTCAGTGTAATTTCCCTCTTTTATGAAAAAATAATTTAATTTTAATGATTAAATAAAAATTTAAAAGAAATTTTAAGTCTGTCTGTTTAATAAATTGGACTTTAATTATTTTCATATTTTTCTCAGAGTAATCTATGACTGGCATGGCAACACTTATTCACTGTATCCCAGGGGAGGAGGATCTAAATTTCTGTAGTCCTCCTTCCAAAGATTCTTTCGGTCAATGCAGAATAATTTTACCATCACACTGCCATGTTCTTGAACTTCAGGAATGGAAGTAAGAGAGGAAATAAAGTTCTGCTCTGAGCCCTGAATTTGATTTGCATTGTAGCAAGGACTGGAGGGCTTGCTTTAATTATTTAAGAGGATCTCTTCTTCCACTATTTTTTTTTCTCTCCAAGATTTTTGTATATTCTTCATTGCACTGGCAATCCCTGCCTTTTCCCACAAATCTTTGATTTGTTAAAGATCCTTCCTATGGCTTCTGCCCCTGTAAGTGTCATTTTAGAAGGCTGGTTCCAAGGTGTGCCATCACATCCCCTCCAGGGCCCAGCCCTTGTTTGCTCTGTTCCCCTCCAGCAGCTCCATGGGTTCTGCAGTGCTGTTCCACATTTCCAGCTCTCCAGGGGCTTTTTCCACTCCATCTTCTCTTGGGGACTGTGGGGAGAAGATCGACCTGTATGCTGTTCCACAGGGCTTAGAGGAGAATTCTCTGCCTCAGACCCTAGAAACCCTCTCTGAGCACATCACTCCCCTGATGAGAGTGGGTAACTGAGGGCTTTGTAACCATTTCCAAGGGCTGGTGCTTTCCAGTCAAGTTGCTGTCCTGCAATCCAGCACAGAAGTTGTCAAGTCATTTTTAATGAGTCCTTTGCTGTACAGATGGTTTGGGAACATAGTGCCACTTGTACCAGCTCCTGCAGACTGATGGGTGGTATTTACAGTCTCACCATCTACACTTGTGAGTGGTAATTGGATTTTTCTTAATTAGGGAAAGTGGGTGGACAGTTTATCACTTAGCGAGGTCCTTACCCATTAAAAGGATCAATAACATTCTTCCCAGAGCCTCCAGACCAAATATACACAGAACAGACACCTGAGCTGGAATGGATGAGTAAGGTAATTGTTTATCTGAGTAGTTTGCAGAAGGTGAATGTTGATGGTTTCAGTTGGGTGAAAGCCAACAAATACTTTTTTGCAGTCTTGATGCCTTTTTTTTTTTTTTGAATGCTACTTGTTTTCTTATGGAGAAATGAACTTCTGTCCATGGAGCAAGCCCAAGACCCCTGTCACTGAAGTCCTATTAATAACACTTTTTGTTATTTTAAATTTAGAGGTCATCATTGTTGTACTTCCTCTAGTGCACCACCAGCAGTTTTACCTTGTAGGACACGGTGTGGTACAGTGACTGCAGGCTGTGTGTGCTTGTGCTGCTCTTCACAGGCTGGAGTTCAAAGGATGCTCAAAGCTTTGTGGCTGCTGGACCCTGAGATTGAGTTAAGTGTGAAATCCTAGAGCTGTGATGGGCTCTGTCTTTTGTTTAAAGCCCAGAAAATCCCCACCTTTGTGAGAATGTTGTACATAGGTTTGGCTTTTCCCAAATATTATTTTGTTTTTTTATCTTGCCTTAATAACTGAAATGATTGAATCATAGTTTTTTGAAGAAGAGTTGTGTAAGGGAGGGATGCTTAAACACAATTAAAATAGCCACTCCATTGATACATTATTAATAGCTTACCATGTAGTGACTTTCATGCTGGAGGATCAGAAAACAGCTCACAAACAATGCAGTGGTGATTTTCTGGCTGCTGAAATGGAGCTGCCTCCATCAGGTCAAACAAAAGTGCATCAGGAAGTCTGGGGTTCCCTTGTATTTAAGAAAAGGAACGAAATGAAAAGCAATCTGCTGAGAGTCTTGGAGAGGAGTCTTGAACTGTGGGGGTTGTGGTAAGTGGAAGAGGACATCTGGGTGACTGTTTCCTTGTGCATTCCGTGTATTTGAGCATATTCAGGTGCTGCAGGAAAGGATTCACCTGGGTTTGAAAAGGCTGTGGTGCAAAAATGAAAGTATGCATGTAGTATCCTATTACTCCCTGTTCCTACTTTCTTCAATCCCAGAGCAGAGAAATATTGTGGAAGAGGAACTTTGGATAATAGAGGATAACAGCCAAGAGCTTTGAGAGTAAATGACCTTAATTCTTGTAGGTGAACCTGGAGAGATGGATCTTGATGAATAGTTTTTAATGATTGGTGCCAAGAGGTGACTGGCAGATCGGGGCCTGTGTGGAAATGATGGAGATCCCTGGGAATATGACACGTTGAGGATATTAGCATCACTTGGAAATTCATCTGCTTTTAATTAGAAAAGCCTAGAGGGATTAAAGTTCTAAATAAAGCTATTGGAAGCTGTGGAATTCTCTAACCAAAGAGTTTTTATTTGCCCTCTGTTTGCACTACTTGGCAGCTGACTTTTTTTGCTAGGATCACAGTTGTTCTGGAGGTGTTTACTGTGTGTCAGTGCAAGGTAAAGCATCTTCTTTATCTGGAAGTGTGTAGGGAGAAAAGGTTTCTTGCCTTGTTTCATTAGCTCCCTGTATGCCACACCATGCAGTGGGAAGTTTCAGAATTTTCATGTCCTTGTTCACCTGGAATGTGAGAACTCTGTCCTGTCATAGTCCACTGAGCTGTTTTTTCAGACAGGCATAGAAAAGGAACACATTCTGAAATTCTGTATTGCTTTCTGTCTGTCTTGGCTTCAGAGAAGCTTTTTGAACAAGTATAGACCTGGGCACCTGTTACTTAGTCTAGGAAATTGTTTTTTATTCTGTTAAGCTACAATTACATTTAAACCTATGGCAGCTTGTAGATTTTACATAAAGACTGAGTTTTATAACAAATAAATTTGTGAAGAATATATTCAAGCCAAGAACTTTGTGCCCATCCATTGTTTTGTCTCTTGGGAGCTGCTGCTCACATGGCTGAAACTGGCTCCTCAGTGGAGCTGCTTCTCTGCTGTGCAGGAGGTAAAATATTCAGTATTTTCCCAACAGATGTGTGCAGAGAAGTTCATTAATTGGCCAGTTCTTCATCCATTCTTGCCAGCACTCTCCGGTGAACAGACATAGATTTTGGCAGATGGATGCAATAATGTCATAATTTGGAAATAACTCATGTACCACTTGATCTTGCTGCAGCAAGTTTATTCATGCATAAGCTCGATGGCTGTGGTGGGGCTCTCAGCCTGCAGGACGGGGTTTTGAGCTCCTTTCACCACATTTGTGGAGCAGCTGGGTCCTGCTTCAGGCAGCCACGGCAGGAACCCCAGCCTGCTCCTGACAGGAACCCCAGCCTGCTCCTGG